>NC_090267.1:513029664-513334842 GCF_040414725.1 Anabrus simplex
TTATAGCATTACATTACATTATAACATCAATTTAGTTAATATCGGACATACTTTCTTTGTAACAACTCCGCGTAGAAGGATGTGGTTTTCATCTATCAACAGAGTACTTTCAACATAAGAATTATATTCCTGAAGCTGTTATGGAGGCCATACAGCCAATCTACATGGACCTAGCTCATCCAGATCTCAGAATATGTCTACATGGGCACAATACTCAGACAATATTACTCGTATCTGCACTCGAGTGCCTGAGAATGTATTTGTGGGGTTAAACATTTTGAAGAGGGGGTCAATGATGCTGTATTAACATTCAATGATGGGAACGTGAGAAGAATAAGAATGTAATGCATCTCACTATCAAACCAGGACTGCAACATTCAGACAGATTAAGAATAGCCAGAGCACATCGTTAACCACCAAAGAAGCAACGTCAGCCATAAGGAAAATGTTTTTTTTGAGTCGGAGGGCTACGAGGGTGCTGCAGGGTGAGTCTTCATATAAAATATGAGTGAATAATTGTCATTTAAAATTTTAAACTTCGTTTTCTCAAAATTACACCTTTTACAATTAATGTTCCTGTAACTGAAAAACTACTTGTGATAGCTACATGAAACTTTGTGAGCTGAATTACTATATCTTAGTATCCCACTGAAGTATAACAAGAGCATAGATTTGGATGCAAATTAAGTTAGCGATTTGAATTTACAAATATTTTGTCTAAAAATGCATCTTTAAGAAATGAATATCTTTGATTTTTTGTATCTTGTTTCAGCATGCATAAACAATATGCAAGCGTTATGTGTACAAAATTCAGGGTCTTCTCTTCATTGGTCCCAAAATATAAGTAACATAAATTTGGTTTATTTAACACTAGCTGATGTACTCGTGCTTCGCTACGGAATTCTACATTGTACATAGAATTCTAGGCTAGCTAGTGTACACGTTGTGAGCAAGATTGTATTGAATTGCATAGCTCTTAACGTTACCCTAGAAACGCGACGGGGAAGTCACCAAACGTCTTTTCTCATATGAAGACTGGGTTAGGCAATTTTCATTATAATGGTAGGTCCCATTGTCTCCCATCAGTCATAATCAGGTTGGAGAGTTTTCATTATAAGGGCAGACGCTCACTCTCCACCAGCCTATTTACAGCGTCAGAAAGACTAAGTGGTTTTCCTAACTGAAATGAACATAGGTCATTACAATGACGTCAGTAGGAATGGTGTGATTAAAAGCAATGCTTTCATGTGAAATACTCGATCAAATAAAAAGCACACATTTTCTCACTTTTAACGAACGGTACTACGCAGCCGATCTAACAGTCCAAAGTTCCAGAGCTTGAATGACCAAGCCGCAGACAGCCGTGATCCGCGAACACTCTTCGTCCTTTTTTTTTTCGGCGAGGGTAAGGGGTGATCCAATAGTGGAGAGTCCCAGGACAAAAACTATACCCTTTTACTATTCTATTTCCTAGGAGTACCCGATGAGTCGGACAATCTCAATTCACTACACTGGCGGCGGAAAAATCTATCTAACTTGTAAGTAAATTTTACGTCCAAGCCAGAGGAAAAACCTCCTCTTCACTGCTAATTTGGAATAAACTGAATGTAGAATTTAATAAATGTGAAAAGCAAGAAGCTGTTCTTAAGAAACGGCTCTTTTCAGGGTTGAATTTTGAGTTATTTGGTGAATTCTGATGCTATAATTTGGAATAGGCCTAAGTTGTAAATTCTAGACCACGTCATACTACTACTAATTCAGCCTCACGGAGTCGCTCACTCATTCGAAACGTCAGTAGTCGCGCGGGGTTTTGACAACACCCGAACTCTCATTTCACCGTACAACCTACATAAAGACATTATTTTCCAAAAATGTATTTTATTGTGTGTAATATAGGTTTACAAACGAGACTAGCATGTGGCAAACATAAAATGCGAAATGTTCATCTACATGTATACGTAAATAGTGTAATCATTACTCAATTTCTGCATTTCAGTATAAAACAAATTAATGCAAGAATATTTTTGAATAATACTCAATGTATCTGCTATCAGATTGAAGTAAAGACATGTAAGAAAACATCCAACATAACACAAGGTCAGAAACTTAGTCTGTATCACTTTGTGGCTCACCTAAATCTAGATAAATTTTCCACACACATTCCTTATACGTTTCAGACACATAACTCTACAGCAGCGATCACAGTAAGGGTTAGTCTTTACTTCTTTGTTTCTAGGGCATACTGTGCGTCATGATTGTTTCGGAGCTCGTACTCGGACGTTTGTCGTCTTACTTGATGTTCAGAGCGATAAGCACCTGCTGGTATCAGAATACCAATCACACACGTTATTTCGGATTCATCGGTATGCTTAGCATCGCGATCTGTCGAATAATTCCCGGCAATACTGTCTATGCAAATGTTTGTAAAATTAGTTACATCATCCACGAATAGCGAAAATCCTCGAGCACCGATTTGGCACTTTCAGCACTGACCTTGACACCAGGGAGGTGTAATACTATGTTTTATTGACAAGTCCTAACGTTCCTTGGAGGAGGGTCATTCTTTCACTTAGTCTGTTTATCTTTAAACAAGTACCGATTTCCTCCTTCATGGTGAACTGAATCATTATCAGCCTGTCCGTTATTATCTTCTTCACTATCCGCCTCTGTATCACATTCTTGGATAAGTTCCTCACAATTGTCGCTTTCTTTTGCATATGACTAATCGAAACCTTCTTCACAACTTTCACCATCTTCTGAAAGTTCGCCTATATTTTGATGTGTCAACGGGTCTTCGTAATGATGGGTTCAATAAAGATCTAATCTGATTGGTTGACATACTCTTTGATTGGGAGATATAACACTCGGTAGGCCTCAGCTTGGTGGGGGTTGCTTTGAAAATGATACTATTGACGTACCGTAGATGATTTGGTTTATAAATATGAAAATTTGATCTGTTACATTCGTATTAAAAACTGGTCCGATCTACAAATGGATTACAAGGCAAGGGAGAACCCAAAATTTGAAATTATAATTCATCAACGATTGGACCATGTAAATATTAATTCCTACAGTAGTACAGCAAGGCGGGATTTAAAAGAATGTGAGCTGAACGAGCATTTTCCCACGAGGTCATTGACCCCTGGCAAGGTCATTGATCCAGTGACGCCATGACCACGTGACCGTGACGGAACGGCCACGAGCTCGTGACAGCTGGTCCTAATCTCACTTTTGACCACGTGCTCGTATTTTGGCGCGGAATTTACATAAGAGAATGTGGCTAACATCACTGTTGTCATCTTGACAGGTCCTAAACACATGCACTTGTTTCGCGTTGAATTTGAATAAGAGAACGTGGCTAACCTTACTTATGTTATCTTGACGGGACTTAGCCACGTGCTGTTTGAAAAGTGTGAGACGCGGAATTTTGAAAAAGAGAACGAGCCTAACCTCACTGCTGTAATCTTGATGGGACTTAGCCACGTGCTTTTTGACGAGTGTGTGTGGCGCGGAATTTTGAAAAGAGAACGAGGCTAACCTCACTGCTGTTATCCTGATTGGACTTAGCCACGTGCTTTTTGACGAGTGTGTGTGGCGCGGAATTTTGAAAAAGAGAACGAGCTTAACCTCACTGCTGTAATCTTGATGGGACTTAGCCACATGCTTTTGGACGAGTGTGTGTGGCGCGGAATTTTGAAAGGAGAACGATCATAACCTCACTCCTGTCATCTTGACGGAACTTAGAAACGTGCTTTTGACAGGTATGAGGCGCGGAATTTTCAAAAAGACAACGATCCCTAACCTCACTGCTATCATCTTGACGAGATTTAGCCAAAAGGTGTGTGACGCAGAATTTTGAAAAGAGATAACGACTGGGATCTAACCTAGTTTTACGGCCAAATGCCTTGCCCAACACCATATTGCCAGATGCCCTTCTCAACACCATCTTGGAGTGGCCTAAACTCACAGGGTGGCCAGATACCCTTTCCCGACACCATCTTGCGAGATCCCCCTTCTCGACGCTCTCTTTGAGAGATCCAACCTTACAACGCATAGTTTTATAGCGAGATGCCCTTCCCGACGCCTTGTTGCCAAGTTCCCTTTCCGATACCATCTTAGAGGCTTTACATCTCTATCCGTCGGACAAATAACTATGATCACACACCTTTTCTTCCCCTTGCACTTGTGTTATCGCGAGATAAGCTTCTGGCTTTACGTCTCCATCCGACAGACAGATGCACGCCCTCCTCCTCCTCGTCCTCATCGCCTGGGCTCCTAGTTTTACGGATAGATGCCTTCCCTCTTACTTTTCCTCCTTTTCTTCCTTCTCCTGATGCCCCTTTATGACACAGGCAAGATAAAAAATAAAATTAATGACTAAAAACGGTTTCAATCCTGTTTTCAGCTGTACCCATCATTGTCGCCATTTTGTTTTTATTCTTTACGTCTCCATCCGACAGACTACGTAGTTGTGCAGTCTGCACGTGGCTTTACGTCACTATACGACGGAGGCTATTGGACCTGGCCCTGTTCAAGGCTCCACACCATCATCCGACGGACAAATAACGTGACGTCACAGCGTGACTTGCCTCCTTATCAACAAGTCTAAACATGACGACATCGTACAAACAAACTTTGCAGGTTCTATTCTGTTACAGAGGACCGGAGATGCATTGTGCTGTACCCTCTACCAAGAGCAAAAATTTTCGTGTTTAGAACATATATAGTCTGTTGTTATCTTAGAGTAAAGGTTTGAATAGTCAGCATACATTCCCTCGTGTTCTGAACAGAAAAACTTACTTTAATTATACATATATGTTAGGTGGAGGGTGCGACATCTTGTTGATAAAAACAATAGAAATTGACACGCAGGCAGATGCTGATTGCATGGAATAAAACTCAACGGGAAACTATTTCTCTCTCCTTGTCACGCGAATATAACATGAAGTTAAGGACGCAAATACATTAGTGACCGTAAAGGAATAAAAATCATGGATTCGAATCCTGATCTCTGTTCAGTGCTAGAATAAAAACATACATGCAACCCATTGAATCGAACCTTGATCTCTCTGATTAACGGTAGAATAAAAAAAGGAAACTACGTCACTCCTTATTTCGTGTGCTGTCTACACATGATTCATGACACAAACACATAGTTACCATAACAGAAAAAATTACATGCATGGAATAGGACACTTAAACTCTCTGATGTGTAAGATAACAACATACTATACATGATAACAAACGCACTACTCCTCATTTTCGCTAGTACACTTATTTGGTGTTATACGCACACACAACACTCTCTATCGTAAAACCGAGCACACACAAAATACGGAATTGATTGTTACATAGAAAAAATAAATTGTGGGACAAGCTGTGAGCTGGCACGTATGCACGTATATTTCATCACTACGCGCCGACACACGAGTTTAATTCTCTGCACACATCATTACCATACGGGCAGTAAAAATACTTAGATATAGCAAACACATTTTTAGTATTTAATTTTGTTTTACCTGAGATACTTACATGTGAAAAAGTGGGAAATATTAAATCATATTTTAAGATCCTTGCATGTGGATGTGTGCTCTGCGTGAAGCCATAGAGAGGAATGAACGAGGTATTGCGAGATTCTGCCTGCACGTTGCTGGCATGACTGGATGTATGACTTAGCATACGCACGCAGTTCCATACAGTACTGAGAATTATAATGAATTATTTATCACATATAATTTAAAAATGATGTGTGGTGGTGTAGGGATTGAGATATTAAGAAACATCTGAAAACCAACTATTTAGCCATAGAGCTACACCGTTGAATCTTCGGCATGTTAGCAGCCGAAAAGATATTTTTACGTTGTTTCGCATTTTCTCACCAGACAAATATGTTGAGACTGTACTTTAATTTAACTCTACAGCCGCTTTCCTTCTACTCCTCAGTGTGCGTAAAGCAATTTTCTAAATAATAATATCATGTTGCCTCCGGAGAGGGCAGGTGTAGGTCTTTTAGATTTGAACCCGTAGGGACCTGCGCGCCATGATGAAGATGACCCTGGACCTCTGTGTCTAAGAAGGCCACGTCGTACAACTCATTAGCAGCTGCTAATGGAAAAACTGGCGAGCAAGTGGCTGTGCGTTTATGGTCGCGTAGCTGTGAACTTACATTAGAGAAAAATCTCTAACCTGTGCGACGTAAAGCAATTTTAAATAATAATAATAATAATAATAATAATAATAATAATAATAATAATAATAATAATAATAAGAATAATAATAATAATAATAGCAAGAAAGGTAATAAGGTAGATCTCGACAACTACAGAGGCATCTCTCTAATATCGGTTACATACAAGATCTTTTCTAAAGCCCTGCAAACCAGAGTGGTCAGTCAACTGGATTCCCAATTAGGTGAATATCAGGCCGGTTTTCGCCCAAATAGATCTTGCACAGAGCAGATACAGAACCTCAAGACAATCCTGAGGTACAAGAATCGTGGCGGACACCAATGGGTAGTCATACTAGTGGACTTCTAGAAGGCATATGATTCAATAGATAGGCAGACCCTCTTCTCCACCTTATGGGAATTAGGCCTGGATGAGAAGACCACCAGACTAATCCAGGCTACGCTGAATAACACCACCTCCAAAGTAAAGTTTAGAGGTGAGCTCTCAGAGAGTTTCTCTATCCAAACGGGAGTTAGACAAGGTGATGGAATTTCTTGCATTCTCTTTAATTGCGTTCTAGAGAAGATGGAATAGACT
Organism: Anabrus simplex; assembly: GCF_040414725.1. Classification (NCBI taxonomy): domain Eukaryota; kingdom Metazoa; phylum Arthropoda; class Insecta; order Orthoptera; family Tettigoniidae; genus Anabrus; species Anabrus simplex. Next base: position 513,036,429 of record NC_090267.1, read on the forward strand.
ACCACATTACCTCCAGAAAGTGGACTGAAAATTGGCTACAAGAAAGATAATTTCAGTGTACCTTGCCTGGCCTTTGCCGACGACCTTACCTTACTAGACAACAACATAGAAGAAGCTACTCACCAGCTACAGAGCCTCTATACCATAGCAGCTAAAACCGACTTGAGGGTCAATATAAAGAAAACTGAGTTCATGACTAACATAAAGGGAGTCCCACATACTATGCCATTGGAAAACCCCACCATTCGTAAGGTTCCTGCAGTGAAGTACCTAGGGGAGTGGATTTCAGCAACCGAGAATGAGACATTAGCAATAGACACCAGATGCACCAAGTTGGAAAGGATCTACCATACCTGTAAGGGCATCTATACATCCAAGTGCCTCTCTGAGAACCTTAAACTCCAACATTACAATTCAGTAGTAAGACCGTCCGTACTGTAAGCCTCTGAGTGTCTTCTGATGAACAGAAAAGGTCCACTGAGGAAGCTAGAGCTCAAGGAACGAAAAATACTAAGGAGCATTTTAGGACCAATAAGAGAAGGGGATGTTACTTACAGGATAAGGCACAACAATGAGATCTATGACCATCAAGAATACATAGTTACATCCATAAAGAAGAGACGATTGACTTTCTATGGGCATTTGACTCGTATGAGTACTTACAGACTTACCAGCAAGATCTTTACCACTACAGGCAGAGGGAAAGCGTCCAAAAATGAATGGATCACTACAATGAAGTCCGACTTAGAACAGCTGGGGATTTCAGAACAAACCATACAGGATCGTGTATTATTCCGGCAGTTGACCTTTCTAGGTGTCTTTCCAGAGTCTCTCACCAGCAGACAGAGTACAGGCACCACCCGACCGAAGTGGACCGAGGAAAGGAAACAAGCACACAGCCAGAAGATGAAAGGTTTCTGGGCGAAGAATAAACAGAATTTCCATACAAGGAACCGATACAGGCTCCGTGGTCCTCAGTAGGCCCAAACGACAAGAAGAAGAAGCATGTAGCCTCCGCAGATAGAACCCGGGATCCTCTGAACGTGAGGACTCAATGTTGATCATTCAGCTACGAGTCGAATAATAATAATAATAATAATAATAATAATAATAATAATAATAATAATAATAATAATAATAATAATAATAATAATAATCGCCCTACTCAGAACCAACGGAAAGGTTTCCACTTAAACCCCACCCGAACCCAAACCCAGACTCATCCCCACCTACACAAGAGGAAATACACCGACACATACAACGACTGGAAAACAACAAGGCATCTGGAGACGACGGCATCGTAGCAGAAGTTCTTAAACATCTAGGAAAAAATTCTCTCCAAGAACTCACACAAATCATACAAGAAATTTGGACAACGTTAAAACTACCAGAAAATTGGACAAACGCCCTCCTCTTTCCACTTCACAAGAAAGTGATCGAACAGATGTGAACAATTACAGGGGAATTTCCCTGGTGCAAGTCGCAGAAAAAATCCTCTCCGCAGTCCTCCTCCATAGAACACAGGAACAACTTGAACCACTTATAGGCGAATACAAATCCTCATCACGACGCGCAGGTCGCCTATGGGATTCAAACCAGCCCGCTCCGGAGGCTACATACTATTATTATTTAGAAAAATTGCTTTACGTACACCGAGGAGCAGAAAGAAAACAGCTGTAACTTAAATTAAGGTACTGTCCCCGTCAAATTTGGTCATAGTTAGATCATTTGCTACAGGCCTGCATTGAATATTTTATTGTTTGCCAGGAGTTGGATTTTATCATTTAGAGAACTGTGTTAGTGCACCAGACTGTTTTTTTTTTCAATTCAGTAGCAGGTATTGCTCCGTCTTCGATTGAGTGCAGGGGTAGATCACGTGACAGAGTGGTTCCTCGAGGCGAGTGCGCGTGTGCCGAACAACGGGCGAGCTCAAGCGACAAACTTCTAGAATAGTCACAGCCAATTACAAGATACATTGTGAGCCAGTGGTCGTCTTGAAAAGCGACGCACCCCCGAGCAAAAGCTATAAAACTTCGTGTTCGCATTAAATCTTTCTCTTCCTGCTTATTCTGCTCTGCGCTGCTTAGACTACGTATTTGCTGTTCATCGGACCACGTGGGAATTAATTCCATCCTGTCGACGAAAATTTACTCTGCTGACTTTTACTGCAGTAAATTAAAGTAAAGCTTGACGAAGTGGTACTCCGAATTTACTGGATCCAAGTTAAGTTCATTTCTCTACGCGAATATTGAACATTTCGACTGGTGTGTGCAAATTTTAATGCTTATTGTATTAGTTGCAGCTTAATTCTACTCGCACTTGGCGAAGACTCAGCTTAACGGATCATCGTCAACCTCAAGATGAATTCTGCTACTACAAGAAACACCACAATTTCATCGTGGGACGTCTAATGCAGTGTCTCCATGAGCTTCTGAATATGTAAGGCGTTTCTGGCTGAAGAAGGTGACGAACGGGAAATGCCGGAATGATGGACACCTCAACCAGGAGTCGAACACCAGCTAACAATTGAGTACCAATTTATTGTATAATATCTTTCTGATCTATGTAAAACTAGATAATCTTGCTTCCCTAGAACGTAGTTATATTATTTTTTGCTGTAGTTTGACTTATTTCCATTTTAATTCTCAAAGGTGGCGAGGTAGCCGAGTTACCTGTGTGACTGCAAATTTTTGAGATTTACTAGAGTAGTTGCTGCTGTTGTTCTTTTGAATGGATTCTCTAGTGCAGGATTTATTCACGTAAAATCACTGTCCACGCGATAAACTTTACCTGATTTACATATGGTATTTGAAATATCGTGATATGGAGTTGTACCTAATTTTGAGAAGTAGTGTCGAATGGAGTGTCATCTATGTTCACTTACAATTCTTTAGGATGGTGTCATCTAATTTTACGACATTTTTCAAGACGACTGATAGACTTAATAATAATAATAATAATAATAATAATAATAATAATAATAATAACAATAATAATTTGAAGTAGAAGACCGGGTTAAAATGTAACTTAATGGTCGTGAGCCATAAACTGCCTTAGAATATTCTCGTATATGATATTGGATGTGCTCTGTTAATAATTGCGCCTGCGGGATATTATTTGAATAATTTGTTGTTTGTGTCTTTGGAACACAGTAAATTGTAATAAATGTTTGAGCACGTGTAGAGTGTAAAGTGATTGAGGCTCACAAATGCTATACCTGCGGCTTGTTAACCTATGTGATGGTGATGATTATTAAATTCTATTGGAATCTTCGAGTAAAGTTGTGGAATTTAGATGGACCATCGTCGTTTCTTGAAAGATTGTTTCAATTAAAGTGATAACTCTAATTCGATCACTGGTCAGTAATTAAGTTGATAATGTTACCGGACATGAGTTCATCTACTGAATGTTATTGACGCAACCATGCTAAAAGTAATTGAATAATTAATTAAGTCAGGATTCGTTTGTAAATAAAATACGTGTTGCCCTTGTGTGAATGAAGTAGCTAGGAATATTTTCACTGTGCTCTAATCTGCTCGTGCGTTCATCGCGACGACTCAGATTATTTCAGCGTCGGCCTGCCAGCGTGTTAATTTATTTGATGAGTACTGTAAGGAAAAATTTGTTGAGATTAAGTTCAAGTAAGACTAGATTAGAATTTATTTTCATTTAATCCTGATATAGACGAATGATCGTTTAGTTAACACATCAGCAAAGGCAAGCGATTTATTAACAAACTTCAACTAATTAAACGTGGTTATAATAATAAAATTTCAATAAATTTATGATTAATTTTTCGATGGATTTCTAATTGATTTCTAACACTTTAAATGCTGTGCAGATAGAAATCAAATGTCTACAGACGACGTAGTTAACCAGTAAGAAACGGAGGTAACAAGTAATAATGATAATGATTTAATAATTAATTAATTAATTAATTAATTTAACAAGTGAGTCATGATTAGATTGAGAATTTATCTAATGGAATGCATCAATTTTGTGAACACGATCGTGTGATTACAAGACGTAAATGTAACACAAATAATTCAATGAAAATTAATAATGATAATAATTAATTGTGACTTTGGAGTGACTCATATTCAATAGTAGGATTTCTACTGATTTCATTAGCGAGTGTTACCTACCTTGAAGTAACGTGACTGATCAATAGTTAAAACTGACCACGTGTTAAATCTCTAATAGATAAATGGAATGTTCAATTTAATTTTATTTCTGAAATAATAAGTGAGACAGCTGTCAGCTGGTTTTTGTAAATACTATTTTAGTTATAGGCGGCTCAGGTTATGTTTTCATTTTAACATTTTAAAAGGCAGTAAAGGCCTAATCTAAGCTGATACTATTTGATTTCAGGGCCTAATCGTTGTCTACCAGGACGGAGAGCATTTTTCATTTTGTAAATTCACTACTGGAAGTCAAGACACCACGAAAGTGTAAATGTATATAAATACAGCAAGGATATGTTTTGTTTAAATGAGTGTTTATGTGAATAAATGTCAGAAATGTTGTTTTAGAATTGTTTGTGCTTGGCCGTAACCCCTTTTCCCTTAAATGCCTCTAGAAAACAGAAAGCCATGAACGAACGGTCCCCCTTGGGATCTCTCGCTCACTGGCTGGGCTTAGCTTGGCAATAAAGGGGGCAGTACAGTCTCAACATATTTGTCTGGTGAGAAATGTGAAACCACTGTTTTTAACACGGTGAGGTTTCTAGGGTGTAGTTCTATGGCTAAACCATTGGTTTTCAGATCCTTTTCCAATAACTCAACTCCTGCACCACGACACATCATTTTATAACATATGTGATAAATATTTTATTATAATTCTCAGTACTGTATGGTAAGAGTCATACATCCGGTCAGGCCAGCGACGTGCAGGCAGAATCTCGCACTATCTCGTTCATTTCCTTCTATGGCTTCACGTGGAACACACATCCACATACAAAAATCTTAAAATATGATTTAATAATTCCCATTTTTTCACATGTAAGTATCTGAGATAAAACAAAATTCAATACTAAAAAGGTGTTTGCTATGTCTAAGTTTTTTACTTTGCGCATGCGAATGATGTGTGCAGAGAATTAATCTCGTATGTTTGCGCGTAGTGAATAAATATATGTTATAAGGGATAGATCACAGCATTTGCTTGTCCACAATTTATTTTTTCTTTGAAGCAATCAGTTGCGTGTTTTGTGTGTGTTCGAGTTCACGATAGAGAGTACTAGCCAAAATGAGAAGTTGTGAGTTTGTTATCATGTATAGTCTGTTGTTATCTTACACATCGGAGGGTTTCAGTGTTCTATTTCATGCATGTAATTACTTTCTGTTACGGTAAGTACGTGTTTGTGTCATGAATCATGTGTAGACAGCACACGAAATAAGGAGTGAGGTGGTTTCATTTCTTTAATATAGCAGAATCAGACAGGTATCCTTGCGTTGCATCTATTACAGATTTTGTATTCTGACACTGAACGGAGAGACCAGGGTTCGATTCCAGGATTTATTATTCTCTTACGGCGACTAAATCAGAGAGATCTAGGTTTGAATCTATGACTGTAATACAGATTTTTTCAGTTGCATGTAATAGAGATTTCCTTTTTTTATTCTGACAATCAACAGAGAGATCAGTGATTGAATCCATGACAGTAAAATATAAATTTTTTATTCTGTCACAGCAGCTATCTGATTGTGTCATAAAGTTGATATTATCATGAATCATGTGTAGACAGCACACTAAATAAGGAGTGAGGCAATTTCCTTTTTTAATTTTAGCAATAATCAGAGAGACCAAGATTCGAATGTATGGGTTGCATGTATTAGTGATTTTTTATTTTATTTTATTTTTTATTCTGTTGCGGTCACTAATGTGTTTGCGTCCTAAAGTTCATGTTATATTCGCGAAACAAGGAGAGGTAGTTTCCCGTTGACTTTTATTCCATGCAATCATCATCTGCCTGCGTGTCAATTTCTATTGTTTTTATCAACAACATACCGCGCCCTCCCCCTAACATATATTTATACTCAAGGTAAGTTTTTCTGTTCAGAACACGAGGGAATGTATGCTGACTATTCAAATCTTTACTCTAAAATAACAACAGACTATATATGATCTAAACACGAAAATGGTTGCTCTTGGTGGAGGGTACAGCACAATGCATCTCCGGTCCTCTGTAACAGAATAGAACCTGCACAGTTTGCTTGCACGATGTCGTCATGTTGACAAGGCGGCAAGTCACGCTGTGACGTCACGTTATTTGTCCGTCGGATGATGGCGTGGAGCCTTGAACAGGGTCAGATCCAATAGCCCCCGTCGGATAGTGACGTAAAGCCATGTGCAGACTGCACAACTAAGTAGTCTGTCGGATGGAGACGTAAATAATAAAAAATGGCGACAAGGATAGGTACAGCTGAAAATAGGATTGAAACAGTTTTTGTCATTAATTTTATCGTTTTATCTTCCCTGTGTCATAAAGGGGCATGAGGAGGAGGAGGAGGAAGAAGAAGAGGGAAGGCATCTATCCGTAAAACTAGGGGCCCAGACGATGAGGAGGAGGGGGAGGGCATATATCTGTCGGATGGGGACGTAAAGCCATAAGCAGGCCTCGTGATAACACAGGTGCAAGAGGAAGAAAAGTGTGTGATCATAGTTGTTTGTCCGTCGGATAGAGACTCTAAGATGGTATCGGAAAGGGGGCCTGGCAAGGTATTGTCGGGAAGGGCATCTTGCTATGAAACTACGCGCTGGAAGGTTGGACCTCTCCAAGATAGCGTCGGGAAAGGGCATCTGACAAGATGGCGTTGGGAAGGGGCATCTATCCTTAAAACTAGGTCTTTGTGAGGTTAGACCCCTCTAAAATGGTGTCGGGAACTGCATCTCGCCTTAAAACTACGACCCTGTGAGCTTAGGCCCCTCCAAGATGGTGTTGGGAAGGGCATCTGGCTGTAAAACTAGGTTGGGCCCCAGTCGTTGTCTCTTTTCAAAATTCCGCATCACACACACTCGTCAAAAAGCCCGTGGCTAAATCGAGTGCACTTTTTCAAAATTCCGCGACACACACACTTGTCATCTTGTGGCTAAGTCCAGTCAAGATGACAGCAGTGAGGTTTAGGCTCGTTCCCTTTTTCAAAATTCTGCACCACACACATTTGTCAAAGAGCACGTGGCCAAGTCCTGTCAAGATGATTGCAGTAGGTTAAAGTCGTTCACATTTTCAAAATTCCGCGCCTCACACTTTTCAAAAAGCACGTGGCCAAGTATCGTCAAGATAACCGCAGTAAGGTTAGTCACGTTCTCTTATTCGAATTCCGCAGCAAACAGCTGCATGTGGTTAGGACCTGTCAAGATGACAGCAGTGAGGTTAGCAATGCGCACTTATTGATATTCCGCGCCAAATAAGTGCGTGTGGCCAAAAAGCAAGACGGCAGCAGTGAGATTAGCCACGTACTCTTATTTAAATTCCGGGCTTTCACCTTGACAGCTATCACGAGCACGTGGCCTTGTAAACTACAGAACGTGGCCGTGACGTCACCGCCACGTAGCCATGATGTCAATGACCTTGCCACGGGTCAATGTCCTCGTGGGAAAACGCTGCTTCAGCTCCTAGAACCCGCCTTGCTTTTCTACTTCCGATCGTTCATTATAGGATACCAACAGAAGTGACAGTTGCCACATAACCCTTTGGAGGTAATAAATGTAATATTGACTTCCGACGCACAGTGCGTCACCGAATTGACAATCTTATATTCGATACACGTGATACTCGTAGAAAAATTGAATCGGCCGCAGCTGAAATGCATTACGTGAATATGGCACATTTAAAAGAAGTGTATTCTGAAGTATTGAATCAAGGGTCTTCGAACGGCATAAGGAAGAACCACTGGTACGTGCAGCGCGATCAGAGGAGGAATGACTTGCTGCCACACTGCAAGATTTCCGCATGTAGAGGAAAACAAGCGAAGACTGCAGGTTAGTAAAAGAATAAATGAAATGGCGTATGGCTTTTAGTGCTGGGAGTGTCCGAGGACATGTTCGGCTCGCCAAGTAGAGGTGTTTTCATTTGACACCCGTAGGCACATACACCCTGCTCTCGTGCCAGCAAAATTAACCGATGATTGTTAAAAATCTAGACCCTGCCGACAATCGAACCCGGGACCCATATGGTCAAAGGCCAGGACGCTAACCACTTAGCCAAGGAGACAGCCTAACTGACCATAAGTTAGTGATGGGAATATCGAAGGTTTTAAACCATCGGTAGACTACCGACTGTGAAGCGTGACTAACACGGCTTGAAATTGATAGAAACTAGTATAATACGTTTTGTACTGCGGTGCTCGACTGCTAGTAACTACAAAGATCAAATGTGAAATGTGGATTGTTGTATTACACCACCCATGTTTATAGCCTGTTTGTTTTGTTGGTGGTCATAAATAAGCGGAAATATGGAGACTAGTAACAAACGTTGTACAGTGTTCGACTTATGTGAATGGAAACTGAAATGCTTTCATCTATAAAATAAGATTAAATGTCCCGATTAAAGCAATTGTTGTCAGTATATTTAAACTTAAATAAGATGAATTTTTGTGTTCCTAAGCACAAGTTGATGAATGTATGATAGCCTGTTCAAATAATAACAAATGTCAGGTAATTTCAGACGAAGGTTAGGTTTACACCTTATTGTAATAACACCCAACATTAAAGTAATGTGAATACAGCAAACTAAACTAAATGAAAAGACAACATGTTTTCCTAATTCAGTTAAGGTCAATGTTCAATCCTTATAGTTAGTATAAGGAAAGTATTTGTAAAAATGTTTATCTATCGATAAAGTGCACAGAAATAAAATGTCTTTGATCATTGTACAAATTTCAGTCAGAGTCTGCGAGGAGAAAGTAAATCCGAACATATTATTCGGTTTATTAGTTTATGTTAAGAACATAATTCACGCCAGTCAAGGCGTATCGAGTCTACTCTACCAACTCTGACGTTACTCCTGGTGAAAGAGGAGGCCGATTCCAGCGCCGACAAGTGGAAACAATTAGAATTTTTGATCCGAATGATAAACCGAATGTAAACGGAAACATTGGGTTGTAACGGTAGTTGACGACTATCTGATAATTCGGTAGTTTTCATTCGATAGTCCCGTGACTACCATAACTGAACAAATACAGAAAAAGTAACGTTCCATGTCATGAGTGACGTTTCAATTATATTTGTACGGGATTTAGGTGCTTTCAGTGTTACAAGTACATTTTTAGACAACATATCAAATGAAATATTCATTACAGATGACCACGGAGTTGAAAGGCTAAATAAAGTTACATTTTCTAAATTGATTATGAAAATTGTTTGTTAAATTAAAATTGGCCTTGTAATCTGACCGACAATATACAACAGTGATTCTGCTATATTCTGTTCTGGAAGTAATATTTTCTCCCTTGAAAAGCAGTGAAAACTGACGTAATGGTTTTCAGCTCCGGCCGATTCAGTTAAGGCAGACACTAATAGTGGGCCTAGCGACCTAGCAATAACTAGAGGACCCGTGCATAGGGGTCAAATAAGATCTCTTGCTGCCCGGGCACGTTTTTAAACGTTCATTTTCATAATCATTTTTCAATTAGCTTTACACAGAGAGGTCTCATGGCGACGATAGGACAAGAGAGGGAAGGAAGCGGTCGTGGTGTTGAGTGAGCTTCATCCCCGGCACAATTCCAAGTAACCGATACGATGCGGAAGAGGAGGATTGCTTTTATGGTCACGTGACAAGAACGAGCCAATGCATGTTCAACTAAACGGATCTTCTCCTTCTTCCAGGATAAGAATACTGAAGGGGCCTGCGCAGTGAGGTCTGCACGAGGTGGGTAGGGTGAGAGGTGACTGAAAGGGCGCCGGGGACTCTCAACTTGGAGCCTGAGTTGGGGACCACGAGGTCCCTAGCTGAGTCCTGGCATTGCTTCCACTTCCTATCTGACCTTCTTTGGTCAACTTTTGTTCTTTACCGATCCCGGCGCTCACCACGATTACTTGATTAAAGAATTGGAAAAAACATCCGAAGTAAAGCAGCTCGATTCGTTCTGGGTGATTTCCGACGAAAGAGTAGCGTTACAAAAATGTTGTGTAGTTTGAGCTGGGAAGACTTGGGAGAAAAGAGACGAGCTGCTGGACTAAGTGGTATGTTCCGAGCTGTCAGCGGAGAGATGGCGTGGAATGACATTAGTAGACGAATACATTTGAGTGGTGTCTTTAAAAGGAAGAAAGATCACAATATGAAGATAAAGTTGGAATTTAAGAGGACAAATGGGGCAAATATTCGTTTATAAGAAGGGGAGTTAGGAACTGAAATAATTTACCAATGGAGATGTTCAATAAATTAACAATTTCTTTGCAATCATTTTACAAAAGCCTACGAAACAACAGATAGGGAATCTGTCACCCGGGCAACTGTCCTAAATGCAGATCAGTAGTGATTGGTTGATTAGAGTATTCAAGGCCTAGGGAGTCTTTCATTTTCACCCCCTTCTTGGCCCTTGTCTTTCCTTGGCCGATACTTTCATTTTCCGAAGTGTCGGATCCCTTCAAATTTTCCTGTCTGATTAGTGTTGTATAGAGGATGGTTGCCCAGTTCCACCTCCACCATCTTGACTATCACCAAACATTGTGGTGTGTTTCTCTATGTTAGACCGCATGAATACATGAATATATATACTTTTAAGGTCCGACTCCATAGCTAAATGATTAACGTGCTGGCCTTTGGTGCAGGGGTTTCTTATTTTGATTCTCAACTGGGTCGGAGACTTTAGCCTTCATTGGTTAATCCGGATCGCTCGGTGGCTGGTTGTGTTGCCGTCTTCATCATTAGGGCAGGGCCCCATCCTCATGGACGCGCGGGTCGCCTATCGGTCGTCGACTGGAAAGACCTGCACCATGCCATTTTATTATTATTATTATTACTTGTCGTTTGGGCCTACTGAAGCCCACGGGGCTCATATTTTCTCGTCACTTGGGCCTTCTGTTTCCTCCTGTGAGCCAGCTTTCTTCCTTCCATCCGCATAGGACTGCAGGTTCCTGTGCTCTTCCTACTCATAAGAGACGTTGTGAAGTTTCCCCGCTGGTGGCTTGCTGAAACTGTATGGACTCATACAGGATCCCCAGTTGTTCCACATCCGACTTGACCGAGGAGATCCACTTGTTCCTCGATGCCTCCCCTCTACCTGCCACAGCGAAGATCCTGTTGGTAAGTCTGCAGCGGTTCATGCGGGTTAAGTACCCATAGAAGACCAGGCCCTTTTTCCTTACAAAAGTAAGGATGTCTTCCTGATTATTGAATAGCTTATCACTGTGCAGAATTCTGTAGGTGCCTCCCTCTTCTCCTACGGGTCTCAGTATTCTCCTAAGGATCTTCCTTTCTACGAATTCTACTTTTCATAAAGCGCATTTCCCGTCATTACGAGACACTCAGAGGCCTAGAGAACAGATGGTTTTCCTACCGCATTATATTGCCTGAGTTAGAGGTTCTTGGAGAGGTGCGTAGATGCTTCTGCACGAGTGACAGGCCCTCTCAAACTTGGTGCATCTGGTGTCTATGGCTAGGTTCTGTCTCTGGTTTGCTGAGATCCACTCCCCTAGGTACCTGACCGCCGGCACCTTTCTGATGGTGGTGTCTTCTAGTGGTATTGTGAAGAGGCTTCCTTGATATTGGTCATGAATTCAGTCTTCAAGCCAGCCCTAGCTGCTACAGTATTATTATTATTATTAAAATAAAACATCCTTCTGTATTAACAGGCTGCCGTGAAAGACGAAGTAACACAGATCAGGAGATGTTACAAATTAATAAATCACAGAAATTACAACATCTCTCAAATTCTTGTCAGTGACGATTGGCGGTGGTGGTGGTGATTACTGATGCCAGTAACGCCTGCTGGGCTGAGTTGCTTGGACGGTAGAGCCAACTTGGCAGGTTCGATCTTGGCTCAATCCGGTGGTATTGGAAGGTGCTCAAATACGTCAGCTTCACGCCGATAGATCTACTGGCACGTTAATGAGCTCCTGCGGGAAAAATTCCGGTACCTCAGCGTCTCCGAAAACCTTAAACAAGTAATGAATGACACGTCACATCAATAACGCTATTCAGTGAAAGTGTGGTGTCTCAGGAGTGTAACGGGACCTCTGAGAGTTTTCATAACTATTTCGTGAATGTCCTCCATGAGTAACTGGAAACGCTTCGATGTGTCGGCGAAGTGTCGTGTGCTCCCACCATTGGTGCTATTACAGCTATCACTTGGAGATGGTATTTAGATTTGTAATAAGAGGTTGTGGTTTCGGAAATCTCTTGTTCCGAAGCCTTTAGGGCTGTGTTCTCCCAAGATTATCATTTCGATACGAAAACTACCGTTCGTGACCAATTCGTAAACTTCTTCGTGGACATTAAAGGCTTTCTTCCTGTTACGAATACAACACTGTTTGTTTTATTGATTTTATTTTAGCTAGGATGATCAAGTTAACACACACACACACACACACACACACGCACATACACACACTTATTAATCTAGACAAATAATTACAACACTTCACTAAATACTGTCTATTTACAAACGTATCTTTTCTTCAGAGCAGTCTTCACCTGGAATGGGCGACCCTTCCGTAATCTTGATCGACAGGTCTCACCACCCACTTGGCTTCCCACGCACTAGTCATACCACTCAACAGTTGCATACACAGGCTCTAACTCAAGTCCGTTGGTAATCACCACACACTCAGCTCGACTCCAGACTAGACCGATAACTCGCACAATCAACTCACTTGACTGCTCCACGCAGTGAACGTGTATCACTTAGCAACACAACACAAAACCAACCACTGAACAATAACGGCAACTGCTCGCGCCGAGCTTGCTGGTGACGTTCCAGTTTCACCTTTCAGAAACTCCATGGAGACAAGGAGTGGCCTCACAGGAGGTCACAGGCCTAACTCACTCGTTTCTTCCAGCAAGTACCAACAACACTCACAGTCACGTGACCACGTATCGATACACACATCTCCTTTATACACTGTAATACCTCTATGACAGAGTCTACTATTCCCCTACGCCACCTATCCTCCTCCATTCGCCTCAAAATTCACCCCCCCCCCCTTTCTTTACGAAGTCGATTTATACACACACCTTCGTCTGTTGAGTTCGTTATCCTTTATCTTATAATTCCTAGTACTGTCCTGCCACTATTAGCACATGCACGTACGAGAAACAGATATCTCTCCTGTCGTTCCCTTAGTTCGGAGAATCTCTCACCATCTGTTTTGATCCTCGGCCAGGTGAGCTGCACCAGAGATGTTGTTCGACCATCGAGTGCAAACTTGTCGACGATCTCTCTTGACGGGAACATTTCCAAGAATGATCAGTTTTTCTATGCTGCCATTCTTACGTTACAAAGTGTATCCAAACGAACTGTAAAGCTCTTGGTTTTCATATTGATGATAATCTAATTCTGGAGTGGAGCTGGTTTATGAAACTCATTTGTGAGAAATTCTGTCCAAGGTACGCGTAAGATTCCTCGTCAACACCACATTTCAATATAATCCACTTTCTTTAGGTCTGTATCACGAAGAGTCCACGTCACGGCTCCACAGAGGAAAACTGAAAATACCAGACTTTATACTACCATCATTTTTAGTGTTAACGAGATAGAGTGATCTTTCCATAAATGGGATCAATTCACCAGGAGCACATCTACCTGAACTAGAAATAACTGAACCGAGGTATAGCATTTCTGAGACTTCCTCCAATTCCTACCTGTGCTGGCTGGCTAATTTCTCGGCTCTATTAACGTTATTACAGTAGAACTCTGTTGCAACGACATCCAATTGTGTCGTTATAAACGAGTGTCGTAATAACCGAGATTCCTATTATCAGCCTAGTGAGGTGGAAAATGAAAAATACAGTAACATAGAGCGTGGCTTCAACCACGTCGCTGCGGTCAGGTTATCGTAGCCGCTTAATTTTCGAACCATTCTGTTCAAATTGAGCAACAGTTTTATCCTTGCTCTTCGAAATCGTTTGGACTGTGGTTTTATCAAGGCCAAACTGACGACACACGGCAGCTTTTTAAATTCCATTATCAATTTGGTGAACCACTTTACCTACTTCTTCCAACGTTAAAACTTTCCTTTTAATAGTCATACTGCGTTAAAATGCGTGCACTTCCAGTCGAACAGCACCACACGCAGGTATGCTTAATACCGCAAGAATTCGGGCGTATTACAATGAGGTGGGGAACTTGCCTGCATTCCCGAGATCTGTGACAATTGGGCACAGGAAATAATTTTCCAGATTCCCAGATTTCAACATAATATTTCTTAATATACTTTGGTTCTTAGAAAATCTTATTCCAAACCGAGGTTGAAAAATGACGTCTTATGCGTACTAAGCAAGGCTGCAAAACGCGTTTCATATGAGAAAGATGCGCGTACCACAGAACACATGACGTTATAGACGAGTTGTCGCTAAAACCGATGTCGTTATAACGAAGATCAACTGTATTTTCATTTATAGCCCCATTTGAACACTGACATTTTGGACCCGAGAAATGATCTCTGAACTTTCTTCTCATCACTAGCAATGCGTACATAACGGAGGTTGGTTATTTTGTACCACCAACAGGAAATCCACCATCGCATTCCTCAAATGCAGCTCCTGCCATAGATATTAAGGAACACGGGTGACAGTATACAGCCCTGCCGGATACCTTTCTGGTTTGTCATTTATTTTGACCCATGCTGAGTTTTATTTATTTGATTTATTTATTTATTTGAATGATTGTTCAACAGGCATTTCTGTCCACTTAATATAAATTGCTTATCAGCCAAACCAGAGGTGCAAGAACATAAACTTGCCATATTTTCTCGCACAACACTGTTAATAATGTCTTCCGATAGTCTAAAAAGCAGATGACGGGAGGAAGTTGAAGTTCTCTGCCTCTTTGAAACAACTCGGGGATGTTTAATAAGGAATACGTATACCGATAATACAATAACCGAAACTGAACTATCATGGGTAGCAGGGTCCCGGAGCTGACTGCGTTTAAAGGAGTTAATGCAATGGGAACTATTTCTCGTCTAAGCAAAGCTTGCGATATACTTCATAGATTAAAATACGACCTTGCGGAAGACGTTATGTGTTTACAAGGCAGTATTTATGTTTCAAGTTATATAAATTTGTTCCATTTTCCTCCTTTCAGCCTGTCATTTCATCAGTCGTCTCTAATTTAACATGAACACGAGGAGTAAAATTGTTGAGATCTAACAATTAAGAGCTCATGTTGCTAAGTATTATAAATATCCACCTACAGCGTTCTGTCACGTTTCACAGTTAATAGACTCGAACAAAATGCACATAATCCGTATGAAGTTCTTATTTTGTTTGGTGGAAGTCACAGCTCCAAGTATGATGTAAATATGAAACTTAGTAGGTTGGTTTTATGAGATTTATTCCGTTTGTAGGAACAGGAATATAGTACTAGTATTATTTTTATAACGGGAAATATTATAAAATATCGAAGGAATTACATCTCGGCATTTGCTTGGAGTTTGAGAGGACAGAGGAGAAGGAAATGAATGTGAGAAAGAAAGTTCATAACGTAGTGAAGACTTGAGGGCGGAAAAATGGGATTTGAGGCTTTTTCTCTCCAACTCTCTTATTCACTTACCAGTCTCGGCTAATATACCGCTGTTTATACATATTGTGACGCAGTGCAGTGTGCGATTCGTGTTCCTTTGGCGCTACGGAAAGGTTCTGAAGTCCAAATACCTAACTTTTTAGTAACAGTTCCAAGAAGATGAAGTGCGTATAATGTAGACGGCGATCTCATCAAGTGTTAATGCTCCGCATATAAACAGCGCGCGAACATTTCACTCAGTTATTGATTACATAGAAATGTAATTAAACGGTATTGTATTTTATGAAGCTGGTCCGGCGCTGTAGAGGTAGCGTACCTGCCATTTACCTGAAGGTCCCCGGTTCGATTCCCGGCCAGGCAGGAATTTTTATCTGTACCTGAGGGCTGTTTCGAGGTCCACTCAGCCTACGTGGTTACAATTGAGGAGCTATCTGACAATGAGATAGCGGCCCCGGTCTAGAAAGCCAAGAATAACGGGCGAAGGGATTAGCCGTGCCGAGCACATGTGTGGGCTGAACAGGGGTCGCTTGGTAGGCCACGGCCCTTGTACTTTACTAATCTATTCAGAGAAAGAAAAATAAGCAGAACTCTTGTCTTTTAACAAGATTTTAAGTTAGTTTATTGTTCTTTTAGGTGTAAGAATGAAATTAGCACGAGTTAATTAAAAATCACAAACGTCCTCCTCATCGTGATTACTGTAGTCTCTAAACTATTACCAAAACGGTGAAATATTTATTTATTTATTTATTTATTTATTTTTATTTATTTATTTATTCGTTTCCTTATAAGTGGCGATTTTAGATTTTTACAATAATAATTTAATTACTGTGGTAATCAAGTACGGTACAGTTAATGAGAAAGCATGTAAATGAGGTAAGGAGTAACACTAGTAGTGGAGGACACGGACAAGGTAGGCACCAGATAAACCTCTTTCTGGTCCCGGAAGGATCTTATTCGTTTAAATAAGCAAATCATCATCACACACTTGTTTTGCTACCATTCTCCTCTCAGTTCTCTTCACTCCCTTGTAGTCTTTAAAACCAATAAAGTTTTCCATATCCTCGAAGTATGTCATCCTCGGTCTTCTTCTTTCTTTCTTTCCTGGTAATTTTCCTTCAGAGACGTTTACTAGCAAGTCATTATGTTATGTTTCATCCTCCTTTTTCCCATATCCCTTATCAGTCTCCAATGCTCATTGACTTCCTTTAGAACATCTCGATTCTTCTTTTTTTTTCAGTCCAACAAATCCTCATGATTTTCCTTCAAATCCACACTTTAGTTGCTTCCAGTGAAACTCTTTTATTATTTACAATAGTCCAGCTCTCAACCGTAAAATAATACACGCCAGACAAGGGATTTTACAAAAGCCCTTCTTTTTTTTAAACTTTTGTTTTGTAAGCCGTGTTGAGTAAGAGCTATTCTTTCACTTTCCTTGGTGCATCTACTGTCTTCACTTATAATACTTCCTAAGTAACAGATATGTTGCACTTGTTCTACTTTGGAATGTCCTATTCTTATGTTTGTATTAATTCACAACTAAAATGTTTGTTTTATTACTATTGGTTGTAAGTTGTAATGTTTCAATGTATCACACACAATCCTTCTCAGATTCTGCTACTATGGGAATGCCGTCAGAAGATCTAAATTGTGGATTATTTTCCCATTTATCTTTATTCCCTTAGTCCTTTACTTTAAAACAGTTCCTTCAATAGAAGGGTTGACAATGTATGGTGAGCGAGAGTGGACACCAATTCCTTAATTCTTACTACTCTTGTACATGCATTCACCACTACATTTGTAGACTGGTTGTTGTACATTTTCCAGATGAGCCCCCTATCTTTCCAGTCAATTCCTACTTTCCTCATACATTTAAGGATTAGTTCCCAGGTTTTCATGTCAAAAGGTTTTTCGAAGTCAATGAGTGCTACAAACACCTTCCTGTTCATTTCTGACCTTTTCAGTACCATTCTTAATGCAAGGATTGCTTCTCTCGTTCCTTTCGCTTGTCTAAAACCAAACTGAACTTCATCTATACTTTCTTATATTTACAACAAATTGATAATGATGATGATGATGCTTGTTGTTTAAAGGGGACTAACATCATCGGCCCCAACAATGGGTGACCAAATATTATCTGTTTATCCTCCAGGGTCGGTTTCTCCCTCGGACTCAGCGAGGGATCCCACCTCTACCGCCTCAAGGGCAGTGTCCTGGAGCTTCAGACTGGGTCGGGGGTTATAACTGGGGGGAATGACCAGTACCTCGCCCAGACGGCCTCACCTGCTCTGCTGAACAGGGACCTTGTGGGGGGATGGGAGGATTGGAAGCGATAGAAAAGGAAGTGGGAAGGAAGCGGCCATCGCCGTAAGTTAGGTACCATCCCGGCATTTGCCTGGAGGAGAAGTGGGAAACCACAGAAAACCATTTCCAGGATGGCTGAGGTGTGAATCGAACCCACCTCTACTCAGTTCACCTCCCGAGACTGAATGGACCCCGTTCCAGCCCTCGTACCACTTTTCAAATTTCGTGACAGAGCCGGGAATCGAATCCGGAACTCTGGGGGTGGCAGCTAATCACACTAACCACTACACCACAGAGACGACGACCAAATAATAACGAGACTTTATACCTTTATTAAATTGATTGCAATGACATAGAGTCGACTCTGTGTTGTAGTGGTCAGTGTGATTAGCTGCCACCCCCGGAGGTCAGAGTTCGATTCCCGGCTCTGCCGCGAAATTTGAAAAGTTGTACGAGGGCTGGAACGGGGACCACTCAGTCTCGGGAGGTCAACTAATAAAGAGGGGTTCGATTCGCCTCAGCCATCCTCAAAATGGTTTTCCGTTGTTTCCGACTTCTCCTCCACACAAATACCGGGATGGTACCTTACTCAAGGCCACGGCCGCTTCTTTCTCTTTTCCTTGTCTGTCCTTTCCAATTTTCCCATCCGCCACAAGGCCCCTGTTCACCGCAGCAGGTGAGACCATCCGAGCCTCCCCAGTTGTAACCCCGACCCAAAGTCTCACGCTCTAGGACCTTGCCCTTGAAGCGGTAGGAAAACAACCCTGGAGGGGAAACGGATTAAGAAAGAAAGAAGCAATGACAGCAGCATTGATTGATTCTGAAACAAATTATCGTATAATAACTGATATTGTGGTTCAGAGAATAGGCCGACACACTGACATACACTTCCACAGTCGGGAAGACTAGTCTGCGCATAAAGTTATATTCTTTTTGGTGTTTTTATCATCTTAAGTTGCTGTATTTAAGAGAGATAATTCTTTGAATATTTCAAGTAGGAAATATTTGATATATTCATGAATTTTAAAATCATATTGGAGAAGTGAATGTGGACGAGTGTGGTTTTCTAAACCTCTCTTGATCAACTCTTGTTCTCTTTCAACCCCGACAGAATTAGATCTGCGAAGCGCAGGGTGTCTTTCATTTCACACCTTTTGGGAGCTATCTTCTTTCTTTTTCGGGTATCTTTTTTGCAGGATCAATCTTCTTTCATATTTCCCTTTAATTAGTATTCAGAGAGTATGGCTACCCAGATATATTTTCTCTTAAAACAACAAAATAGAATAATGTGACTTGGTCTGCACTTATGACCTCGATGTGTAAATAACCTTCCAAATGAATATTAATAAACAAAGGGAAGTTGACTTGTATATAATAGTCGAGGGAAGAAGTTGTAATTTATTGTTTAATATTTTGAGTTTCTGTGATCTGCCGAGAAGGAAGTCAATACGAGTTCGGATCGCTGAACGATGCTAGATGCTCATCCATTTACTGCGAAGTAAAGAAAAACACTTCTGGTAAGCAGGGCGCAGACACGGCGACGTCTGGCTCTCTCCGCATTGGGGCCGAAATGCGGGACTTTAATGCAGTGCCGCCCACAACCCGGTCTATACCACAAAGAGCAAAGCACAAAGGAAAACTCGTTCGATTTATCTCATTTTATAAATTGAATATGTATGTAATTAAATATGTACACAAAAGTATAATAGTTCTGATTTGCTTTTTCGGCCAGGGCATTGATTTTTTAAATACTTTTATGCTTTCCTCGATTTTTTACCCAAAGTTTGCTCCGGATGACCACCAAAGATTCTCTTCAGTCTAGGAAGCCTGAGGAAATTTCACTGTACTAGAAAAGGCATCCCAGAGCAGAATTTTTATTACATACCTCATTTTTTGGAAAGAAAAAACACAGGCGAATTGGTCGTGTGGTTTGGGCACACAGCTGTGAGCTTGCACCCGGGAGATAGTGGGTTCGAACCACAATATCGGCAGCCCTGAAGATGGCTTTCCGTGGTTTCCCATTTTCACAGCAGGAAAATGCTGGGGCTGTACCTTAATTAAGGCCATGGTTACTTCCTTCCCACTCCTAGGTCTTTCCTGTCCCATCGTCGCCATAAGACCTATCTGTATCGGTGCGACGTAAAGCAAATAAGAAAAGAATATCATACTACAATATTTTTATTACATTATTTAAACAATTAATATAACCTAAAATTGTCGGTAATTGAAGTTTCATAATGTAGTCAACAAAATCCAGCCGTAAGTGTTCATACCTGCTTCTGACACTTTTCTAAAAATAAATTACACAAAAGAAAGCGGGTGTCCATTGTTTCCCTTTTTTAATCTCAACTTTCCTTAGATAAAACTGCACTTTACCTTATTCGAGATATTTCACTGGTTCCAGTCTTTGTGTTGATTATTATTATTATTATTATTATTATTATTATTATTATTATTATTATTACTGAAGAAGTTCATTATGATCTTCAAGAATCATGCTTGCGGATCTAAAATAAATGTTTGACGTGCCTGACGCTTTTGCCTACACTTGACATCATACGATCTCATTGTCTACTTGATCTGTATCCATTATAGTTTTTAAAGAGCACTTTGTCCTTGGGCAACCTGCAGCTGTTGCAGAAAGATTAAATAATAATAATAATAATAATAATAATAATAATAATAATAATAATAATAATAATAATAATAATAATAATAATAATAATAATAATAATAATAATAATAATAATAATAATAATAATCAGCTGTTTCTCTATACGTTAAATAAACATGAACTTGTAGCGAAGGGATCTAAACTAACGTAAATTCCCACGAAAGCTTCTACACTGAGTCTACAGCAGTAGGACAGAACCTCTACCTCGAACAAAACAACCGCATGAAATGAATCCACAAAATCAAAACATTACAACCACAAATCAGAATTTTCGTTGCCAAAATGTACAATAAACACAAGTCACAAATGCAACCAAATAAATCAGCCATCAATCATAATCACCAGGGATACCATGTCCATTGTCGCGAGTCTAAGTACCGACCATCAGAATCGCGAAATTACAGTGGCCTAGAAATCCCTATCTTCAAATGGAGTTTCACAAATAATATTATTGAATCTTTGAATCTCGATGTGCTGTTTCCTAATTGTTCAGTCTGAATTACCTAATAAATGACATTGTACCTATCCTTTGATGACCCCATCCAACGGAGTTTATTGCTTTAACATAAACGCAGAGCAGTGAAAAAATCTTATCTAGGAACTCGAACACATTCATTCACTTTACGCCTGCGACAGTATATCTCCGTGTTCTCGGCAACTCATATGTTCCTCTCAGTTCATCCTCCATTTAACTTAGCATTCCCTGGGCTATAATCTCAATTGTTCCTTTGCATACAGCATTTCAAATACACACTATATAACGTTTAATTCAGATATCCACTGGTTCAACTCTCACCAGGATTCATCATTCTTCGATAAACACTCAACTTCCTTGCCGGCGATATTCTTAATAATATCTCGTTCCATAATATCATTGGTTCATTGCCTGCTACTAGCGTTTGGATGTTAAAGATCCTATCCCAAACTAAGCTCGAAACAAATTACAAAATGAAATATATAACCAAAATATCAATTACCTCGCAGCACATTACCATTAACTTCTCAAACTAAAGTTACTTACTGATGAACAAACTCTAAATATTCAGTGTAATGTCCGTAACTGGTCACTGGTTCATATCCGCCTCATAATATCAATGAACTCTGTCAACGATTAGGGCTATTCATACAACATGCCACTTACTATGATTAACTACAAACATGTACTGAATGCCATCTATCTTAATCACTATATTTACACACACACGAGTATTGCTTCAGAAGATCACACGCTTATTATGGAAGATCATAACTCAAAACACGCTAATCATATGTACAAAATACTCATTCTCCCAAGGCATTGGTACTGAAATGAACTATCAATCCCTAACTACCCTTGCTACTTCAAAAGGTAAAATGAAATTAACCATCACATGCAGAGAAAATTATTTGGAAATTTAACTGAGACTGATCATGCATATAGGAGTAATATAAAATCAGAATGTACTTATCTATGTCCGGTTCCGTTCCATGTTCAGCCACACCCACCAGTACTGGGCTCACTCCATCATAACGGTAGCATTACCGTATACAAATGCTCTTCTTGAAGTCCATTGTCTTGACACGTTCTACGTACGGCATCACACACGTAATCCGCACACATTTAACGCTGATAATACACAAAGAAAATACAAATTACATATATGCAATTACACACACAATTTACAATCTTGTCACTCGCATACAATTCCCGAAACAGTTTGATAAATATTATATCTCAGCAACATCCGCGGTTTCACGATACATAGCACTCCAAAGCGTCCGCGACTTCCCACAATTACAGTTATTGCTGCTTGACGAAAAGGTTTATAGGCGCGTGATACATAATGTCTCAAATTTATGACAAATTTAAATCTAGATTCTCTGATGAGAATGAATCTCGCGGATTCAGTTCTGCGTTAGCAAGTTAGTATTCATTATGTTGAGAACTGCTCAGGTGCACGTTTCCGTGACGGCGACCACACACATACGTCCGAACCGTTCCAAAGTAAGTAGCAGAGCGAGTGTCTTCTTACCCTTTGGCGTCCTCCGTACGCTTTTCTCGTGGCATAGCGTCTGGGAATCCCCTGCTCAGTTTCACAATATCCTACTTTCAACAGCCACATATTTAATTACAAAAATTTACTAGGTTATTTCATCTTATTTTCTTCCATTATGTAGAGGTCTTAATTGTCTTTTATAACATCTCCCCGCGGACTTATGCTAATATCGTAGCACTTTCGTGTTGGTGTCCATGCTCCTGCCTTACTAAAGTCGCGCGCTATCCTGTGATTCGCTGGTTCAAAAGTCCTGCCAACTTAAATTTGGGGTATCTCTGTCGCATACCCTACGTTCTCTCTCTAGAATGGAAGATTCCATTGCCTTCTCTCTTGTGCAATATTCGATAAACCTGACACGTGCGCAATTGGATTTATAAATTTAGCAAGCGGGATTATAACATGTATCTGGCTTCGCATATAACTTTGCCTCATATACTATCACTTTAATACCATTTTTACTAGGCCTATATATGCCAATGATATGAACCAGTCGGGTTTAATATCCATTATTGTTGTTAAGGTACTCTTTGTCCTCGGGCAATCTGCAGCTGTTGCAGAAAGATTGTATAATAATAATAATAATAATAATAATAATAATAATAATAATAATAATAATAATAATAATAATAATAATAATAATAATAACAACTGTTACGGAGTTTTTCGTGCTGGACAGAGGTGAAAGAAGGTGCGAGCATGAACGGGTGTCTCTACTAGAATCAAAAGATTAATCAAAAGCTTTAAAAATCAAGGTTATATTTGAGCCGCTGAGAGCCAAAGTTGTCTAAGTCAAGAAATGACAGTTTTTGAGTTATACCACTCAGTGCACTGATAACGCATGAAAATGTATTGTGAAGAAGTGGTATAACGATGGTGTTCTCAAAGAACACGATTCGGACAAATCTCACAATTAAAGATAAAATAGTTGAGCAAGTGTCTTCTCTCAAATATCTGGGTACCATCTTGGATGACCAATGTAACTCCAAACGGGAGATAATATATAGAATTGAGCAGGCCTGGAAACAATTCATTACCATGAAGAAATTCTTTGTAAGGTCAGATCTCAGTCTCCAATACGAATTCATATGATCCGCTGCTATATATTTTCTGTTCTCCTGTATGGATGTGAAAACTGGACTATGGATCCAATAATAGAAAAACGTATTGATGCCTTCGAAATGCTCTCTTGTCTCTTGCGGATATCATGGGTAATGAAAATCCCCAATGCCGAGGTCCTTCGTCGGATGAAAAAGCAGAAAGAACTACTGCTCACCATAAAACAGAGGAAAACACAATACCTGGGACATATCATGAGAGGTGAGAGGTATCAGTTATTACAGCTTATTATCGAAGGAAAGATACAGGGGAAGAGATCTGTTGGGAGAAGAAGAAATTCATGGCTGAAAGACTTTCGAAGATGGCACTGCTGTACTTCAGAAGTGGCATTCCATTCTGCGCTGTCAAGATCAGAGCAGGTTACGTGGATCGCCAATATCCGCTCGGAGACTGCGTCTTAAGAAGAAGAAGAAGAAGAAGAAGAAGAAGAAGAAGAAGAAGAAGAAGAGGAGAAGAAGTTATAACGATAACTCCCATGGGTGACGCTTGAGAGCGCTAGATGCATTCTTCCCATCACGCCAGAGTGGAACGCATTTACAGGAATAGTGGTATAAGTCAAGCGTCGCGGCCACATGGTTGTGTTGTTCTGTGTTTATTATCGTTGTTATTTACATTCTAAAATCAGAAAATCCCTGTAACTGTGCTAGTAAGTATCGGTATTGTTTCCTTTATTTAGATTTTTAATATTCATGTGTTATTAAAGTAAAAATATTCTTTATAAGGGAAATTCGCTCTGCACGTTGAAATTCCAGATTATAAAGAACTCGAGAAATGATATCCAAGTGGTTGACCGTAAGTTCATGCTATCAGGACACTCCTTTCTTCCAAACGACCGGGATTTCGGAGTTATCGAGAGAAAATCAAGAACTGCTCAAATTTTCATTCCGGATGATTGGTGTAATACCATTCAAAATGCAAGGAGAAAACAACCTTTTGCCATTTATAGAATGGCTCTGAATGACTTTGTCTCAACAAAAGACATAGAGAAAAGTGTAACATTTAGAAAGATGAACACGCAGAATGAAAAGTTCAGTTGACTTCGTGTTCAGTGGCTTCGTTTTCAGAAAGACTCTCTTCATCTCATTCTGTACAAGGAATCTCTCGAAGAAGGAATCCCTTTCAAAACTTTGGACATTACTCCTTCACATCGTGTTCGTGGCCGCTGTGCGACCTGTCACCGAGACTAAGAAGAGAATCGTGATGACTCTTCTCCCACACATCCCTTTCTTCAATCAACTGACAACTGCGAATTCGGCTGTGGAGTCTGGACCTGATTATATCAACCCATTACAAGAGGAACATGACGTAGAGTGTGAAATTGAGTAAACTGACATCTTCCATTATAAAGCCTGTTTAAATTTCAGCATGATAATTTAATTTTCGGAAATTCTCAGGATTTTTGACATTTGGGCAAAACAATTCATTTATAATTCATGAGTGTCCGTACTGCTGAACTATTAGACCAGATTGCGTAGCTAGCATTTAACAACAGAGCAATTATTTTAACTCAGTCTGTGAGGGAAGGAGTTGTAGTGGAAGCCGTACGTGCAGTTTCACATCTACTGTAGAACATTTTCGTTAACAATTATTTTATAAATACATTGCTATATTAGCGGTTAAAACACAACCTATACATTTTCCTTTTACTCAACTCCGCCAAAACATTTATCGGAAGAGTGGTACAACTCTTGATTTGTACCACTTTATATTTCGCTATGAGTCAGCTGCTGTCAGGAAAAGTGGTACTCCAAATTTTAGGAACGATAAAAAGCAATTTTAGAAACAAATATCTAAAATGTCTTTATTAAACATAATGTTAATATATCATCTACATATTTCATAAAATGAATCATGAATTGTTGTAAAGCCTGAATTTACATGAAATGAAACGCAAAACCTTTAATTTCTCAGAATGGGAAAAAAATTGACTTAGACCACTTTGGCTCTCGGCGGCTCATTTCTTTTGGACTTTTTTATTTTTTTTTAAATGAAAGCTGTTAACAAAACCAGTCGCTCAGCGACAGTACAAGATTTCAGGTACAGCAGCTGAATACAATTTTCCAAGTGTTATTTGAGCATTATTGCTCCATACACCTAAAAGTTAAGAAGACAGGTCTCCCCATTTCATTTACAGAGTATATCTACAAGAATAGTATAGGGGACTGAGCTCCAAACCTAATACAGTTAAAACTCGAGCATCTTTTGCTTACCGAAAATTGACAGTTTCCATCTGTTTAATAATTCAAACAGATTTCAATGTCTTCAACACTCAACAGTTTATCAACTTAACGTTAAGAATATTTACAGGAGTATCGAATACTCATTCTACCGGGCGTTGGTGGGAAGAAAAAAACACAGGTTAAAGTTACTGGCCCAAAAGATAAAAATGATGCGGAGGCAGACATTCGCGGATACAAAAACGTAGTCACCTCAAGTACAAGTCGAGAGGGTGCCGTACTCTTTATTCCCGAATTTCGGCTAAGTTTTAAGGTAATTTGAGATTTGCATTTGAAGGAGAAGTTTACATTATTGAAGACTGGAAACCTTCCCCTCGGGTTAGCTTTCAGAGGGTATCACCTAGTTAGTACATGGCTGCCATTATCTTATTGCGCTGCAGTGCTCGCTGAAGGGCGAAACGCCTCCGCCTCCACTATTGGCACACACTCAGTACACTCGACGATCAAGAAGACAAGGTAGCTCAAAAAATTGCCAACTTTTATACTCGAGAAGATGGTTCGAGAGAGATCTGGACTAATGCTCGACACCCCCAGATTTTTATTGGATAATTAAATATGTAGAAGAAAGCTCTGATAGGGTGAAAATTAAATACAGGAAATTTCCAGTTCGTTAATTTTAAATTTTAAAGTAGGCGGAAATAGATCGAAGTGTTGACAACTGTGATACACACACAATCAAAAATCAACTCAGTTTAGGAAATCTTAAAATAACAAATTACTTTATCACTTGAGCAGCGACATCTGTTGACCAACGTCCAAACTTCTTGCTCTAGTTGTTTCAAGTTCTAGGAATTTCAGTCTTCAATGTATTAAATTTGTAGCTTATTTCTTATTCTTCTGCGCATGACATCTGGAAAGTTCCTTAATTTGATTCATATAATAGCAATATTTGATTAATGATTACTTTCGGAAATAATTGATTTTTTATTTCATCTCTTTCAAGATGGTATTCCTGACTGCCAAATGAATTTTGTGATTGGACTAGAGCAAGCGGTTTATTTTAAATTTCCTGCGTGGCAACTTGACAGACATTTGCCCTGAAGCGCTGGCTTTTTCCACACTCCAGTTCCGAGAACGCTTGATGTCAGGGAAACTCCTGACTGACCGAAATACATCTTCGCAGCGCCTCTACTATTGTTTCTGGTTCGCCTGTCTCTTATTGTACGAAGCACATTTGGGGGAGATCCTTATCTTCTGGTCGGTAAATTAATAGGCCCCTACCGGGAAGCAACTCAGTCCATTGTGACAGACTAGTCTCCTTGCCAGTTCGTGTTTCCACACTCCCTTGGTCCCGAATCTTGTCAACCAATTCCTCCCATTAAAATATGCGTAACATATTCTCCTTCCGATATCAAATCATGATTAAATTACGATCCCTATCATCCGGGTACAGTGTTTGACCTTCAGTGCCATCGGACTGAGATGGAACCTTATCCACCAACAACCAGCCAGCGCTGTGGCGTCTGCTTTATTTAATTCCTTTGGGTAAATACCGGGTATGGCATGAGAGAGAGTGTTTATACGTCGTCACCGTAAGCCAAAGAGTTGTGACGGTGGTGGTGGTGAAGAGGAAGTAAAACTGGGCAACCATCCTCTATTGGCACAAAGCAGGGGTCCGACACATCTAAAATTAAACTTTCGACAGGAGAAAGACAAGGGTGTGGAAATGAAAGACTTCCTAGCCTTCGGAACTTAAGGAAGTTTGGACAGGATAGATGAAAGTGAGGAGCGTGTGGAAGCATTGCCAGAACTCAGCTAAGTGCTCGAAGGCTGCCAACCCACGCTTTTCTCGGGCCTCTTCCAGTCGCCTCTTGTGACAGGCAGGATATACTCTGGATATTATTCTACCACCCCCATGCATAAGACATAAAGTGCCGAATGATTATTTCCAACTTTCAAAACTGAATACGTCTGAGGAATTTGAACCCGCGTTCCTTAGATCCACTATTGGTCCACAGATGGAGTCATTTGCTAATAAACTTCCAGTTCTGTCTGACACTATCGTAGTCAGTGTTTAGATGTCCGGCTGCATGCCTAAATGGTTAGCGGGCTTTGGTCGCAGGAGTCCCTGGTTCGATTCCGGCAGGGTCTGGAAATTTAATCATAATTGGTTAATTCCCTTGGCTCGGGGACAGGCTATATGTCATCATTTTACCCTCGTCACGAAGCGCAGGTCGCCTACGGGTGGCACCTGGCGAGCTGAAGTCCTCGGACACATCCCGCCACTGAAAGCCATACCGGTACTCCATTTACTATAATCTAGTGTTTAGGTGAACTGAGATATTCCTTTGTCAAAGCTGGCCTACTTGTTGTTCTCCCGTGAGTGAGGGCAGTACAATAACGCCCAGGTATCCACTGTCTGTCGTGAGAGGCGACTAAAAGGGGTCCCAGGGGCTCTCAACTTGGGAGCGTGGACTGGTGACTACGGAGAATTTAGCGGAGTCCCGGCATTGCTTCCGCCTACTTGTGCCAGGCTCCTCACTTTCATCTATCCTATCCGACCTCCATTGGCCATCTCTTGTTGTTTTCCGACCCAGACGGCATCCCGTATGGAAGCTTGAGGAGTCTTTAATTTTCACGCCCTTCGTAGCCCTAGTCCTCCATTGGCCGATGCCTTCATTATTCGAAGAATCGGTTCCCTTCCATGTTTTCCCTCTGATTACTCTCCGATTAATAATACGGCTGAGTGATTTAGTAAGTGGTCCTGAGAGTCGGGATACCAGTTGCTGTGGAATGGGAGTGGGCATCTCGGACATATTCTGAGTCATGGTACTCCTTGTGCTCAGACGGCTAGGACTATACAATCCACCGGTGGAATTCGATGGGGAACTATCAATATTAACGGGGCTTATGGACGAAAGAAAGCTGAACTAGCACATAAATGAGCGAATGATGTGAGTAGATTTGGGAGTTGAATGACTTAGGACGAGAATTGTCTCAGTGTATTCACCATGTGAGGGTACAGGTGAGGATGAGTTGACAAGCTTTATGAAGCATTGAGTAATATAGAAGTCAGGATCAACAGCAGGGATAGGATAGTGCTAATGGGTGATTTCAATGCGAGAGTTGGAAATGCAACTGAAGGATACGAAAGGATGATTGGCAAATGTGGGGAAGATGTGGAAGCTAATGGGAATGGGAAGCGTTTGCTGGACATTCTTCAACCATAAGGCTATTCACCGCTACGCAAGGGAGGCTAGGGGTTCCAGATCCATTACAGACTATATCTAAACCGACTTCGAATTCAGGAAGTCTGTTAGGAATGTACGAGTTTCCCGGGGATTTTTCGATGATACAGATCACTATCTGATCTGTAGTGAACTGAGTATCTCTAGGCTTAGGATAGAGAAAGTGAAATCTGTCTGCAAACGTATAAGGGTAGAAAATCTCCAGGACGAGGAAATTATACCGAAGTACATCGATATGATTAGTGAGAAGTTTCGAACAGTAGACGATAAGCAGGTTCAGGATATAGAAAGGGAATGGGTGGCATACAGGGATGATGTAGTAGAAACAGCAAGGGAATGCCTAGGAAAACTGTGTGTAAAGATGGGAAAAAACGAACATCTTGGTGGAATGATGAAGTGAGAGCAGCTTGTAAACGTAAAAAGAAGGCTTATGAGAAATGGCTCCAAACAAGGGCCGAGGCAGACAGGGATTTGTACGTAGATGAAAGAAACAGAGCGAAACAAATAGTTGTTGAATCCAAAAAGAAGTCGTCCATCATATTGTCACCGAATGTTCTAGGAGGCCATACTCCGGTCAGCTGAAGGAGTTTGTGTGTGCTTCTGACGGGGTTGTACAATGGTTGGACAGCTTGGATTTAAGTTTATGAACTGTTTTAGAGATTGTTTAAGGTGTTATATTATTTGTTATATTTTCGAATATTTGTATGTATAGTTGTGTACTAGCCATAAGGTAAATAAATAAATAATGGGAAGATTTTGGTAATAACCTGGAAATGTTAAGTCAAGCAGGAGGGAAACACTTCTGGACAGTAATGAAGAATCTCGGGAAGGGAGGGGAAAAGGAAATGAACAGCATTTTGGGTAATTCAGGTGAACTCATAATAGATCCCATGGAATCACTGGAAAGGTGGAGGGAATATTTTGAACATCTTCTCAACGTGAAAGGAAACCTTCCTGGTGGTGTTGCGAACAGCCAAGCTCACGGGGAAGAGGAAAATGATGTTGGCGAAATTACGCTTGAGGAAGTAGAAAGGATGATAAATAAAATAAATTGTCATAAAGCAGCAGGAATAGATGAAATTTGATCTGAAATGGTGAAGTATCGTGGGAAGGCAGGGATGAAGTTGCTTCATGGAGTAGTAACATTAGCATGGAGTGTTGATAATGTCCCTTCAGATTGGACAAAAACAGTAATTGCAACTATCTGTAAGCAAGGGAACAGGAAGGATTACAACAACTATCGAGGTATCTCATTGATTAGTATACCACGCAAAGTATTCACTGGCATCTTGGAAGGGAGGGTGCGATCAGTCGTTGAGAGGAAGTTGGATGAAACCAGTGTGGTTTCAGACCACAGAGAGGCTGTCAGGATCAGATTTTCAGTATGCGCCGGGTAATTGAAAAATGCTACGAGAGGAGTAGGCAATTGTGTTTATGTTTCGTAGATCTAGATAAAGCATATGACAGGGTACCGAGGGAAAAGATGTTCGCCATATTGGAAGACTATGGAATTAAAGGTAGATTATTAAAATTAATCAAAGGCATAGATGTTAACAATTAGGCTTCAGTGAGAATTGTTGGTAGAATGAGTTCTTTGTTCAGGGTACTTACAGGGGTTAGACAAGGTTGTAATCTTTCACCTTTGCTGTTCTTAGTTTACATGGATCATCTGCTGAAAGGTATAAAGTGGCAGGGAGGGATTCGGTTAGGTGGAAATGTAGTAAGCAGTCTGGCCTATGCAGTCTGATCTTAATGGCAGATTGTGCCGAAAGCCTGCAGTCTAGTATCTTGAAACTTGAAAATAGGTGCATTGAGTATGGTACGAAACTTAGCCTTTCGCAGAATAAATTGATATCAGTAATTTAGAAATTCAAGAGAACTGAATGTCAGATTAGTGATACATTGCTGGAAAAGGTCGATAATTTCAAGTATTTAGTTGTGTGTTCTCCCAGGATGGTGGTATAGTAAGTGAGGTTGAATCAATGTGTATTGAAGTTAATGCAGTGAGCTCGTAGTTACGATCAATAGTATTCTGTAAGAAGGAAATCAGGTCCCGGACAAAACTATCTTTACATCGGTCTGTTTTCAGATGAACTTTGCTTTACAGGAGCGAAAGGTGGGTGGACTCGGGTAATCTTATTCATAAGTTAGAAGTAACAGACATGAAAGCAGTGAGAATGGTTGCTGGTGCAAACAGGTGGGAACAATGGCAGGGGGTACCGGAGTGAGGAGATAAAGGCTAAGTTAGGAATTTACTCGATGGATGAAGCTGTGGCTTCGGTGGTGGGGCCATGTGAGGCGAATGGAGGAGGATAGGTTACTAGGAGAAGAGTAGACTCTGATATGGAGGGTAAGAGAAGCAGAGGCAGACCTACACGACGGTGGTTAGACTCAGTTTCTAACGATTTAAAGATAAGAGTTATAGAACTAAATGAGGCCACAATACTAGTTGCAAATAGAGGATTGTGGCGACGTGTAGTAAATTTACTGAGGCATGCAGACTGAACGCTTAAAGGCATAATGGCCTATAATGATAACGCATATATGTATGTAGTGTTAATAGGGATTGGTTCCTCTTGAAACAATAATCACCACAGCCACCACCTGGTTTCTGTTCCCTATTTCTCTAACCTCGAAGCCATCTTTGGACAGACATGTAGTGTACCTGTTATGTAGAGGAAAAATACGTAATGTGAATGTTGAAATTATTTCATAATTTGTGAACTTAATCTGCACTGGGACATTTGAGAGGTGATCGTCCATCATGATTTCAGGAGGTATTTACTTTATCCTGACATGAATAATGGACATATATATCACAGTTATCGATAACAATCGCAAATATTTAACAGCGGAACTTCACCCGTGAGTTCTCATATTCTGCATCGCTTCTGCAATTTATTATATAATTACATTGTTTACTTATTTTGGGAAATAATTAATATTATTTCGAGAATCATTATTTAATATTAGGAATTTTCGTTTGAAATTAAATAATGCTGAAGAATATTGTCCAGCAGTCGAGTCGTTTCGTCATGTATGAGTGTCGTTAGCCATGGGCTTTGTCCAAGTAGTCGGATTTTTGAAAGGCGGAAAAAATCGATCCGACACTCCATGCGGTACGATGTCAGCATGTACAAGATCTCTGGTGACACATTCGGTGTTTACCTGCCACGACTTAGCCATAGAGACGTTGGGTTTACTTACGTCACCCTAACTTGTTTATGTTCATTACATTCTGAGCGGATACAACAATATCTGTACTCTACCTAACGAATTAATGTTGTGCTTTAGAAACGGAATGAAGCTCTGGCTTGTGCTTCCTTGGGTTTAAATTATCTGATAAACTCACCAAACGTCTAGTCATGCATACCGGGAATAATGTCAGTTAGGTTATTTACTTGAAGGCACAGTGCGCATCTATTTGGTAGATGCATTTACATTGTCGTGGAGTGTAAATGTCCATATCCTCGCCATTTAGAGGCTAGCTATCATCATCAGGCGCCTGCTAACTTCTGAACAATATTTCCAGAAATTAAGTGAACAGATAATAATAATAATAATAATAATAATAATAATAATAATAATAATAATAATAATAATAATAATAATAATAATAATAATAATGTTATTTGCTTTACGTCCCACTAACTACTTTTTTTCAGTGATCAGAGACAGCCACATAATACTATAACACTGTGCAAAATCAAGCATTAAACTTGTTGAATTATGTAAATATTATTATTCCCGGGCTAAGCCCAGCCAGCGAGCGAGAGATCCCGAGGCGGACCGTTCGATCGTTGGCTATCACTTTCTAGAGGCATTTAAGGGAAGTTAAGGGTTGATGACCAAACAGGATAAAAAGAAATGTTAAAACAACACTCTGACCTTTTATTCACATAAGCAAATAATAAATGAAAATATTCTTAATTACATATTACATAGAATATTTGATTGGAAGAAAAAAAATTAACATAGAGGTTCATAAAATAATTAAACAACTATCTTGCTAACGAGGGTTTTACAATAAATGTGTCCAAAGCTTTACCAATTCAGAGTAGTCTCAACACGTGGTTTTAAGATGAACTCAACTAAATTTATCATTTACAGTATTTAATATTAGCCAATGACACCAACATGAACTTCAGTAGAAAATGAAAATTGATTTCAAAATTCTCAAAATTAATTAATTATTATTCTGATTATTATTATTATTATTATTAATCTCTCATCATTTAATTTACCTATGCTTCACTGTCACACGATCATGTTCTCATTAATTTTCTACTGCATCATTTACCTAACGATCGTCATTAGCATTCCAGAATAATTATTTTCCAATTAATTATTATGACTTAGTTTCACCATAACTCAAAGTAATCATGCGGCTAACGAACTTCTACTTCTGATCTTTGTATTGCATTTCCATTCAAATTAATCTTAAAATATTTCAAAGTTCAACTATAAATGTGTCAGAAATTTACGTTATCCACGTGTGAGCTAGTTAAATACATTTTATTTACAAATCGAGTGCCTTCGTAAGATAACGAGATGATCTTTCCTCTTAAATCTCGCTAATGAAAAAAAATAATCCTTTTCTCGTCTTCCTCGACTTAAGTTGATAAAATTTTCCCTTAAGGGCATGAAAATTCCTTCTTAAGGCAGCACACAACGATGAATGTAATCTGCGTCGCAGCAAGTGTACGACCAGATCAAATTAAATGGGACCAACATTGTCACGGAATTCGGACGCGTATTGTAGTGCGCCTGGAGACTTGCCAAGTTGCCTTTTCATCAAGGCTAAATTTGATAATTATTTCGACTCATGGAAATTGATCTTGGAGTGTCTTATGTCTTGAGATAATAGTTACGCTGTCCGCCACTGTAGCGCCGGCTTTCGGTAGGCATGCTGTGGAGTCTGTGCTGCCACCTAGGAGCAACCACGGAACTAGACTCACTTTTACTCCTTGCACGCACGATAATAGGCGACTGGTTTTGTTTTGAAAAGTGAAGACACGACGGAGCTGCTTCTGTGTTTACTGTTGGATTTTGACCAGTTTTAAGTGAAGAAAGAAGAAAGGATGTGGGTTGTAATTGACCCTGGGTGATCACATTGCCAAGGGGCGATGTCCTTGTCGCCGTTCTATTTCCTTTAATTAATTTTTTTTTCTACGACCTTAGTACAATCTGTAAGTAAGCATCCACTTTTGTTACCAGGAAATCTAACGATGTGAGAAGGGAACCAGATAAACCCAAGTTAAATTCGTTTGCCTTAATGAAGTACTTAAAAGGATAATATTCTACTGTCTAAAACATATTCGTGCACAAGAAAGGTATTCTGCCGTTACCAATGAAAGACTGTGATCTAGATCCTTTTAATTGTAAATTAATTATCAATTATTTTGGGGTTTTGTGTAACTGGTTGTAATGTTGTTCAACGTGTTAATTCCTTATAATCTGAAAATCCCCATCAGGGAAGTCATTATGAGTTGGAAATTGTTTCTTGTCACCATTCGGCTGCGTGCTTTTTTTCCTTTCTGGGTGGGTAGCCATTTTGTGGTCCTTCGTCACGTGACCCCGTTGCCATGACAGCAGTGTTTACATGAGTGTGGGCGTTGCCCCTGTTATTTTGACATTTGCCGTCTCTGCTCTTTGTTACGTGCAGACAGTTGACGGGCGTTTTACGGAGAGATTGTTGAATTCGGCTCTTGGGATGAGACGTGATTCTGTAATGCGTCTATTATTTCTCCGTATGCTTGGCTGTCGTGATTTACTAAAATTTTAATGCGGATAATTTTGGTCCTTGACGACTTGTTTTAACTGTGGATCACTTAAATATTTTATCTGTTTACTCCTTCCTAATGTTTTTGGTGGAATTTATTTATTGTGGATTTCACATGTTACTGCTCGGGTTCTGCAGTTGAAGTGGTTATTAAGGAACATTTTTCACTCTGAAAAATTTTGTTGTGTGAAAACCTGGTTTGGAAAAGGTGATCAATTAAGTACCCCTTTCTTGGGTTCATTTCTTTGGGTTGTTTCCTATTCCCAGTTTACCCTCTCTGAAGATTTCTTGAAAGTACTGGTTTGTGAGCTCAGATTATTTTCATTTTAATTGGTTTCCATGTTTTTAATTTTAAAGAACCAGAAGGTCGTATAATTAATTTAATTCCTTTCAATTTTACTCCATGGAATTTGAAATTAATCTTTAATTACGATTTATTAATTTAATTTCCCTTTATTTTCCTCTCTTAATTTGAGGTTAAGCTTTAATTACCATCTTTTAATTTTATCCCTTTTATTTGCCTGACTGAAATTGAAATTTAATTACTATTATTTAACCTTCTCTCAATAAAGTTGTTGTAATCCGAAAATGAATTATGATTTTAGTCAGTAAGCATTATTTCTCTTTCTATCCACTTGACCTCTGTTTAGCCTAGCTGTTTCCACGCTTGCTACGATCTTCCTTTGGGAAAATTAGTACTGATTTATTTAATTTGTTTCCCTGGATCGTGCAACTACTGTTGTGAAATACCTAGCTTGTAAGTTCGCGACAGTATTTTGGTTTCAGTTCGCGTGGTTCTTTTGTTTTGTTTGAATTTTAATTTTCTCTGTGATTCTATTTCCCTTTTAGTAAACTGTTGGTGGTTTTTTTTACCTATCTTGAGAATTATTGAATACTGACTAAAATAATAACAAGGCACATTTTGAAAGTGCTTAATTGTAAAGAGGAAGGCAAGATTCGACTTGTGTTAATGCAAATATATTTCTGTTCCATGTGCATTTTGTCATCTTGGGGGAGCCCATCGCTGCTGTGTGAGGTATCTGAGGGTTATGTATTCCTGATTCTTTGGCTTGGGAGCTTGGTATGCTAGCTTGCTGCTGGAA
The DNA here is from genome assembly GCF_040414725.1 of Anabrus simplex. NCBI lineage: Eukaryota > Metazoa > Arthropoda > Insecta > Orthoptera > Tettigoniidae > Anabrus > Anabrus simplex. The sequence continues at coordinate 513,072,549 of NC_090267.1, forward strand.
ATTTGCTTTGATCTAATCATAAGGCTGACAACCGGTGAGTTATTTTATTTGATTTTCTCTTAGTAATTTCTCAGTCTTGTAACTGAGAATTTTATTTGCATGAAGAAAGGTGAAAACATCTCACACTATTATTTGTCTTGGCGTGCATCTGTGTCTTCCTGTCTTGTGTTTGATGATTCTATGGGTTTGGCATACCCTAAATTAACCGGGAAGTAAAGGTTACTGGATCTCTTATTGTTTTCTCGGTACCTGAAGGCTCTTATGCGTCACTCATAACCTTTCTTTAGGGGTGTTGATCGGCCTGTTCTTTAGTGGAAATAAGCTTAGCGAAGGAAGTGTGTATTGGGCGTAATCTTTGTTTCAGTGTTCCTTACCCAAAAACTATGTCTCGTACTGTGATTTTTCCCTATCAGCTTCGAAAGGCTGAGTTGATATATGAACTATCAATCCGGAATTTAGAGGTACCTAGTACCATAGGAGAGTGTGCTGCCTTACTGACAGCAAATGTTCATGTTCCCATTGACCTGTCTATTATTGATCGAACTAAGTGTGGGGAATTTTTAAGTGTGATATGTGACTCGTTGCAAGAAATTAACGTCATTAGGGAAGAATTTTCTGAATTACCTCCCTCAAGAGCTCAAGTGAACAGGTTAAAGGCCAGAGCTCATCACTATCTTGGGCGCATTCAGGACATTCTTGCTGTTAAGCCTGAGGACGAAATAATGACAGAATGTATCAAGTTAATAACTATTGTTTCGGGTATTTCAGCCGAACTTGACCTTTTGTTGATCAACAAAGAATTTAGTAATATGGGAATTTCGGAGAAAGTTAACTCCATCACGCCTTCGTCTGAACCTTCTCCAAATACTATTGTATCCTCTCCTTATAACCCATGTAACTGTGGTATCACAACTTCTGTTCTGGAAAACTTGCTAACTCGAGTTAATTCTGCGTCATCTCCTAATTGTTTGAAGGAGATTTTTAAAGGAGTGAATAATTTTTCTGTTAACTCTATTGAGGAAAGCATCAGGTTTTTAAGATTTCTTGTGGAGCTGACAGAGTCAGCTAATGTTTATTCTGTGGACGACTTGGGTATCTTTCGTGCTCTATTCCCTCACTGTGAAGGGATTTTGAAAAGAGAGATTTCCGAGGCTATATCTCGGAGCCTATCCATCAATGCTTTCCATGAGCTGGTACTAGGGAAGTTCATTCCATCTCTTGCTCTCCAAAGCTTAATTCCCAAACACTGTTTCAGAACTCAGTTTTTACATGAAAACTTGTTGTCTTATGTGTTGGACTTGAGATTTTACTGCAAGGTATTTATGATCTCTGTTCAGGAAAGTGAGATGGTGGCTAGGATTTTAAAAGGCATATCACCCTCGTATCGGTCCTACCTCTCTTTAACCCGATGTCCCACCAATTTCCGAGAACTGGAAGAGGCATGCTCATTCGCTGAGGACGTCAAACATGGTGACTCTATCAGACCTGTCAACCTCCCTCCTCCTGTTAGACCTGAGAAACCTACTGTCTCTTCAGTTGCTAAGGATGGAAATGTTCGGAAATGTTTTAACTGTGGTTCTAGGGGTCATTTGAGGAACACCTGTCCAGTTGTCAAACGTCATTCTGGTGGTTGCTATTCCTGTGGATCCAAACAACATGTGAAGAAAAACTGCCCTTTGTCAGTTCAGAGTAATAATCAATGACTAGAAGACAACGAATGTAACAGGCCTAGCGTTGAAAATCCTTGGACGTCTGAAAAATTTATTTGCCCGCATCAGTGTAACAAGATTTCTGTTCATGTTCCCTCCCAAGGTACTTGTACTCCCGTAGAAATCAATAATGAACCGGTAAACGCTTTACTTGATACCGGAAGTGTGGTGTGCCTAATTAATTCGACATAGTACTATAAAATGAAATCTCCATGTAAATTGCCGGAATTGGAATCTACGAAAGTCAAATGCGTCACTGCTAACTCTCAGTTTTTGAAAATTTTAGGTTCAGTCAAGGTTAAGTTGAGGATTGGCAGATTTACCTGGAAGGTCAGATGTTTAGTAACGCCTAATTTGTCTTGTAACGTAATTCTTGGTTCGAATTTTCTGTCTAGCGTAGGTCTAGTGTTAGACTTACAGAGTAGGAATTTCTTTTTTAAATTTTCTCCAGACGTTAAGTTTGCTTTGGTTGATGCTCCGTTGAAGATACCCATTTCTTCGTGTGTAGGTTACCCATCTCCTGTCGAGGATAGTGATCTGAATTGCCTTGATATGGGACATCTAGGGGAAATTGAAGCTGAACAAGTGCGAAACCTCTGTAAAGAATTTCCGGAAGTCTTAACAAGTAAATTAGGGTTGACTGATGTCCTAGAATATGACATTGAGTTGTTAGATCATCAACCGGTCAGATCTCCTCCGTATCGTCTGTCTCCACCACGTATGCTAGAATTGAAGAAGATTGTGGAACAGATGGAAAAGGATGGTGTCATCAGACCTTCTACCTCACCATATGCCTCTCCGGTGTTCTTAGTGCCCAAGTCTTCTGGCGGTTTCCGTGCTGTAATAGACTATCCAGTTCTAAATAGTAAGATAGTACTCCAGTTGATTCCTTTGCCTGATCTCCACACTTGTTTCGGATGGTTTTCTGGGGCGAAGTTTTTCACCGTTCTGGACTTGAACCAAGCGTACTACCAGGTCCCCCTTTCTAAGAGATCCATTCCCCTAACTGCCTTTATAACTGACTGGAACCTGTATGAGTTCCTGAGACTACCGTTCGGTCTGAGCTGTGGAGCAGCTGTGTTGTCGAAGCTGTTAAATTCCATTCTGTCGGACATAAAGTTCAAGTTTGTGTATAATTATTTGGACGATGTCGTAATTTTTTCAAACACCTTCGAAGAACATCTAGAACATATTAGGGAAGTTTTGGTACGCCTGAAGAAGGCTGGACTTACTGTCAAGCTATCTAAGGTTGCCTTCGCAAAGCCTAGCATGTTCTTCCTGGGGCATGTAGTTTCCTCAGTTGGTGTCTCCATAGATCAGTCTAGAACTCAAGGTATCAGGGACTTCAAACCTCCTAGGGACGTTAAAGGTGTTGCCCGCTTCATTGGTATGGTCAATTTTTTTCGGAAATTCATTCCAAATTTTGCAGAAATTGCTGCTCCCTTGAATTGTCTTAGACGCAAAGGTGTGAAGTTCACCTGGGGTAACGCCCAACAAGTAGCCTTCGATTCTCTGAAGGCTGCCTTGACCAATGCTCCGGTGTTGGCAATTCCTGACTTTAACAAGGGATTTGTTGTGCAAACCGATGCTTCCAATAAGGCTATTGCCGGGGTACTCTTGCAGGAGTATGATGGTGAGCGTAGACCTATTGCCTATGTATCTAGAACTCTTAATAGTTTGGAAAGCAAGTACTCTGTCTATGAACTAGAATGTCTTGCAGTCTTGTTCGCTCTTGAAAAGTTTAGACCATTCATTGAGCATGTGAACTTCGAGTTGGAAACAGACAATCAGGCTCTTTCTTGGGTGCTAAATAGGCCCAAAAGAACCGGAAGGATAACCAGGTGGGCGCTCCGTATTTCTTCTTTCAAGTTCAACGTTCGTCATATTAGGGGTTCTGAGAATGTCATTGCAGATTGCTTAAGTAGAATGTTCGAAGGGAATGACGAGTCTGAACTGAATCCTAATGTGGGAGAACTTGAAGTCAATGCTGTTGATGTCGGCGCAATCCTTTCAGATTTTCCTCTACTGTATCATGAGTTCGAAGATCATCAGAAGTCGGATCCTGAATTGAAGAAGATCATAGACGCAATTAATGATGGTACGGAAGTAAAACCCTATTCTTTGTCTAAAGGTGTCCTTTGTTGTAAGGGTCGAAAGGACCGTAACCTAAAAATCGTTGTTCCAAAGGTTCTTGTACCCATCATTTTTAAGTACTATCACTCTTCACCCATTGGTGGTCATCTAGGTACTTACAAAACCAGGCAAAAGATCCGGCAGTTTTTCATTTGGAAGAAAATGGATCATGACATTAGAACGATGATCAGATCTTGCCAATCTTGTGTCATTAGTAAGCCTAACTTGAACAACAGAATTGGATTGCTGTCATCTTCCCAAGCCTCTCGCCCCATGGAACGGTTGTTTATAGACTACGTAGGACCTTTCCCTCGCTCTTCCCTTGGAAACACCCATATCTTTGTATGTATTGATGCTTTCTCTAGATTTTGCTGGATTTTCCCTACCCGATCCACCAACTCCCGTACTTCTATTAACTGCCTAAATTCCATCTTCTCATCCTTCGGTCCTCCCAAGTTTCTGGTTTCGGACAATGCTAGTTCCTTCACTAGTAATTCTTTCAGGAAATATCTATTTGAATTGTCCATCTCCCACGTTACTACCACCCCCTATTATCCGAACCCTTCATATGCTGAAAGGTTAAATAGAAATTTAAGATCTGCTCTGATTGCATATCATCACGACGACCAATGCAAATGGGATTCTTGTTTGCATTGGCTGGCCCACGCCTTCAACTGTGCTACTCATGAATCTCACCGGAAGACACCTATGGATCTTATGTTCTGTTATACTCCATATTCTCCTATGTCTAATCTGTTGTCTATTGAAGATCTGTTGCCTGAATTCTCTAAACCTAAAGATGTCCAAAAAATTTGGGATGAGGCGAAGAAAAATTTGGCTCTGTCCTACGAAAAGGTTAAAAATAGGTATGATAAAGACAGAAAGTCATCAGATTTGAAAGTTGGTGATCAGGTCTATGTAAAGTGTTACCCCATCAGCAAGGCTGTCCATAAGTTTTCTGCTAAACTTGCCCCCAGGTATCAAGGGCCCTGTACCTTGTTGCAGTTTCTAACTCCGGTATCCGTCTTAGTCAGTGATCCAATTGCTAAACGTATTAGGCGTGTTCACCTTTCTCAAATTAAACCTGGTTAACTGGTAATTTTTCTTGTTGAAACCTTTTGTTAAGTGTAACGTGGGTGGAGAATTAACACCCTCTGTTGAAGTTGTTGTGCATACTACTGATTGGTGAGTGAATTTATTATTTGCCTTGTGTTAAGTATTTTCGGATGGTTCATTTGGTAACTTATTGATGATTTTCTGATTGGGAACTTGTAACTCGTGAATTTTTGGTAATCTTCTCTGTTTTAGTGTTCTTGTGTTATTTCCCAAATTATCATCATTATTTATTTGAAAACTGATGCTTGTGTGGTGTACTTCTGAATTACCATTTTAGTAATTTATGGTGTTTACCTTGCTAATTGTACTTCTCAGATAATTTCTATCTACTAAGTGGCTAATTTAACCTAAGGAATCATGTCCTGGTTGTTTCCGCATTGAATGTTGAACACCAGATTAATTTATCGCGATGTGACTTGATCATTGCTATCCTGAAGAGTAGTTGTGGTGATATTAATCGTGTGTGTTTACTGCGTGAATGATTTCCATCTGTCATCTTTTCATTGTGTGGGTGAGTGTGTGGGATTGGTAGTGATTCGAGTGACGTCGTATGTTGTTTATTTTGGAGTGGTTATTAGCTTTGATGTTGTATGGTCGGTTAGTGGTGGAGATAATGGTTCGTTTGTCTAGTGCATGGACTCTGTGTCTTAATCGAGCTTCATTTCCTACATACTGATCCTTGTACTTATCTATAGCTCAATGACCTTGTGTTCTCTCCTTGGTTAGCCTTGTGAACCACTTCTGGGTTTGTTCTAAGCGTGAAACTTACCCTAATTTCTTTAATCTGGTAAATGTATTTACATTGCTTACTTGGATGGAAACTATATTGGAATTCTAATATCTACTTCTGGTGTAATGGAATTGGGTTGTGCACTACTTGAGTATGGTTGTTGAATTTCCTTAACTTTCAACCTTAGTGGTATCTAGAGTTTGTTTTCATTCTTGAGTTGCAGATCACTGCTGGTGTTATGTAATTTACCTATCTACTGGTTGTTAGTGTTATTTTGGTTTGCTAATGGGATCTTTTCCGAAGCATGTATCTTCTTGGTCCTAATCGGTATGCCTAAGGGCATTGATTTATGATGTTTTGGTGGAGTAATTCTAATTTAATATTTATTGAGATGGAATTATGGCGGAAGATCATGGTGTGAAGGATGTTTACCTTTTAAACTCTAATGAGTTAACCCATGTGTCTTATCTGTGGTCGTTCCTATGGGTATCGTGTCAAGTATTTAGTAGATATGGCACTTTGGTATGGGAGTGTGTTTCTTTTAATTGTACCTCTGTGTCTCAGTAGATTTTGGGAGGAATTAAGAGGTGTATCTGCAACTCATAGTGAATTAACTTGTCTTGCTATTTATTTCTTCTTGGTATCGTGTACTTGGTTGCTTCATCTCACGTTTCTCTGCGTTACCTGCTAATCCGACGTAATTTTGAGTTTGTTTTTTTTACTACATGGTTCTATTTATGTTATGTGCCACTCTATGGCGTTTTCTTTTCCCCAGTGGTTCTGTAAGGGACATCCGGTAGTGTGCGTTGTGTAAGGTATCGCTCCTTATCTTCCTTCTTGGTTATCTAATCTGAGGTCTCACCTTTGCCTTTTGATTTGATTGGATGTACCATTGTAGGATGAATTATTTAGTGATGCCATATAATAGGTTGGTTATTAGATTCCGGATTGTATTCCCTCCTGAGTTTTTTCGCTCCGTTTCTGTCCTGTTAATTCCATGTTCTTTATTATGCTCAGAGGAGTGTTTGCTGTTGATCTGTAAACTATTCTTGCTTGGTATTTCTTGGGTGATCTGTTGTCGAGGACCGACTATGCGCAGCCCTACCATCTTGATTTGAAAAAGATCTCCAACCGATCGGCTCAGAGCTACTCTTGCTTGAAAATGGTTTATCTGATAGTCAGGGAATAGGCTTTGATCTGAATTCTGTGCTTTCTGTGTTTTTCTTTTATTGGTTGACTTGTATTCTTTTCTCCTTTCCCTTCCTGTTTGTGATGCCTTGAATCCGTGAGATGTTGGTCCAAGTTTTGAAATGATTCTGTAGTGCTGGTTGTACAACGAAGATTTTGAAATATTGACCATTTAACTCACTGATTGGTAGTGCTTGTGCTATTATGCTCAAAGTATATTAACTTTCTTTGTTTTCTATTTAATTGAATTTGTTTGTCCTTGGTCTATGTATTATTTTCTGGGGTAATTTTTTCTTGGTTTCCTATGTAACTCCTTTCTTTAGGGTTTATTTTGAATCTCTTTGTTTCTTCTGTTGGTAACTTGCGTGGAGTGGTTGGATGCCTCATGATGTAGCGATGGCCATGATGCTTCTTGTTTCCCTTTGGTTAAATGATTTTTATGCACTAATTTCTTGGGTTACTTGTTTACTATTTCTTCCTGGGTGTATGTAAATGTTTTTAATGTGAATCGTGCCTTTCTCTATAGTAAAAGCCCCAAATTTTCATTTAGAAAAATTAATTTCTTAGTATTGTTCAAAGATTTTTGAAACCTGGTTCTCGCCGTCGGGAATTTAGTATGAAAACTCGTGCAAATATCAGAAGTGACTATAACGGTTGGTGTATTACTTCTTCAAAATAGACTGTTTCTGTGTTAACAGATCATTATCGTATGGAGTGATGTGAAGTTGTTCTACAAATTTAATTATGGACTTCGACGCACGTTGATCTGCTTCAACTGCCTGTTGAGTTATCACCTTATCATGTAAGCTCAACGATCTGGTTCTAACCGGTAACCTCGCTTCTCCTAGAAACGTCAAGTAAGAAATTTTATTGCATGTATATTTGAAGTGCTCCTTATCTCCGATCATCTTCGTTTCGTCCTACCCCATGTTAGTCTTTCGGGGGAGGAGGAACTGTCACGGAATTCGGACGCGTATTGTAGTGTGCCTGGAGACTTGCCAAGTTGCCTTTTCATCAAGGCTAAATTTGATAATTATTTCGACTCATGGAAATTGATCTTGGAGTGTCTTATGTCTTGAGATAATAGTTACGCTGTCCGCCACTGTAGCGCCGGCTTTCGGTAGGCATGCTGTGGAGTCTGTGCTGCCACCTAGGAGCAACCACGGAACTAGACTCACTTTTACTCCTTGCACGCACGATAATAGGCGACTGGTTTTGTTTTGAAAAGTGAAGACACGACGGAGCTGCTTCTGTGTTTACTGTTGGATTTTGACCAGTTTTAAGTGAAGAAAGAAGAAAGGATGTGGGTTGTAATTGACCCTGGGTGATCACATTGCCAAGGGGCGATGTCCTTGTCGCCGTTCTATTTCCTTTAATTAATTTTTTTTCTCTACGACCTTAGTACAATCTGTAAGTAAGCATCCACTTTTGTTACCAGGAAATCTAACGATGTGAGAAGGGAACCAGATAAACCCAAGTTAAATTCGTTTGCCTTAATGAAGTACTTAAAAGGATAATATTCTACTGTCTAAAACATATTCGTGCACAAGAAAGGTATTCTGCCGTTACCAATGAAAGACTGTGATCTAGATCTTTTTAATTGTAAATTAATTATCAATTATTTGGGGTTTTGTGTAACTGGTTGTAATGTTGTTCAACGTGTTAATTCCTTATAATCTGAAAATTCCCATCAGGGAAGTCATTATGAGTTGGAAATTGTTTCTTGTCACCATTCGGCTGCGTGTTTTTTTTTCCTTTCTGGGTGGGTAGCCATTTTGTGGTCCTTCGTCACGTGACCCCGTTGCCATGACAGCAGTGTTTACATGAGTGTGGGCGTTGCCCCTGTTATTTTGACATTTGCCGTCTCTGCTCTTTGTTACGTGCAGACAGTTGACGGGCGTTTTACGGAGAGATTGTTGAATTCGGCTCTTGGGATGAGACGTGATTCTGTAATGCGTCTATTATTTCTCCGTATGCTTGGCTGTCGTGATTTACTAAAATTTTGGTCCTTGACGACTTGTTTTAACTGTGGATCACTTAAATATTTTATCTGTTTACTCCTTCCTAATGTTTTTGGTGGAATTTATTTATTGTGGATTTCACATGTTACTGCTCGGGTTCTGCAGTTGAAGTGGTTATTAAGGAACATTTTTCACTCTGAAAAATTTTGTTGTGTGAAAACCTGGTTTGGAAAAGGTGATCAATTAAGTACCCCTTTCTTGGGTTCATTTCTTTGGGTTGTTTCCTATTCCCAGTTTACCCTCTCTGAAGATTTCTTGAAAGTACTGGTTTGTGAGCTCAGATTATTTTCATTTTAATTGGTTTCCATGTTTTTAATTTTAAAGAACCAGAAGGTCGTATAATTAATTTAATTCCTTTCAATTTTACTCCATGGAATTTGAAATTAATCTTTAATTACGATTTATTAATTTAATTTCCCTTTATTTTCCTCTCTTAATTTGAGGTTAAGCTTTAATTACCATCTTTTAATTTTATCCCTTTTATTTGCCTGACTGAAATTGAAATTTAATTACTATTATTTAACCTTCTCTCAATAAAGTTGTTGTAATCCGAAAATGAATTATGATTTTAGTCAGTAAGCATTATTTCTCTTTCTATCCACTTGACCTCTGTTTAGCCTAGCTGTTTCCACGCTTGCTACGATCTTCCTTTGGGAAAATTAGTACTGATTTATTTAATTTGTTTCCCTGGATCGTGCAACTACTGTTGTGAAATACCTAGCTTGTAAGTTCGCGACAACATGATACAAGAGAAATATACGTATTTACATATACACACACATTCACACTAGGAAACACGTATTGTATGTACATTATTTATATCGAATCCTGTTTTGGCAAGTTTATTCATGATTTTTACGAGTGGTCAGGTCACGTAATATCTAGCAGAAATAATCTGTGTACTGAAATTATTCTTCATTAATTGTGACTAGTGATCGAAGTCATGGGTATCACTTGGTAGAAACACATTTCACATATCAATGTAAGTTCATCTAACTCTTGAAATTGTAATGGAAGATTCTAGTAAAACCCATAAGCACTACCATCGCTTGGGCTACAGGTTGAAACTATCGCGAGCGTGAGCCTTAATCGTATTATTTTTATTCCCTACCTGTGAAATACACTCGCAACACGTACTCCAATATTACACTGACTGACAGAGCAAATGCAACACCAAGAAGGAGTGGTCAGAACTTTATGAGAATTGCAGGGTAGACTGACGTCACTGAGGTATGCTCATGATGTAAAATGCGCCGCTGTGCTGCGCACGTAGCGAACGATAAATGGGACACGGCGTTGGCGAATGGCCCACTTCGTACCGTGATTTCTCAGCCGATAGTCATTGTAGAACGTGTTGTCGTGTGCCACAGGACACGTGTATAGCTAAGAATGCCAGGCCGCCGTCAACGGAGGCATTTACAGCAGACAGACGACTTTACGAGGGGTATGGTGATCGGGCTGAGAAGGGCAGGTTGGTCGCTTCGTCAAATCGCAGCCGATACCCATAGGGATGTGTCCACGGTGCAGCGCCTGTGGCGAAGTTGGTTGGCGCAGGCGCAGCCCGAGTGACGTCAGCACGCGAGGATCGGCGCATCCGCCGCCAAGCGGTGGCAGCCCCGCACGCCACGTCAACCGCCATTCTTCAGCATGTGCAAGACACCCTGGCTGTTCCAATATCGACCAGAACAATTTCCCGTCGATTGGTTGAAGGAGGCCTGCACTCCCGGCGTCCGCTCAGAAGACTACCATTGACTCCACAGCATAGACGTGCACGCCTGGCATGGTGCCGGGCTAGAGCGACTTGGATGAGGGAATGGCGGAACGTCGTGTTCTCCGATGAGTCACGCTTCTGTTCTGTCAGTGATAGTCACCGCAGACGAGTGTGGCGTCGGCGTGGAGAAAGGTCAAATCCGGCAGTAACTGTGGAGCGCCCTACCGCTAGACAACGCGGCATCATAGTTTGGGGCGCTATTGCGTATGATTCCACGTCACCTCTAGTGCGTATTCAAGGCACGTTAAATGCCCACCGCTACGTGCAGCATGTGCTGCGGCCGGTGGCACTCCCGTACCTTCAGGGGCTGCCCAATGCTCTGTTTCAGCAGGATAATGCCCGCCCACACACTGCTCGCATCTCCCAACAGGCTCTACGAGGTGTACAGATGCTTCCGTGGCCAGCGTACTCTCCGGATCTCTCACCAATAGAACACGTGTGGGATCTCATTGGACGCCGTTTGCAAACTCTGCCCCAGCCTCGTACGGACGACCAACTGTGGCAAATGGTTGACAGAGAATGGAGAACCATCCCTCAGGACACCATCCGCACTCTTATTGACTCTGTACCTCGACGTGTTTCTGCGTGCATCGCCGCTCGCGGTGGTCCTACATCCTACTGAGTCGATGCCGTACGCATTGTGTAACCTGCATATCGGTTTGAAATAAACATCAATTATTCGTCCGTGCCGTCTCTGTTTTTTCCCCAACTTTCATCCCTTTCGAACCACTCCTCCTTGGTGTTGCATTTGCTCTGTCAGTCAGTGTATAATCTGTCTTGCGCTCCCAATACACAAGAATAAGTCAAATATCATCATTAAATCATCAATCGCTCAATTATACAACAAATATCCCTCAGGATTGGTCATATTCCAGACCCTTCATGAACAGAGCACATTCAATCTCACATATAAGGACTCTACTGTACATTTATGGCTCACGAGCGTTTAATTCTGTTTTATCCGACCTTTAGTCAATATTATTATTATTTAAGTGATTATTACATCCACTGATCCTCGTGGAATATCATAAAATTAGATGACTTCATCATAAATACAACAAGTGATCTTGAAAGACCCTATTCGACCCTATTCACTCAAAATGTACACGTAAATTTCAGTCCAGTAACTTTCAACATTACAAGGGAAGTAGATTTATCGTGTGGTCAGTGATTTTTAAATATTAAGCTCCTAAGCATGGGAAATCATTCAAAGACAACCTACATGTCTACTCTAACAGATTCAAAATTTCATTCACACGTACCTAGTCTACCACGACACGTTAAGAAGTGGAAAATGAAATGTTTCTAACTACAACAAACTAATAGATCTACGACTTAAAGAAGAAAGACCTCTAGTTGTACAGAAGGTGAGACAGATAAATTAAATTAAAAGGTACTCAAGTTTTAGATGGAGTTCGATCCCCGTCGACAGTCAATTATTCCAGCATTTTCCTCCGGTCAGTCTCCTTCCAATTACCAGATACGCCTCACATTTTACAGCTCCATGGAGGCTTTGTAGTAGGTGTCCCTCGATGAAGTTGTGTTATAGGTGGTTGTGGAATTGTCCATCTTGAGGTGTTCAGCTTCTAAGACGACTTCTGTAGAATTCCGGTCACAAGCTGTAACTGAGATGACAAGATTAAGTATTTGCACAAGCACACGTCGAACGTTAATAACTCGTCTACACAGTCACACTTAACTTGGTTCTTAATGCGTGTTTTACTCCATAGGAATTCTCTAATTATCTCGCTAAATTCTGGCAGAACGGGCGTCGACTGAACTGGAAATCATTTCTCCACGTGGTCGGATGACGTAGCGTCGCACATCCAAGTCTAGAGTTCAGAATAGCAGCACAGCGAAGGATATTCAGAGAGAGAGAGAGAGCAATACAGCGAAGGATATTCAGAGAGCGATTTACTCGTAACAAGGCCTTTTTATCTTATCGGCCTGGGAGGTGTGATCTTCAACGAGAACGATGTTTGGCTGATGGTCTCATTTAATTGGCTCAGACTATTCCAGATTCAGAATGTGAGTTGCGCGCGTGCGGCGGTAGTCACGTGATTTGCTTCGACCTTGGCACGGTCCGGGCCATGTATCACCCCTCTGTATGACGAAAAAACACTCGTTCTTAGCTCGCCACTACTTCCCCAATGACACATTGCAGTTCCAAGCAGACAATAAAACTTTTAATTTCCAATTGTTGAAAATATACACAATATCGCCAATTTTAACGGGGACAATACTAAGTTTTGCTGCATGAATAACAGAGGTGTTAGTTTTTAATGACCGAGCTTGATAGCTGCAGTCGCTTAAGTGCAGCCAGTATCCAATAATCTCGAGATAATGGGTTCGAACCCCACTCTCGGCAGCCATGAAGTTGGTTTCCGTGGTTTCCCATTTTCACACTAGGCAAATGCTGGGGATGTACCTTAATTAAGGCGACGGCCGCTTCCTTCTCATTCCTAGGCCTTTCCTATCCCATCGACACCACAAGGCACATCTGTGTCGGAGTGACGTAAAGCAAATAGAAAAAAAAAAGTTTTTAATGGAAATACTGTCATTCCCATCCAAGGAATTGTGAACCCTGTACCTTTGTAAATTGTAACACAAAAATGATAATGCCTCAGTTTTCTTTGAATGTATAAATATAATAAATTAAAATTGACTGTTATATTAACTGCATTATAAATCGAAATGGAATATGTTGAAGACATCGGTTTTGTTGCGATTATAGCGTTTTATTTACTTTTTATTTTTAATACTGTACCCGAGTCAACATTTCGCTGAGTAGTGGGGGCGAGCGAACGTCAATGCTGCACTTCTCTGCCAAGTGTCATCGCTCTCTCGCTTCACTGTGACTTAAGCTGCCCGCATTTACGTCAGGCCAGCCTGGCCGCACCGGGCTAGCCTCGACGAGCGCCAAGCTGAGCAGCACTGATCTAGAGTCAAACAGAAACAGACGAGCACACAGCCAGATGGCGTTACATTAAAATGTCTGTTCACGGTAGTTGAGTCCATACGATTATTATTATTATTATTATTATTATTATTATTATTATTACGGCTATACCCGTGGAGCAGAAAGAGGTTAAAGAAGGTGCCGGGGTGAATGGCTCTATCTACAATATCTATTTTTTTTTTTTTTTTTGCATGTTGTTTTACGTCGCACCGACACAGATAGGTTTTATGGCGGCGATGGGACAGGAAAGGGCTAGGAGTGGGAAGGAAGCGTCCGTAGCCTTAATTAAGGTACAACCGCAGCATTTGTTTGGTGTGAAAATGGGAAACCACGGAAAACCATCTTCAGGGCTGCCAACAGTGGGGTTCGAACCCACTATATCCCGAATACTCGATACTGGCCGCACTTAAGCGACAGCAGCTATCGAGCTCGGTATCTACAATATCAAAATTAATTTAAAACTTGAACTGAAGGCTGTATTTCTTCAAAAACAACAACTTAACAAACTTAACAACTTTTCACTTAATAAATTTTCATTTGGACAACAATAAAATCACCGGTACAATGCCAAATAAGGGTGGAACACCCCAAGAATAGGGAATTTAACAAGTTTGGGCTTCAACCCCTCGATTTACAGTTGCTGAGCTACCAGCTCAAGTTTATAGAATTTTCAATTCAAAATGAGGAACAACTTAATCAAGGGCAGAAATCCCGTAATTCAAGAGAACTTCCTCCCTAAATTACAATATCTAGCCTTCTAGAGGCACGCTTCACTATTACAAAACTTTGAAAAGAGCTCACTACGGTTTTCCGTGGTTTCCCATTTTCACAACAGGCAAATGCTGGGGCTGTACCGTAACTAAGGCCACGACCGCTTCCTTCCCACTTTTAGCCCTCTCCTGTCCCAACGTCGCCATAAGACCTATCTGTGTCGGTGCGACGTAAAGCAACTAGCAAAAAAAAAAAAAAAAAAAAAAAAGAAGCTAACAGACTCACTTTCTCCCAGCCTACTCAAGGCAACATAAAATCAAAATCTTACAATCTCCGGCCTCTCAAGGCACAACTTACAAATTTAAATAGTCTTAAGGGCCCCATAGACGGTCCGTCTTAGCGTCCGTCTTACCTGCGCAGTTCTAAGACGACAGGTAAGACGGACCGTGTGTGGTAGAATTTTCATCCCTGTACCGTCTTAGGCTTGGCTCGAAGTGAATCTGGCAGCGCCTGATTTTTCTGTGCGTGTACAGGTAAGTCGGCGAGCAAGTTGGCGAGCAAGTTGGAGCGTGTGTGGGGTCTTCAGACTTAGCGTCAGTTTTAACCAATTGCTCCTACAGTGCAGTTCGCTCGTAGGACATAACGTCGGATTTAACAATCATGCCTCGAGCGTTTCTAATGGAATTCATACAGCTATACCGTTGTAATCCGTGCTTGTGGAAAATCAAAAGTAAAGAGTACACGGTACAGGGTTATTTTTACATGTTTTCCATCAACCGCACCCAGACAGTTTGGAAAATTCCATTTTCTTTCAAACTGCTGTCCAGTACATATCCATTCATCTTCTTTTGTTGGAAACTGAAACAAAATAAAATTATTATTATTATTGTTATTATTATTAAATCATGCAACTAAAATATAATTTAACCAATGCAATTAATTATATTTTTTGTTTTTAGGTTGGTTGGACGAAGACTGTTAATTTTCACACTCCGTTATATAATTGTTTCTTATTGTACTCTAAGCATACATTATACCTTGTTTTATATTAAATTAACATGAAATACATTTCCTTTTACCTTGTGCAAGAAACTTATAAATAAATTTTACTTACTTTGAGATACTGATTCTTGCGCACCTTATATATTGCAGAGCAAGTCTCAGGAATTATTACTCCCAAAGACTGGACTGAAATTGCAGCGGAAAATTTCAGATCTTCGTAACTTCTACCGGTTGCTAGGAAACGAAGTGTGACGTTGAGTCTTCATGCGGTGTCATTGCCCGTCTCATTACATTGTCACTCTTTCTGATATGGGTCGCTACCAGGTGAAGAAGGTATAAATACGTTTCACTGTCCATCCTCAAATAATTGTCCGACTCGTTGGCTGAACGGTCAGCGTACTGGCCTTCGGTTCAGAGGGTCCCGGGTTCGATTCCCGGCCGGGTCGGGGATTTTAACCTTAATTGGTTAATTCCAATGGCACGGGGGCTGGGTGTATGTGTTGTCTTCATCATCATTTCATCCTCATCACGACGCGCAGGTCGCCTACGGGTGTCAAATAGAAAGACCTGCACCTGGCGAGCCGAACCCTTCCTGGGACATCCCGGCACTAAAAGCCATACGACATTTCATTTCTCAAATAATTGTACCAGCCACCTAGTTCAATAGTTAAATCTTTCATTAAATTTATATGCGACAGTGTATCTCATTTAACTAACCAAGCTTTTGCCCATTTTGATCAAGCCCTTTTCTTTTTGGCTTTTGATCTCAAAGCTAATGCTAGAGCGGTGTAAATTAGAAGTTCCTCTAGCATGTTATCCGTGCACGACTAGCGAAAACTGATCGCAAGTCTGACAGCAAAACGGAGCGTCTGTGTCCTCTTTCGTGTTCCGTCTTACCTCTCATCTTAGAACTGCGCAGGCAAGACGGACAGTAAGACGGACCGTCTATGGGGCCCTTTACACAGGGGCATCTAGTACCCAACCTACTGGGCCTTAGGGAAAAAGAACGGGTTAAATAAACGGTTCGAACACAAACTGAACGGAGGCCTACACTGCGCTCCCAGACAATGGATGATTCAAACCTACAGGGCTCTCGGCCGATGAAACTGGGGCTAGTCCCAAACTACTGAGGTGGCTCGCATGGAAATAACTTCAATACATTACCAAAACAGTTACTAAATCGTAGTCACCTCAAACCAAGATGAAGGGGAGCTCGAGAGGGTAACTCACTCTCTATCCTTGATTTACAGTTAAAGATTTTATGAAATTTTACATGAAAAGGAAGAGGTTTATATTAAAACTATTACATAATTCGAAATTCGGACTTTCCCCTCGGATAAGTATGCGGAAACGGCAAGAAAGATTGAATTTATGTGGTCATTACCTGGCTGATGTTTTGCCTGCCGAAGAAAGAGGCGCCCCGCCTCCTGCCTAAACACACACACTAAGAAAGTCGACGATCAATCGACAAGGCAGCCAGAAATGCAGTTTATATACCCTCAGGGAAGGTTCGATAGAATTCAGGACTAATCCGGACACACCCTCTCAATTTTAATTGGCAACTTCAAAGTGAACAAGAAATGCGGGATTGCTTAAATTAATTACAAAAATTTATGATTGGCCAGATTTAAAACTGGCGAAAAGGAAAAGAAGTGTTGCCAACCAAAAAATAAATGAACATAGATTCAGTTATGAAAACCTAGAAATACGAAACTTCTTTAAGTTATAAATTCTTCCACCTTGCACCAGAGTGCATGATCAGAGTTTTTGGTAGTGTCATCTGTGGAAAAATGTCCAAACTTCTTGATTTATAGCGAAACAAAACAAGGAGAAATTCAATCAGTTTAGGAAACTTCACAATAACACAATTACTTAATATTTCAGTAGTAAAAATGAAATGGCATATGGCTTTTAGTGCCGGGATATCACAGGACGGGTTCGGCTCGCCAGGTGCAGGTTTTTCTATTTGACGACCGCAGGCGACCTGCGCGTAGTGATGAGGATGAAATGATGATGAAGACAAAACAGACACCCAGCCCCCGTGCCATTGGAATTAACCAATTAAGGTTAAAATCCCCGACCCGGCCGGGAATCGAACCCGGGACCCTCTGAACCGAAGGCCAGAACGCTGACCGTTCAGCCAACGAGTCGGACATTTCAGTAGTGACATCTTCTGATTAAAGTTCCAAGTTCATGTAGTATCGGTTTCACCTTTTGGTCGATAGAGGAGTTCATTAAGGCGCTTATTTTGAATGAGCGAAGTTGAGGTGTACCATTCCTGACGATCTCCTGCTCTCTGAGCAGCATTTCTTCATAGGAACCCTGTAATATTACGTATCTGGTTGATCCATCCTTCTGTAGTTTGTCCCCGTACTTCGTTCGCATGGCCTTTTCACTGGACAATTAATTTTAATTCTCCTTGTTATAATACGGTAAAATAAATTTGTAATATTTTCTGTTGCAAATGGATACAGAGATACGTTTCTACCTGCACTTCCTGGATTTTTGGTGAACAAGAAGGCGAGTAGTATTTATGATACACAACTTTGATGACAAATCTAGTACTGAGTATCGTGTCTGAAAATTCCAAGTTAATATACACTGATATTTTTGATGTGTTGTGAAAAGAATATTGAATACTTGTGGACACAGATCTTCTTCCATTCTTCTGATATCATGAACCCTTAAATGAGCTGAAAGTAATGAAATTCGCCTGCCAGTTTTGAGAGTAACGACATCAAGGAGGCAGCTCTACACGAGAGTTGGAGTCTGACGTTTTTCGGTAGGAGCAAGGAAAATTTGACTAACGCTACTCCGAAATGATCTGATACCATTTCAACCATACCGACCATGCCACATTTTAAGGATGCTATCGCCACGTGGCTTGGTTTGCTCTCAGTCGCTTGTGTGATATCTTTCGGACTAGAACGCTCTTATTACTTTACGTGTTAGTTTTCTGATTATTATTTTGGTTGTTGTTGGTTTATTTATCGTATTAATCATTGGTTTGTTCAAAATTTTCCTAGTTTTATTCTCTATATGTACCGTTAACATTCGGCGTTAAATAATACAAACACCAGTGAGGGTAGTCTTCTCTTCTGTAATATAACATATCTTCCTAACGACTGGTTGATAGATATAAGATATAGCCTGGCGCCATTTCTTATATGTAACTAGTGGACCCGTCCTGCTTCGCAGCTCAGATAACTCCTCCTGATATGTCTGTCGCAGTGATTTTGTTTTCAATAATTTCATGCACCTTTAATACCAGTACAAAATAACCGTTTATGGCACTTCTTTCCATACAGTACTTACTGCCAAACGATCTTGCCCAAGATGGTGGGCGTGACTGAATATTGGTTCGGGTAAGTAGACACCCATTTTTGAAGAGTTTGTCCCTGCGCTTTACTAATGGTCATACAGAAGGCGAGTCGACTTGATACCTTCCCACCTGTACGTACGTCGATGTTTTCTATTAGCAGCATGAAGGTTATTAGGAACGTTCTACCATCTGTTGAGTATATGTAGAAGCTGGGAAAGGTCAGAGAATCAAAGAGTATCTAGCACAGAATAATAATCTTCCATGAACAGAGGAAATATATAGGATATTCTCTGACTTGACAAGTAGCAATCAAACTCGGCTGCAGGCAATGACTTTACTAATAATAAAAATGACATCTATCAGAATATTAATGCAAGAATTACCGGGCGGGTTGGCCGTGCGCTTACAGGCGGCTGTAAGCTTGCATCCGGGAGATAGTAGGTTCGAATCCCACTATCGGCAGCCCTGAAGATGGTCTTCCATTGTTTCCCATTTTCACACCAGGCAAATGCTGGGGCTGTACCTTAATTAAGGCCACGGCCTTTCCTATCCCATCGTCGCCATAGGACCTCTCTGTGTCGGTGCGGCGTAAAGCCCTTAGCAAAAAAATGCAAGTATTAGTCGCTTAGTAACCTGCTAAGTACGGAATGTATTGCGGGTTAGGGTAAGCCTACGCCTGCAATTATTGGAGTGATCATTTAATGATTTGATTTTATGATTACTCAAAGTGGGCTGAACGTAGATACCTATCAGTGTCTCGTGATTCACTGGCAGGTCATTCCAGAGAGAATAAAACAGAAAAGAAGCAAATCGGTCGAGTAGAACGGACGGGCGGATTTGCCAAAACTGCTTTTAGTAAACTATTATAATATATAGATAGATTATCAGTAAGTAATTATTTTTATTATGAAATTCATATTTACCAGCGATGACTTGTTCACTCGTAAATGCTGAAATTATTAACAGAAGCTTCGGACATATTCTGAGTCCTGGCCCTCCTTGTACTCAGGCGACTAGGACTATACAATTCACCGGTGGTCCCGAACACGTTAGGGGAGAGATCCTCACTTGGACTATGTGCAAGTAGGGTAGCATCCTGCTTCATGAATTTACCGAGCACAGAACATTTTAAGCAAGCCTAGGACCTACGGGAGTAATGGAGTCCCACTCCCATTTGACAGGCGAGGGACTCCTTGGAAACAACTTGGCGAACGAAATGGAATTCGATGGGGAGCTATCAATATTAATGGGGCTTATGGAAGAAAGAAGGTAGAACTGGCTGAGTCAGCAAAGAGGATGCATCTGAATGTGCTTGAAGTAAGTGATATTTGGGTAAGGGGAGATAACGAGGAAGAGATAGGAGATTATAAAGTGTTCTTGACGGGTGTTAAAAAGGGAAGGGCAGAGTATGGGTTAGGGCTCTTTATCAGGAACACCATTGCAAGCAACAAGGTTTCTGTTAGGCACGTAATGAGCGAATGATGTGGGTAGATTTGTCAGTTGGAGAAATTACGACCAGAATTTTGTCCATGTATTCACCATGTGAGGGTACAGATGAGGATGAAGTTGATAAATTTTATGAAGCATTCAGTGACATCGTGGTCAGGGTCAACAGCAAGGATAGAATAGTGCTAATGTGCGATTTCAATGCGAGAGTTGGGAATAGAACTGAAGGTTACGAAAGGGTGATTGGTAAATGTGGGGAAGATATGGAAGCTAATGGGAATGAGAAGCGTTTGCTAGACTTCTGTGCTAGTATGGCTTTAGCTGTTACGAATACATTCATCAAGCATAAGGCTATTCACCGCTACACATGGGAGGCTAGGGGTACCAGATCCATAATAGAGTATATCTTACCAGACTTTGAATTCAGGAAATCTGTTAGGAATGTACGAGTTTTCCGCGGATTTTTCGATGATAAAGACCACTATCTGATCTGTAGTGAACTAAGTATCTCTAAGCCTAGGATAGAGAAAGTGAAATCTGTCTGCAAACGAATAAGGGTAGAAAATCTCCAGGACGAGGAAATTAGACAGAAGTACATGGATATGATTAGTGGGAAGTTTCGAACAGTAGACAGTAAGCAGGTTCAGGATATAGAAAGTGAAAGGGAAGCATACAGGGATACTGTAGTAGAAAGAGCAAGGAAATGCCTAGGAACAACTGTGTGTAAAGATGGGTAAAGGCGAACATCTTGGTGGAATGATGAAGTGAGAGCAGCTTGTAAACGTAAAAAGAAGGCTTATCAGAAATGGCTCCAATCAAGTGCCGAGGCAGACAGGGATTTGTACGTAGATGAAAGAAACAGAGCGAAACATGTGGTTGTTGAATCCAAAAATAAGTCGTGGGAAGATTTTGGTAACAACCTGGAAGGCTAGGTCAAACAGCAGGGAAACCTTTCTGGACTGTAATAAAGAATCTTAGGAAGGGAGGGAAAAAGGAAATGAACAGTGTTTTGAGTAATTCAGGTGAACTCATAATAGATCCCAGGGAATCACTGGAGAGGTGGAGGGAATATTTTAAACATCTTCTCAATGTAAAAGGAAATCATCCTGGTGGTGTTGCGAACAGCCAAGCTCATGGGGAGGAGGATAATGATGATGGTGAAATTACGCTTGAGGAAGTGGAATGGATGGTAAATAAACTCTATTGTCATAAAGCAGCAGGGATAGAAGAAATTAGACCTGAAATGGTGAATTATAGTGGGAAGGCAGGGATAAAATGGCTTCATAGAGTAGTAAAATTAGCGTGGAATATTGGTAAGGTACCTTCAGATCGGACAAAATCAGTAATTGCACTTATCTATAAGCAAGGGAACAGGGAGGATTGCAACAACTATCGAGGTATCTCATTGATTAGTACCAGGCAAAGTATTCACTGGCATCTTGGAAGG
This sequence comes from Anabrus simplex, assembly GCF_040414725.1. Classification (NCBI taxonomy): domain Eukaryota; kingdom Metazoa; phylum Arthropoda; class Insecta; order Orthoptera; family Tettigoniidae; genus Anabrus; species Anabrus simplex. The sequence continues at coordinate 513,094,104 of NC_090267.1, forward strand.
GAGGGTGCGATCAGTCGTTGAGAGGAAGCTGGATGAAAACCAGTGTGGTTTCAGACCACAGAGAGGCTGTCAGGATCAGATTTTAAGTATGCGCGAGGTAATTGAAAAATGCTTCGAGAGGAATAGGCAGTTGTGTTTATGTTTCGTAGATCTAGATAAAGCATATGACAGGGTACCGAGGGAAAAGATGTTCGCCATACTGGGGAACTATGGAATTATAGGTAGATTATTAAAAGCAATCGAAGGCATTTATGTTGACAATTAAGCTTCGGTGAGAATTGATGGTAGAATGAGTTTTTGGTTCAGGGTACTTACAGGGATTAGACAATGCTGTAATCTTTCACCTTTGCTGTTCGTAGTTTACATGGATCATCTGCTGAAAGGTATAACATGGCAGGGACGGATTCAGTTATGTGGAAATGTAGTAAGCAGTTTGGCCTATGCTGACGACTTGGTCTTAATCGCAGATTGCGCCGAAAGCCTGCAGTCTAATATCTTGGAACTTGAAAATATGTGCAATGAGTATGGTATGAAAATTCGCCTCTCGAAGACTAAATTGATGTCAGTAGGTAAGAAATTCAATAGAATTGAATGTCAGGTTGATGATACAAAGCTAGAACAGGTCGATAATTTCAAGTATTTAGGTTGTGTGTTCTCCCAGGATGGTAATATAATAAGTGAGATTGAATCAAGATGTAGTAAAGCTAATGCAGTGAGCTCGCAGTTGCGATCAGCAGTATTCTGTAAGAAGGAAGTCAGCTCCCAGACGAAACTATCTTTACATCGGTCTGTTTTCAGACCAACTTTGCTTTACGGGACCGAAAGCTGGTGGACTCAGCATATCTTATTCATAAGTTAGAAGTAACAGACATGAAGGTAGCAAGAATGTTTGCTGGTACAAACAGGTGGGAACAATGGCAGGAGGGTATTCGGAATGGGGGAGATAAAGGATAATTTAGGAATGAACTCGATGGATGAAGCTGTACGCATAAACCGGCTTCGGTGGTGGGGTCATGTGAGGCGATTGGAGGAGAATAGGATACCTAGGAGAATAATGGACTCTGCTATGGAGGGTAAGAGAAGTAGAGGTAGACCAAGACGACGATGGTTAGACTCGGGTTTCTAACGATTTAAAGATAAGAGGTATAGAACTAAATGAGGCGACAACACTAGTTGCAAATGGGGATTGTGGCGACGTTTAGTAAATTCACAGAGGCTTGCAGACTGAACGCTGAAAGGCATGACAGTCCATAATGATGATGTATGTATGCAGAAATGGGTCCAAGTTTACTGAATCCCGTTAGGCCTACGTGTTTTTTTAAGTACTCAGCCTGTGTTGAAGGAAGGTATATCGCATAAGAGGTAACTATGGCAACGCAGCACACTTCACAGTTACTGCTTTCGCCACTCAAATGTCAGACTCCGACTGTCATGTGCTAAACTATAGAAATAATTAGTTAATTAGCAACAAGAAACTTTCTGTTCTTTCACGACTCGTAATTGTAGACCTGATAATAAACGTTCTGGCTTTTACCGTATCAAGAAAACAAGATGACATTGTTTACGTTTGGCAGAGAACTTTGCTGCGCGTTTTCAGAAGAAAGTATCGTCTGTTTACGAGGAAGACTTCTCTAATGATGAGTGTTGTCACTGGATGGCTTACTGTGCGCCAGCCTGTACAGCTTGTTCTCGTTCCCTCGTATGTGCGTGCGAAGTAAGCAACAAGGTCATCACATGAATCAGGGGCGAAGGACAGATATTAAACTAAAATAAAGTGCAGCGCAAGACGAACAGAATAGAAGAATAGAATGGAGCTGAATATTTAAGGAAAAGTATGGACAAGGAAAAGTGAGGCGGCTGGCGGAGTGGGACCTACTACAACGAGGAGTAACAGGTTATCAAAGTGACTCATGTAGCCTAGAATCGTAATAATTAAAGATGGTTCTGACAGTTTTTAGAGGGGAGGTCTGTTTATCGCTTGCCTGGGTGGGGAAAATGGAGCAGGGGCTATGGTTTCCATGGAAACGTGGGCGGACGCACTGCGGTTGCCATGGAGATAAGTTAAGTCTGCTGGCCGGCTCGTGTTGCTGGGAGTTGCCAAGCCTCTCACTTCTGAGTTACGTACAACAGAAGACAGCGGTCTGAACGAACGAACAAGTGAGCCGAAAGTGAAGGAAAAGAGAAAGGAATGTGACAACACTGTGCAATGGTCCTCTCTCCGGCCCTATCTGTCAAAACGTTTCTTTTAGTATTACGGCTAGAGTGACGAGGAGACTGCAAATTTGGAAAAGCCGAAACGAAATAACAATAGTTATAGGCCCTAATGGATGGACCACGTATTACTTAACTGATAGTCAGTGCCCCTGTTGAAATTGTTACTGTTATCATGTCTACAATAATGCTCTGTTGACTGTGGTCAAAAGGAACCGTATGTAATAATTTAACATTAAGTTACCTTCCTATTGTCACCATTAATACTTACCTGCCACCTCCGTAGAACTTATTTTGTAAGCATTTACTGAAGTATATTTTTGTCGGAAATTTCCTAATGTGGGTTGATACCTTACTTCTCTCAGTTTCCTGCGATTCAACCGTTAAGCAGTACCACTCTCGACAGTAATCAGACGTCTCTGTTGCGACCAGTAGCAGGTAGCTCTTGCAGTACTTCAAAATCGTGCCGGTCCTGGAGCCGAATCGCTTGTCAGTGTTGCGCAGCCCCACGCACTTCTGTCCAGTCTCTCAATGACTATATAGTTAAAAGTTGAGATTTGATAACGCTGTGTCTCGAGTTGGGGAGATCCTGGCAGTATAAACACAGCCGGACAGACAGGCTTCAAGAGCTTGCCAGCCATTAACGAGTAAATTGCAAGGACTGTAATGGAGAATATATCACTTCCTTTGAGGGTGTCGTGCTCAGCTCATCGACGTCGATGTTTGATAATTGCAGCCGCTCTTCCATGAGCTGGTGTTCATTCAACCACTTTACTCTAGGTATTCTGCACGAGTCGGTATTGTAATGAGAGTTTCAACCAGGGCTGGCCGCATGCGGCTCTTGAGTCAGTCTTGTGCGGCTTTTGACACCAACCTTAGAGTAAAATTAAATTATTTATTTATTTATTTGATAATACGAAGGTAAATAATTATATATAAGGCATATAATTAATGGAATCTAACGACCTCTTGCGGCAGGCGGCAGTCAGTAGCAGTGATGTGCGGCGCTGTAGGTCAGTGGTAAGACATGGGAGGTAAGATAGTTCCGGCGCCTTCCATTTGATAGTGCTTGGAGCGGGAGAGTGTGTCAGTGAGTCAGTGTCGTGAGGTAAAGCCAGTCGCGTTCACGTATCACTTGAACCTTCATTTTCATTCCTGGAAAATCCTTTTTCTGTTGATATTGTGGGCGATGGCAGTCCTGTTTCATCACCAATAACAAAGGATGCAGGAGCTGTAGAGTTGGAGCTACAAGAGCTGCAATAGGACGAAGGACTAAAAGGACTCAAACGAAGTAGCATTTCTACCATAGAGTTTTGGAAGAATGTTCCAGAAGAAAAATACACACCGTGTGCCAAAAGACTAATCTCAATCTTTGGGACTACTTATGTGTGTGAATCACTGTACTCAACGATTAAATTCATTAAATATACATATCGGTCTGAACGAACTGCGCTTAACAATTATCAGCCAGATTTCAAAAAACTAACAGCAAAAATGAACACTCAAAGAAAGATTTCTCAAAAGTAAAATCTCATTCCTTGATGTGTACCTGAAAAATAATGTTCTGTGTAGTGTAGAAAATAAATGTTCCTTCATTTGTTATAAAATGAAAAACGTGTCTTATTTTATAAACCATTTTCTAAACATGCTCCCAATTGTTTGTCTTCTAAATTTGCGGCCCCCAGAAGTAAGGTCAGTGGCCACCCCTGGTTCAAACTGAAGATTGAGTTAAACTGTAACTTAAGTTTAAGCTGATGTTGAGTCTTATAATGGCCGCCCTAAGTTAAACTGAGGTGAAGAAGGAAATATACGATGTTGGTAGCAGTGACTTGCGAGAAAAGATGACAATCGATAATGTTATGTTTCCTTCTTGTAGGTAAACATTGTCCTAATTTTACTTGTAAGGAAATAGAATTGCTTGTGCAATTAGTACAGAAATATTTATAGGGTCCGTGAAAAGTGGCTTTATGAATTCCTCCGAAATCCTCCATTGTAATAAACATACTACGGGAGCCATAAAAGCGCAATGCATTTAGTAGCTACTGACGGGTTCTACAGCATGATTTATGAAATAGAAGGAAGTTACTTTATTTTCTAAAATTTACACTTTTGACATTCAAACAGTTCAAAAAGTAAATTTTTACATTTTTACCTTTTCGTTTCATGTTTTATTCTAGCACCAATTTGCTGAAATAGGGTTATGACAATCTGTTTTGTAAGCCTAAACCTATTAAAAAACTATTTTTCATTCCATGTATGAAAGTGACGTGCCCTTTTTGGAAAAACTCTTGGTGCCCGTGGTCGTTCAATAATTTGAACCACTTCTTGGTCATCGCTTAGTATTTCTTCAAACACCTCAAAAATATCTTAGAGATCAATTCGTTCTGCTATGTTGTAAGATTATGTATTCTTAAACTTCAGTTTAAACGGTAGATAAGTGGCAGTAAAATTAATCTCTAGGTAAACTTAAGATTAAGTTATAAAATACACGACTAACAGATAAACCGAAGTTTAAACTGAACCTCTATTATAATACCGGCCCTTAGTCAGCACATGCATTATATTTTGCTTTTCACGACTTCTCCTACTATATTAACACTAAAGATATCAATCAGAAACTTGATACACAGTCGGGCTAAACATTATTACACATTTTTCTGTAAGGTAATCATAAAATGTGTAATTAATTATATGGATTTCAGAGTATAATATATATGTAATTTCTGTGAACTGAAAAGTTCATTTATTTTTAAAAATCGCAACAGGAGTGAAAATAAAAACGCCTGAATGCATTAAATCAAGTTCTTAGAAATCAATAGAAATACAAGGTCCAGTATCTGAGGAAAGGTTACATCAATGTTACCGCAATTCAAATTGAAACTTTTTTCCAAAAACGTTTTACTAAATTAACTGATTGATGTTTAGAGCTAAGAACAGTGTATTTTAAATCAGTGTGCAAAGTTTCACGATTCTAACTTAGAGAGTGTGCAAGTAACTTCTTGCCATTTTGTGTATTTATTACATAGCGTTTCCTTTGACACTGTATTACAAAGAAAAAGCATTGTTTAATTATTATTTAGTAAGCAGGTATGATTGAAACATTGAGCTCTTTGTATATCCATATTGTGCAAGTAACGACCCGTCATACTAACTTGGCATCTTAAAGACGATACTCTCTGCTTAATTATTTTGTAGTTAACTAATCAGATATCTTGTTGCTCTGAAGTGTAAACTTCACCTGCAGTAGTCAGACAGACACTGGAGATGAGCTTTAGGTGTAGTATTTCTCATGAGTGCACGACGTGTCATTGCCACAGCTCCAGACTGCTAACCCTGTGTTACAAAGCGTTCCATACAATTTACTAGTATTTATGTCCATACGTTACATTCAAGCATCAAATGATGCCGACCGCGTAAAACAATAAAATTAGCCTTCGTCTTTCTGCAGGAGATATAGCTGTTCATTGTTGAGACCTACTTCAATTCCTCCATGCTCCAGGCGGGTGAGTGTTAAGTCGCCATTCTCTGAGTATGAAGGCTAACACTACGGACTTGTAGTACTCATACATGTTCAGGTTGGGCCGATGACCCCGATGTTAGGTACCTTAAAGCAACAATTATCATGATGATGATGATGAAGCTCAGATTTCTACGTGACCAGGCAGGACACTTAGTAATCTCCGACTCGAAGAAAGAAGAATAGCTGGACTCCAACTCTGCTCCGAAATATAAAGTTGTATAACTTCGCTGACGGTTCCCATCCATTACCAACCCAAATTCCTTCCTCCTTCCTATTTTGCAGTCATTCACTATGGTGTGGAGGTGTTAAAATAAGGAAAGATCTTCATTGGAGTAATCACAGTAACGAGATTGTAAATGTATGACTATGAAGGTATTTAGGGGTTGTAGAAAGGTTTTGTTTAAAATCCGCTTTACGTCGCACGCAGACCGATTGGTCTTATGGCGACACTGGGATAGGAAAGGGCTAGGAGCAGGAAGAAAGCTACCGTGGCCATAATTAAGGTACAGAAATTACGGCAAACCATCTTCAGGGCTGCGACACTGGGGTTCCCACTTTGTTCTGGGTGATTTCTGACAAAAGAGCGGTGTTACGAAAATGTTGCAAGTTTTGGGCTGGGGAGACATCTGGACTTCAAAAGATGAGCTCTTCGACTAAGCGGTATGTTGAGCTGTCAGCGGAGAAATAAATTATTCCATTCGAACCCCACTGTCGGTAGCCCTGAAGATGGATTTCCGTGGTTTCCCATTTTCACACCATGGAAATGCTAGGGCTGTACGTTAATTACGGCCACGGTCGCTTCCTTTCCACTCCTAGTCCTTTCCGATCCCATCGTCGCCATAACACCTATCTGTGTCGGTGTGACGTAAAGCAACTTGTGCGTAAAATATATTCCATTCGCAAATTTCTCGTCCCGTAAATGAAAATCTGTCGCAATTTTTCATCTAGAATTTCAATTTTATTTTCATGTTTTGATATTTCCATTTAAAGATCCAGTCATGCGTGCTATTTTGTAAATATTACTGCATCCGAGAAAGCAACAATTCGCGTTGTATTGACGCTGTTTAGTTTTCGGAAATCGTGCTTTCGGCTTCACTCGTGCTTCAAGCCGCGACAAGCTGCAGAGGAGCATGGATATTACATCCACAGTCAGTGAAGAAGCGAACAGAAGGCGCCCGGCACCGCTGGCAAGGAACCACGGTGTAAAGTCAAGCAAATATCCGCCAGAGCGATCCCCTGTGCAGTGCTATCTTAACATATTCTTCCAGCACCTCCTAGATAATATGTGTTGATTCTTTTCAAGAATTTCTCTAAATGCCGGACTGACTAGCTCAGGTTCTGAGCACAAGTTGGCCTGTTCGATCCCGGCGCAGTCCTGTGGTATTTTCAGATGATCAAATAGTTCTGCCTCGTGTCGGTAGATTTACTTGGAACGTTAAGGGGAGAAGTCAACAATAATTCAGTGTTTGTTTAAAAAAATCACTGTGGGCTTGTTTTTCAAGATAGAATTTTCATATTTTGCATATGTAATAAAATGGTATTAGTGAGTCTAAATGCTTTATTACAGTTAGAAATACTATACAGTGTGTTCAAAAAGTTGATATCATTTTTAGAAATTCCATTGTAACAAAAGTGCACCTTTCTCCCAAGACCAATGGACATATCACTATGAAATTTGTTGTGCATAATTTACAAACATATGTTAGTTTTGGGAACTAGAAATTTGTATTTGAGTGAAATGATTGGGTAGAAATTAAATTTTTAATTTCCAAAATTTTTTCAACCCCACTTTTCAGTTCATAATAACCCCATAATTTGGTTTATAATAACTGTAGTCTCTTTATTCTAGTTCCTAAGAGACTTTTGTTGTTATAAGCAAGTACTCAAAATTACATTACTCTGGCTCTAATAGCTGCTGAGAAAAGGTACAAAATAGTTTGAAAAATGTGATTGTGAGAAATGAAGGTTTAAAATATCTTTGCATTCAGTATGAAAATACTCGTTTTTTAATGCCAGAGAATTAATGTCCTCCATAAGAATAGTGTTCTTCATCATCCTCTTGCCTTCTCTTCTCTGATCTTCTGTGTTGTCTTGCAGTCTGCTGTAATTTTGATAGACTGGCTTCAGCTTTTGCAATCCTCTTCTGATCTATTTCATTCAATATCCGGATAGTATGTACTCCTGGTTCCATTCCTACCTGCCTTAGAACTTCAATTCTGCCTTTATTTCCCTCATTAAACCACAACAGAGCATCATAAACAGCAATAGATAACACTTTCAGTCCACAGAATGTAGTTTTTGGACACCGACCCCACACTGGGCTGTCAAAACTTTCATTATTATTTTGTGTCTTCCCATGAATACACTTTTTTTAGTAATTCTGGGTCAACCAGAACTCCGAATGTTGGCTTTATTTCATTCATAACGCCTCAGTGAGTGAATGTTTGTTTGTAAGTAGTTCTACAAATATTGTACTTACACCAGTCATCCTTGGGGCATCCGAAAGCAACAGAGTAGGTTGAAACTTGGTGCGATACATTCGCGCACCCACATAAACATTAATTTTTTCAGCCACTTCTAGAAAAGATATTACCATGAAAATTTCACAAAATGAAAACAACATCCCAAATATCCAAAAAACACCACTTTCAAAAAATCGAAATTTTCAACCATTCTTATTGACATCCCCCCTTAGAACTCATACTTGACAATATTCCGAAAACCGTAAACGTAGTTAGTAGAAGACAAAAGTCAATAGCATGCACTACTTTATCTTAATCTGGGTTGTTTATTCTTTTCCATTCCGCTGGAAATGTTCTATTTAATGCATCAAATAAATGACTTATCAGTTCAATATATTCAATCGTTCCTTCAGTTTCTTCCATCTCCTTAACATTTCTCCTGGAATATTTAACTTCGGTAGAGGTTTTGCGTTGCTGAATACTTCACACTCTTTTTCTCTCCAGGGGAATAAGGATACATATGTGAAGAATTTAGTTTGGCACACACCCGGAGATGTGTATAGGCCGCAAACATATTATCATAATCTGTCCATTATAAAAGTAGGAATGATCACAATATGAAGATAAAGTTGGAATTCAAGAGGACAAACTGGGGCAAATATTCATTTATAGGAAGGGGAGTTAGGGATTGGAATAACTTACCAAGGGAGACGTTCAATAAATTTCCAATTTCTTTGAAATCATTTCTGAAAAGGCTAGGAAAACAACAGATAGGGAATCTGCCACCTGGGCGACTGCCCTAAATGCAGATCAGTATTGATTGATTGATTGATTGATTGATTGATTGATTGATTGATTGATTGATTGATTGATTGATTGATTGATTGATTGATATGGAGATGGCTGTCATGTATGTCTCAGAAATACTAAGATAATAAATAATTCAAAGTACTCACGAAAAGAGATCTGTGTAGCAGGACGGTACAAGAAATAACCAAATACACTTCATACCAACACACTACATTTTATATCCGGAATGCAGTTTTGCGGAACTAGGTATGTTATCGGAACATACTTGTCCGGCGGAAGAGACGGCTTGCTTCCTCACATCAATGCACGGAATCAACATTGGACCTGAGCGGGTATCGGTGGCTCGCATACATTGTTGGCTGAGAGAGAGGAGGTATTATCGAAGTTAAATTTGTAACGGACTGAGACGAAAGTAGTGCAGGGAAATTCTCTACATTAATATTGGCAAATTTCCTGTTCAACGGCTTAGCAGTTCTTGCGTTAAGACAGACAGACCGATCGATGCAATTTTCACACAATTATCTGTATCTTGTTTATTAAAAAAGCGAATGCTTGCTGCAATTCAATAAAACATTCACTGATTTTAGACTCGTTCATTTTGACATCCTTCGTATATGGGCTGGTTCCGTGGTTGTTGCCTTCCTTCATCTGGGCTGCTCATGTCGTTATCTTAGTAATGGTCTGTTTGTTTCGTACGTCAGTCAAGAGTTGAAAGACGTCCTCTTTAACATTACCACTCCCTATTACAACAATATCTATAATGAAGATATTAGTCCTACTGAAATAGACCACCCTGCGTACTTAAGATTGGAGAAAATTCCCAAATCGGAATTTTTGTAAACTAAAATGATGCTTTCTCTAGATATAAAACTGTAGCTATGCCTGAATAGGTCTCTTGCCCATTGCAGATGGGAAAATATGACTACAAGTAGTCGAATGAAGTAACTCGCCATGAGTTAATGTACGATGTATAAGAAATAAAAGTAGAACAGCTCTGCCGCTGTACTGCGTTGTTGTTACCGCAGTTCAGAAGTAAGTCTGATCTAATATCATATGGCTCTACCTAAGTTCCATCGAGACTCTCCAGATATTAATGCCAACTGAGAACGAGGGGCCTAAGTAGCTCGTATATATCAACTGACTGGACTCTGCGTTAATATATAACATTTTACATTCCCTGTCACTCTAATACATCAATCAGTCCCTCCATCAAATCCATTCTAGCAGCTCCTTCCTTTACCGCTTCGTACTTAGCGTCCCACACGAACAGGCTCAATGAGGGTCGCCGTATTCAAATTCAAACGAACAAGGAAAGTCTTAAACTTTGGCCTTGGCTGGCTACTGTCTTGACATTCCAGAAACAACCTAGCGTCCATGTGGGGTCCAAAAATACCGTTTGCTGTTGTCATGAGCGCTCAAGTAAATCGTTAACTTAATTGCAATATACTACTGGTATGAAACCTTTCTTTTCAGCTCTCACTAACATTTTCTGTGCAATGATCAAATAACTCTATAAATATGTTGATTTAGATGTATGCACATATAACATGATCAATTGATATCAAAGACCAATTTAAATTGTACACTATATAAAATGTTTGAGATGCCTGTAACGACCTGGATAATATTATTATTATTATCATCATCATTTTAGGAAGGCTCGGCTTGTGCCGGTAACATAATGGTCTGACTCGGCCTAAGCAAGGAGTCACCCTCTTGATTATAAAACTACAGGTACATATATGTACAAATATTTACAACAGAAATAATTACAACATATACATTTTATACAATAAATACAAACAACTTTAGACTTCTTATGTCCCCGTTTTTGGAATCTGTTCTTCAGTATTACTGGAACTGCGGCCTGGAACTTCATGCTGTTTGGCGTGAGTCAGAGGAAAAGTCGTTCCTAGGAACTTTCTCACAATGTGGCAAGTGCTCAGGAGGGTGGTTTTCTGTAGTTCTACGTATGTTTAATGCGGCCAGAGAGTTGTGCAAGAATTTTGGAATAACACCGGTACATGATATTACTATTGGAACTGTGGTGACTGATTTTAATTTCCACAGGCGTTGTATTTCTATTGCCAGTTCTGTGTATTTTGATATCTTTGTGGCTATTGTTGTTTGCAGATTGGAGGTGTTTGGTCAAGCAATTTCTATAAGGGATGCAGATCTTTTTGATTTATCGATTAGAATAATATCTGGCCTATTGTTGCTGAGCGTGACATCGGTTATGACTTCTCGGTCCCATAGTAGTTTATATGAAGAGTTTTCGAGAATGGGTGGAGGTGTATATTTCCAATATGCAGTTGATGACTGAAGAAATCCACATTTTACAGAAAGTTTCAGGTGAATGATTTTTGCTACCTGATCATGTCGGTGCTTATAATCGGTGTTGGCCAAGTGTGGGCAGCCAGAGATGATGTGCTGTATGCTCTCTGTTGTTCTGGAACAGCGGCGGCAGTTGTCTGAGACAACTGTTGGATCATTCATGATAAATCTACGGTAGTTCCGTGTAGCAATTACTTGATCTTGGATGGCCAGAACAAATCCTTCTGTTTCTGGGAAAAGACCAGAGTAGGTCAGTCAAGCGTGCGACGCAGGTTTGTCGATATGAGGCTGATCCAGTTCATGGGGGTATTTCCCGTGAAGAGGTTTTTGCTTCCACATGGCCATATTCATCTCTTTTGTAGGTGGGGTAGAAACAGGCATTTCTGGCGACGACAGATTGAGAGGTGTATAGTTTATATCAGCTCTGCAAACAGCATGATGAAGACACGATGTATCAGCTCTCGAGTGGAAATATTCTCTTAGACCTGATATCAGATTGCTGTGTAAATTGACAATGGATAAGAAGCCCCTACCACCTTCTGATCTCGGGAGTGTAAGACGTTCGGTTGCAGATTTAGGATGGTGCATATGGTACCGGGTGAGTGAAACTGCTGTTTTCGTTTGTAACTGCTGAAGTTCTGTTTGGGTCCATTTTATGATACCAAAGGAGAATGTGAGCAGTGGTACGGCGTACGTATTGACTGCTTTGATAAGATGTTTAGCTGTCAGTTTTGATGATAGTACCTTGTAGAGACGTGTTATATATTGCTGCGTGACATTTTTCTTGATGTCGGCATGTTTCATACGAGTGCTCTGATGAAAACCGAGGTATTTGTACATTTCTTCTTCCTCCAGCTGTTGTATGGATTCGTCGCTTAAACTAGGTGTCCCTTGTGCTGAGTAGGATCCTCTGATGACAGTTTGGGTTCTGCATTTGTCCAACCCAAACCGCATGCCTATATCTGAAGAAAACGTCTTGGTAATTGAGAAGAGATGTTGGAGATGGGGTTTGGTAGAGGCATACAGCTTAATGTCATCCATATAGAGTAGGTGGCTGATTTTGAATAGCTCTTCTCGCTTATGCTCAATGTTAAATCCATACCCACTTGTGTTCAGTAGGTAGGATAGTGGATTTAATGCCATGCAGAACCATAATGGACTCAGTGAGTCCCCTTGGAAGATCCCTCGTCTTATTGGTATTATTATTATTATTATTATTATTATTATTATTATTATTATTATTATTATTATTGTTGTTGTTGTTGTTATTTCCTCTGCGAGGAGGCTACTCATTTGGCTCCTAAGTAGGGGTCACGTGAAGTCGCGTCACGTCATTGTGCGTCTGTTAAGATCTGAAGAATGAGCGGCATTCTGCGCAAAATATTTGGAGGCTACAGTCGTATTTTTGAGAGTGCTAAGCGTGATAATTTGAGAATCACTGTGGACTGCAGAACCAATGCTTTACTTGTCGAGGGAACATAGACTATACATTTATGTACTCCATGATTAGGTCGTAAGTATTGTCTGCAAGAGCGTGTTATAAGACAGACAAATACTTGCAGGCCGCCTTAACTTAACCACTTTAATCCTTTCTCATACATCCGTACGACCAAAGGGCACCTAAGTTAGTAGGCGAAGTCCGTATAATTTGGACCACTTAAAACGTCCATAACTCTACTGGCCGTAATGAACACTTCTAAAATTTTATACACGATAATTAGTACAATGTATCAAGTGATTTGGTGAAAATCAATGTTAATATTATCTTTAAGATTTGTTTAAAAGTAATCTTTATTCTAAAATATGTTATCGTGAAGTTTGGACGGAGAGCGTGTATCGGATTGGTAAATGTAAACACATACAAGTTATTTAATGTAGTCATGAAAATCTAAGCAATGAAAAACGACACTATGAATTTATTGTGGTCATCACTTTTGGAATATAGGAAAATCATAAAACGATTCATCCTGAATGTCGGCGCTGTTTTCATGAACCCATTTCTTGCAACTATTGCGCTGAATCCAGTCGCCATCATAATAATTGTCACACACAATGTAAACGTCTTTGATTTTTGTAGTGAACAGTTTCTCGACAGCTGCTCAGCCCGAAGGCCTGCAGATTATGAGATGTCGTGTGGTCAGCACGACGAATCCTCTCGGCCATTATTCTTGGCTTTCTAGACTGGAGCCTCCATTTCACCGTCAAGTAGCTCCTCAATTGTAATCAACTAGGCTTTTTTTTTGCTAGGGGCTTTACGTCGCACCGACACAGATAGGTCTTATCGTGACGATGGGATAGGAAAGGCCTAGGGGTTGGAAGCAATCAACTAGGCTAGTGGACCTCAAACCAGTCCTCAGATACAGGTTATTTTATGTATTTACCGTATGGCAAGTATAGGAAGGAAAAGAAAATTTACAATATATACAAGGACAAGAATGTTGGTAGTGTTCACATTTACAAATTAATGTCCACTTGCTGTAGCCATTCTTAGAAGGGGGTGTAGCACTGATGACATCTTGGGCTGGTCCATCATACTTCCTCAGAGGGCAATCCTCAATAATGTGCTGCCACTAACTGGAAAGGGGTCCGCAGTCACAGGCAGGGGATTCTCGAAGTCCCCACTTATGTAGCATGGCATTATATCTAGCGTGGCCTGTTCTTAAACGGTTGAGTTTAGACCATTGGTGTCTTTTCGGGCGTCCAGTTGCGGGGTCTTGGATGCCTTGGTGTATCACACATGCAGAGCTCCAGCTTTGACGCCATTTTTCCTGGATATTGAAGCCAGTTATGTCATGCCAAATTGGGCTCCTTCATTTAAGACGAGAAGGGGGTAGGTCAGTAAGGACCTCATGGATTGGGAGATTCTGTGGATGATCAGGACGGTGTAACTTTTCCTATTCGTGCATAGTTACTTCCTGTCGTCTCAGTTCCGGAGGTGGTATGTTACTGATAGTATGTAGCCACGGGATTGTAGTGGATTTTAGTGTGCCTGTTATGGTTCTCATACATTCGTTCAAATGGACGTGGATCTTCCTAGTATGAGCGCTACGTTGCCACACCGTAGCACAATATTCATCCACTGGTTAAACCATGGTTAGAGCAGTAGTGCGTAGTGAGGATGAATCAGCTCCCCATGTCGTACCAGCTAATTTCTTCATGATGTTGTTTCTTGACTTAAGTTTCTGACTTGTATTTTCCAGGTGTTGTTTGTATGTTAAAGAACGGTCTGAGGTGATGCCAAGGTACTTGGTGTTGAAATTATGTTTGATTCTTTGCTGGCAGAACACAACGTTGAGCACTTGGTGAGCTATTTGGTTACACAGATGGAATTAGCATACTTCTGTCTTAGCCGGATTTGGGCAAAGTCTCCACTTCGTGTAGTTTGCATTCAAGGTTTCTAAGTCTTTGGAGATAAAGCTTTCCCCTTCTTCTAATGTGACAGTCTGGATAGCGATTGCTAAGTCGTCAGCATAGCAGAATTTCTTGCTGATAGTGTCAGGCATGTCACTGGTGTACAAGTTGAAAAGCAGTGGGGCTAACACAGACCCTTGAGGTAGTCAATTTTTTTACCGTTAAAGATATGGTTGTCTTTTGCCCTATGGTGACCTTGAAGTACCGATTTGTCAGCATGTTGTTCAGAAGGTCTTTAAGTTTTCGGCAACGTGTATGCTTTTCAGTTCTGAATAGTAGTCCATCCAGCCATACTGTATCATATTCCGCTGTCAGGTCAACAAAAGCGAGGGGTGTCTTTAGCTTCTTCTGGAATCCTGCCTCAAAATATGATGTTAATATTAATACTTGTTCACAGCAGCCTCGTTTGATTCTGAAGCCCGGCTTGCGTGTTGGTGTTATGTCATTTATTATTTCCTGGATTCGGTTGAGGATGAGGCGTTCCAACAATTTGTAGCAGACCATCAGTAGTACAATAGGACGGTAGCTTGAGGGATCATCTGCTAGTTTTCCTTGTTTGCAGATCTTCTAATATCCTTTTTCCCATTTCAGGGTCACCAGTTTTCTGATAAGATACATTTTTGGGTAGTTTTATTCCAGCATGGAACATACTGTTTCCTGAATCCCCGGGGATGTTTCGCTTAGCTGCACCGATGACAACGCCTAGAAACCTCTTGTAATTTTCTGCCTTCGGGGGAATCCATCTCAGATTACTATCTACTTATGATCTGTACTGGTCCCAGTTTGCCTTCTTGAAGTTCCATCTTGATTTATGAATGGATCTGACAACTGGAATTTCAAGACCTATATTGATAAGAGTGGGTCTGTGTTGGCTTCTTGGAAAATTTTGAAGGACTTTTCTTGTGTGGTCTAGGGGGAGTTTTCTTTCATTTGTGGAAACAATAACCAGATCAGGGTTGGTGTCAGATTGCCATCTAGCAGAATGGAATGTTTTCTCTGCTTTAGCATCAAAAGTGAGATGCGGTACAGGTCTTGGTTATCACACCACATGGCCAGTTTTTCTCAATTTTCATCATTGTTTGGGTAACCCCAGGATGTGTGACGGCTGTTAAAGTCTCCTACGTATATACAGGGAGTGAGTAGTGAAGGCAGTGGTGGAGTTGGCCAGTTGGACTGAGGTGGTTTGTAGACTGATGCGATAGTCAAATGATCTAGTTTGGGAGTGATCATTTCTATAACTTTAACTCTTCGCAAATACACTGACTGACAGAGCAAATGCAACACCAAGAAGGAGTGGTCAGAACTTTATGCCAATTGCAGGGTAGACTGACGTCACTGAGGTATGCTCATGATGTGAAATGCGCCGCTGTGCTGCGCACGTAGCGAACGATAAATGCGACACGGCGTTGGCGAATGGCCCACTTCGTACCGTGATTTCTCAGCCGACAGTCATTGTAGAACGTGTTGTCGTGTGCCACAGGACACGTATATAGCTAAGAATGCCAGGCCGCCGTCAACGGAGGCATTTCCAGCAGACAGACGACTTTACGAGGGGTATGGTGATCGGGCTGAGAAGGGCAGGTTGGTCGCTTCGTCAAATCGCAGCCGATACCCATAGGGATGTGTCCACGGTGCAGCGCCTGTGGCGAAGGTGGTTGGCGCAGGGACATGTGGCACGTGCGAGGGGTCCAGGCGCAGCCCGAGTGACGTCAGCACGCGAGGATCGGCGCATTCGCCGCCAAGCGGTGGCAGCCCCGCACGCCACGTCAACCGCCATTCTTCAGCATGTGCAAGACACCCTGGCTGTTCCAATATCGACCAGAACAATTTCCCGTCGATTGGTTGAAGGAGGCCTGCACTCCCGGCTTCCGCTCAGAAGACTACCATTGACTCCACAGCATAGACGTGCACGCCTGGCATGGTGCCGGGCTAGAGCGACTTGGATGAGGGAATGGCGGAACGTCGTGTTCTCCGATGAGTCACGCTTCTGTTCTGTCAGTGATAGTCACCGCAGACGAGTGTGGCGTCGGCGTAGAGAAAGGTCAAATCCGGCAGTAACTGTGGAGCGCCCTACCGCTAGACAACGCGGCATCATGGTTTGGGGAGCTATTGCGTATGATTCCACGTCACCTCTAGTGCGTATTCAAGGCACGTTAAATGCCCACCGCTACGTGCAGCATATGCTGCGGCCGGTGGCACTCCCGTACCTTCAGGGGCTGCCCAATGCTCTGTTTCAGCAGGATAATGCCCGCCCACACACTGCTCGCATCTCCCAACAGGCTCTACGAGGTGTACAGATGCTTCCGTGGCCAGCGTACTCTCCGGATCTCTCACCAATCGAACACGTGTGGGATCTCATTGGACGCCGTTTGCAAACTCTGCCCCAGCCTCGTACGGACGACCAACTGTGGCAAATGGTTGACAGAGAATGGAGAACCATCCCTCAGGACACCATCCGCACTCTTATTGACTCTGTACCTCGACGTGTTTCTGCGTGCATCGCCGCTCGCGGTGGTCCTACATCCTACTGAGTCGATGCCGTGCGCATTGTGTAACCTGCATATCGGTTTGAAATAAACATCAATTATTCGTCCGTGCCGTCTCTGTTTTTTTCCCCAACTTTCATCCCTTTCGAACCACTCCTTCTTGGTGTTGCATTTGCTCTGTCAGTCAGTGTATTATTTCTGGCGTACATGATTAATCAATGGACAGGTGAGAAAAGACTCGCTATAATTTTGTATCCTGCAATGTTACCTCTGGTTTCCAAATCTTCCTCTGTCAAATTAGTTTCTTGTATTGTTATGATGTCAATTTTCAGGTCATCAGCTAGTTTACTAAGGTATTCACATTTGTCGTTTGGCAGGCCTTCTGAATTTATCTGCAGAATGTGAGCGCTGGTTCCAAGCTTCCTTGTCAGTTGGCTCTGGTAACTACCTTTGGTAGTTTTCATCTTCTGATATAACTTTGACTGACCGTGAGAGATCCACCATCTAGTTCGGTCGCCTATTTGTGTAGACTATCAGCCGTCGTGCATAAGCAGTCCGTTGCCCGGGGCACACCACGAGGAGGTTATTTACACTTCGCACCTCAAGATACAGGCAAAAATCCCTAACATGGCCGAGAATCGAACCCGGGGCCTCCTGATAAGAGGCAGGCACGCTAAACCTATATCGTGGGGACATCCTCAAATTATGAAACAAGTTATTTTAGAATCACCAGTAAAACTACGAAGGAACGTAATTGTTACAATCGTTTCGGCTTTACACACTCTCGGGCAGTTCAAATTACACGTTATGCAAAGATTTAATAAAAAAACTAAATAATGTGCAAAGTACTTACAATTTATGAATGAAACTTATGTTGAAACGTACCTAGACATTCCATCAGTACAAGCTACACACGCTCTTGGCTGAAATAACTGCTTCACAGTATACTTACTTGTCACCGTATAATCTTACAAGGAATGTCAGTATTAGTTTCCTCTTCTCCCTTTAACCATTCGGAAAACAACTTCCAGGCAGAAAGCTACCCTCGATTGTCTTGCTGACCTTGCCTCCGGCAGCGGGTGACCAAACTTGCGAATACCAAAAATATTATCGGACCAAATTACACGGACTTCCCCTATGTTACGTTATTAAAAGTTCATGATAAATTGATTATGTCTAGAGGTAAAACATGTTTCCCACTGTACAGAGATGGTTACTGCCTGGAACAAGTTATGTACAGAACCTCTTAGGTCTAAAGAATAGAACGTTAAATCCTAAGTCTTGCTGCTACTCTTGTATTAGGAGACTGATGGCCCAGAGTGAGAGGGACACCAGACTTAGTGTTCTATATTATTACTGCTATTTCGTTGCCAGAAGTGTAGGGAGCTTTTGCGGACGCAGTTGCTTTCATATTTTAATGTCGGTACAGCGACCCGGTAAATAAGATTTTGGATTAACCGGCCACGCAATCAACATGCAAATGTGCAGCAGCAGGGCTTTGAGGCTTCTCGAGCCTTCCCTCGACAAGAAGTTTTCCTGCAAACTCCATGATCTTCTCTTTTGCATTTGGCGTACATTTTTGCATACGGATATCAACATTTGCATCCATTTTAATTCGCTACAAAATTCTTCCGTGACGTGGGTAATAATAATAATAATAATAATAATAATAATAATAATAATAATAATAATAATAATAATAATAGTTTTGTCAACTGAAATTTCGATCATGCTAACAATTTGAAAATAGTAGGGAGATCGGACTAAGTCGGTCTCAGGGATACAACTATATATATACAAAAATAATTGGAGGTACCAAATCAGGATTTAACAACTATCCTCTAATCACTAGATACGGAAAATCTCCCAAGTAGATAAATTCAAATACCTAGGCAAAATTATACGACCAAGCGTTATAAATCAGCAATCAAACAAAGAAAGAATTATACAATTGCAAAAAGCATACGAAATTGTCTGGAGCAGATACAACAAAAAATCTATATCCCAAAACGCAAAATACTACACTACAACAAAGTTGTCAAACCAGAAGTCCTTTATGCATGAGAAACTCTGATAATAATTGGTGGCAGGTCACAAATAAGAAAGATCGGAAAGGAAGAGAGAAAAATTCTCAGGAATGTAGATGAAAATGGAATCACAGGAAATCTATCAAGTATCAGAAAAAATCACGGTCACCATTACAAGAAGAAGATTAAAATACTATGATAACCTGATCAGGATAGATAACAATAGGCTAACAACGAGAATATTAAATCTCGCAGTATCTCTAAAAAATCACAACTGCTTTACGGAAATAAACAAAAATCTTCAGGAAATTGGTATAAATGAAGAAATCTTGCAAGACAGAAAAAATATTCAGAAATCTCATAAACAAACACAAATTTGCTGATTAACTTAAAAGAAAATCTACAGGATGGACAGAAGAACGTAAAAAGGAGCACAGCGAAAGGATGAAGAGATTTTTGAAAGACAAGAAGAAACGTTCACACACGCTCCTCAGTTGAGCGTAACGAATGACAAAATAATATTAATCTCCTTTCTTCTTTTTTTTTTTTTTTTGCTAGTTGCCTTACGTCGCACCGACACAGATAGGTCTTACGGCGACGATTCTCCTTTCTTCCTCTCCTGAACAAGCTACTCAAGAAATCAACTACCCATGAATGCGGAATTAAGATTGGCCTAAAAATCTCCTATATAAAAAACGCACTTCTTTTCTAACATCATACATGCTTCACTAAATCTTCTGACTACGCACGGTAGAATATTGAAAGTTGAAAGAATCAAGTACCTTGATGAATGGGTTGAATCCAACAGTTCTGAGAAGTTTGCCGTTTTAACACGTGTCAAGAAGTTTGAAATAGCCTTCCAACTCACTCGAAACATAGACAACAAAACGTCCACCCCTACAAATAAAAAAATCGACATTGTCAAACTGTAATTACTGTAGATCTGAAGCATTATATGTAGCTGAATGTTTATCACTTCGAACACATTAACCTGCTAGAAAAAGGAAAAAGAAAGGAGGATAACCCGAAAAATGCTTGGTCCCAACCTCAAATATGGTGTTCGCAGACTTCGGAGCAACTTAGAAATATACACTCACACCGAAAAGATCTCAAGCGTAATCCGGAAAAGGATAACTTTTACGCTCACCTCTTCAGATTGTCAGCTGAAATAATCTGTAAACGTTTATTATCCTATTTCAACCGTCTCAGAACGATTTCTGCTTGGTTGGTGGAGCTCGATAAGGATCTTTTAAAGTATGGAATCTCAGAAGGAGCACAAACTTAGACCGGCTCACCAAGAAGTAGTCCCAACACTCTCAGAAACAGTTGATGTGTCGCGGTTCTTAGTGGCTCTAACGATTAATAATCATTGTTACGGATATATTGTGGAGAGCAGGTGCGGGCGTGGATGGGTGGATATACGAAAATCGAAAGACTGAATTAAATTGGATTAAATTGGATAATCAAATAAACATCAAAATTTTATCATTGGTGAATAAATATATGTACAAAATTGTTCATTGGCCAACGCCTTAAGTTGGCGGGAAGAGACAGAAGTGTTGGTAACTTTTGAACATCAAAAACAAACAGTTGGCAGTTTTATTTCCTTTGTTAACCTCCACCACCCCCCTCTTTTTCTTTTCAAATCTTAATACTTTGCCAAGCAATTAACAATCAGTTACAGAAGTTTAGCTTGTAAGCTTGAGAAACACTTTTAGAGAGGTCTAGAACAATCAGGGTGAGCTTGAAGCTCCCACCTGAGCGGTACTGCTGCTTTCAACCAATCGTCAAGGAGACGGATCTCCAAGAGCATCTTTGCTCTACAAATTTACATTTTCCAGGTCAGTCAAACAAAATTAAACGGTACTCATTGCCTAAAATGCTCAACAGTCTGATATCCTTAACATGAAATGAATGAAACGGAGTTTAACAGGGATAACAAGTACCCATTCCACATGGTCTTAGGTAATAATAAAAGGTTAAAGTTACTGGCCGCAAATCAAAATGTTAAGGAGGCGAACTCTTGCATTCCTTGAAATTTACCAGAAATGCTTAAAACCCTATTTGGGCTTATAGCCCGACGTCACGGAGGTGACCAGATGGAGAAAAATATATAAATTACAGGAATTACAAGATCGGAAAGGTTACAAAATCATAGTAACCTCAAAACAAAGTTGAGGGGGAATAAGAGAAGGTACCTCATACTCTATTCCCTGATTTCGGTTGACTTCTTTCGGCTTGTTTGAAATTTACATTTTAGAAAATAAGGTTACGTTACTAAAGATTTGAAACCTTCCCCTCGAGTAGCTTTTCATGCAGCCTTTACAACTTCTTTCCATCCAACACTTTTAGTTTTCTTCTTCATAACGTTTGGATATCGTTGTTTCACCATTCTGTACACGACTTTACTTGTCAAGAGCGATTTATGAACAGAGAGTTTCTTACTGTTCCGTTTGATATATATATATATATATTACTATGGGCTACTTTATTATTCTGTTACCAAGAAGATTATAAGGCAGCAATACACACTACCTGTTAGTGACATAGTGTCACATCTCTTACCTAGTTCTGGTACAACTACAAATAGACGTCATGGAACGTTATTTCCAATTACTATTCGATTTATTATAACTGGCCTATCAGGATGTGGGAAGACACATTTTTTACTTACTCTCATTACCTTTTTAAATGGCATAAACTTCGAGAATATTTACGTTTTCGTAAAGTCACTCTGTCAAATTTAATATGGGACGACATAAATATGTAGATTGCAAACCTATTATCGTGTGCCTAGGCAGTTGGTACACGACAACGCAGATATTATTGTGCTTTTTCGGCAAGATGAGCGCAACCTGTGACAAATGTATGACGATCACTTTAAATGTATGTGTGCTACATGCTGGTCATCACATCGATACGGCTTTTTAGCAATTGATAAGGAAAATGATGTTCATTATGGACCGTATCGCATGGGTTTTGATCATTTTATATGCGTCAACTCATAGTTACAGTCCCCACTTCACCAAAAACCGCCATCATAACAACATCCAGCAAAGAAACGACGAAGCATATAATCCGTGAAAGAGCTTATACGTATTTAAGCAGATACTGACTTATTTTTGAAAAAGCAACTAGGTACACCTCTGAAATAAATTTGTAATTCTACTTCATAGCCCAAGTCTACTACAGGTTCTTCTTCTATGCAAACACTTCATGATAACGAAAGCAGGAAAAAGAAAACTCTGAAGAAGAGAAGCAGGATGAGGAAGTGGAGAAGCAGGATTGGGATGAAGAAGAGGATGAGGAAGAACTTAATTATACTTCACCATCTGAGCGAGTTAATTTTTTAAATGCAGATGTTATTGCTGAAACACCTACTAGCCTACATCAACACCAGATCTATCGTCTTTGTCTGAGGTTACGATCACAGCAGAGTATCGTAATCAGTTTAAGACTTTTATTCAAAATACCTATGGATCTCTCTTTCCTCCTTATATAGAAAAACTCTTTACAGGACAAACTGGCACAACCTTCGGTATTCGCTATTAAGACGACTGTTTCTGGATAGGTAATGCAAATGTCAAGATTAGTGCCAACAGTCTGATCGTAAAAGGTGTTACATATAAACCTACGAAATGTCTCTTAGAATCTGACAAGGATATAATTTCAAGAGATGATCTTCAAAAATTTTAAGCAATACTTTTTGCTACTGACGCAACACGACATAATTACAAGGGGATAGAGGCTGTAAATGCATATGAGAATCGCAAGTATCGAGAGTTTATTTCTAAGCTCCTCCCCTCACATCAACCGACTGCACGTGGTCTTAATGTTATCTACAAGCCTTTGTTGCCGTATGTAGACGTAAGATATTGGAATGACCCTAACCTACTCGCAGAACGATTACAACTTCTAAGAGCTTCGCAAGATGCTGGTCACACAGGTCAGGAATAAGAAATTCTAGAAATAGAGAGAGAATTACGTCATGCGGGTATTATTCAGTAATGGATCGTCAAGACAAGACCTGACCCGTAAAGATAAGCATCGCACCCAAGTTATATAAACCATCATGTCGCACCTACTGTCGCAGATGATCTCTGGCATGCAGACTTAGTAGAAATGATTCCATATGCCTCTAGCATAAGGGGTGTAAGTATCTACTTACTGTCATCGAAGTATACTCTAAGTTTGCTTTTGCACAACCTGTGCGTTCTAAGACAGTAGCTCAAGTGAAAGACGCATTTAAACATATTATTGAACAATCAAAGCTCTGCCCAAGGCTACTCCAAACCCATCAAGGTAAAGAGTTATACAACAAGGGTTTTTATTCTTACCTCAAGTTACTTGGCATTCATCACTACTCTAAGTACAGCAATCTCAAAACAAGTGTTGTAGAACGCTTTAATCGTACTCTCAAAACAATAAAGTGGCGAGACCTTAAAGCTCAAAGTTCTTATCGGTGCATTGTACTGTTACCTAGACTCCAGTCTACCTACAAAGATACACCTCATCGCACTATCAGCACAAAGCCAGGTTTTGTTACTAAGAATACACCACGCTTTGATTCTATTAATCTTGTAATCAAAATGGCTGATCCGCTCTGCCATCGCTTAGAAAAGGAGATTTCGTTCGCGTCAGCAAACACAAGTCAATCTTTGAAAAAGGATACACACCTAACTGGAGCAGAGAAGTTTTCAAATCGGGAGTGTTAAGCTTACTTATCCAGTTAAGTATTTACTTCGCGATCTTTCAAGGACAGCCTATTCAAGAGTATTCTACATCGAAGAACTGCAGGAAACAAAATAACCTGATCACTATTTAATCGAACGTGTTATTCGTCATGGGATTAAACTGTATATCAAATAGTTTGGTTTTAATAACAACTTCACTTAATAAAGAGGATGCACTTTAAAACCTGAATTTTTTATTCTGGAACCTCTACCTCTCCTTTCTTCTACTCTATAAGACAAGTTTAAACTTTCAAGTCAACATTATTACTACTAGTTCGTTTAGGTCATGGTGTAGGCTAGGATTAATTTTAAAAAATAAAACTACGCCTGCAATGGGTTTCAAAAATCGTATTTATTTTGGTTTATATACATTTTTCTTTCTTCAAATAAATCTGATCTGTCCTTTCTCACATAGATTGTCTTCGCTGTTTAATGCCACCACCCAGTTACAGTTTTCCTTTCATTGCACCGGAGACGACAAGTGCTGCTATCTTCTCAGCAACTGTAGCATTAGGTGACGTCACGCACTGCATAGCTTTACGAAGCAGATTTTCATCAGCTGCACGTGTTAGTTTAGGTTTGTCTTGGCGATAATCAATGTCACGCTCTTTGCAGGCAACATCTAACATACTAATACCAGGATCACCACCTGCTAAGCGTACGTCAAGTCGAGTTCTAGGGCCACAGTACGGGTAACTACGAAGATGAAGCTTGAAAGTAAGAAGATCAATCAACTTATTGAGTCTATGCCCAGCGTGTTTCCTCACCTTTCTCCCTGCACGTTTCTTCACCTTTTTGTGCGACAGTTTGCCTTCTTTTTTCGCAGCCAAGATAAGTGTTTATAAGCGAAGACAACTCGTTAGTTTTAGGTCCGTGATACAGTTGAATGAGTTGAGCTGTACGGCACTGTCTCACTAAATGATGATGATGATGCTTGTTGTTTAAAGGGGCCTAACATCGAAAGTCATCGGCCCTGTCTCACTAAAGTTCTCCTAGCTATACTCACTCGTTCATGATATAAACTACACGTTTGAAGCTCTGGCAACACAGGGACCTGAGTCCACTCACGAGGCACCTATTCCCAGATCTTCTTTACAGCATTCGCTGCTACATTGACCAAAAATGCGTTCGGTAATGCATTCAACTCTTCTTCAGTAAAAGTGTTTGTTTTATTTTTGCAAGCATGAAACTTTACGATTGCCTTTTCGACTGCGTTACATTTAGTATCGGATAGAAATGACATGACGTCTTTGCTCTACAAATGTTTATTTCACACTGACGTCATTTCTACACTGCAATTTACATATGTTGTTCACATCCAGGCATGCACCGCAACACAACCAATCATAGAGCATGCACACATGGCGTGAAGTCTGTTTATTTGTTTCTCCACTATGCTCCTTGTACAGAGTTTTAAATGATGTACACCCTAATTCAAGCATGTCGATAATTTCACTTGTTGATGGTAGATATTCACACAATCATTCCTTCTTTTCACAACCCTTAAAGAAACAAGATCTGCTCTTGATACATGAGCGTTCATGGTCATAGCTAGTACGCAATAAGGTATTCCTTTTTCTTCCCACTGAAGGCCTAAATATTTTTCTATCCATTGTGTCTTCTTTATATATTCATCTTTTGCCAACAGTAAACCGACGAGTTATGGCACCCACAACACAGTGCAATCCAACACACCCACCTCTTTGAACATAAATTTGTTGCCGTTCACTTTAAAGCCTTGTACATTAACTTGAACGTTCTTGTCATGATGGAAAAAAGCGGTCTATTCTCTATCACAATATCCTAGAGATTAAAGGAATTATTCTCACTTATAGCATATATAAAGTCTTGAGTTTACTGGAGAGTGACCCTGATAACGTACAAGTCCAAACATGCATAAACATGTCGGCGTGATCGCTGCATGTTAAAACAGGGTGACCTTAGTACGGCAAATGCTCAATCCCGCTGTTATAGAACAACACATAAAGTGTGTACAATGCGCTTGATACGCAGCTCTGTTACCAAATTCGAAAAGTGGTACAAGGTCAGAAGCGGAGTCTGCTCTGGCACCTCTGTTCAATTAAGTAGAGATGTGTTTTAGGAGGAGGAGAAGGAAGAGCACGACGAGGAGGGGTGTTAATAGTTATTTGAGCGTCGGATGGGGACGTAAAGCCATGGACAGACCTCTCGATGCTATTCCACAGGAGAAGGCTATGTATCACTACCAGGTTTTACTGTCTCCCTTCCTACTATAATGTATCATGTCATTTATTTCATATTATTATCTTCCCTCATGAGGTTGACTTCAGGAAGGGCATCTGGTTACATAAAATCGATCCTGACAGGTCCACCTTTGTCCTGTTTCTCCACAGTGTTCGTGTATGAAGTGAGGTGAACCTGCAAAGTTTGCGACGGAAAGCCAGCGTCTCAACAGTCTGAGCCATTCAGCCTGGCAGGGTAAGGGTGGTGGTAAACAATTTCTAATTACTAGATTGTGTGCCCAAAAGCCTTGATTAAATGCCAATCCTCTCTGCAGTGCTCATATGGAGTGAGAGCATATAACACTGTTGATATTTATTTGTCCGTCGGATGGAGACGTGAAGCCTTGAGCAGACATGTCACTGCTATTCAACAGGAGAAAGCTGTGTGCCACTATCGGCTTTTACCCTCTCCCTTCCTTCTATCATATATCATGCCATTCATTTTATCTGATTATCTTCCCTGATGAGGTTGACGCCAGGATGGGCATGCGGTTATAAAAATCCATCTTAACATTTTCATATCAACACAAACCCAACACCGTAGAGAAACGTGACAAGGAATGGACACACATTAGGTTATAAAGTCGTGCACGCTTAGCCAGCAGTCCGCATTCAAATCACCCACGTTGTGACGTCATAGCTCTGTCAGGAGATCGCCTGCGCGGTCGGTTGTGTAAAGATAAGCGTGCATTTTTAAATCGCCCGAGCTTATTACGTCACAGCCCTATCACTACTCCAGTGGGGGAGACGGCATAGAGTCTACGTGTGAGGTTAGGTTGCCGTTCGGGGCCTAGGTTAGGTTAACACACGTGGTAACCACACCTACAAGTCACCTCACTAGTTCGGCTCCTCCAATTCGAACCCGTCTAAGGTTAGGTTAGCGTTGCTCGTAGCGAGGTTAGGTTAACACGTCATAACCTCAACTACCGTTTGGAGTCCTCCAAGAGTAGCCTGAATGTGAGGTTAGGTTAGCGTTCGTGCACAAGGTTAGGTTAACATGTCTTAATGACGTCTCGTCTTCACCTGCAGGTCACCTAACCGATTTGTGGCTCCTCCATGGACGCCAGATAGATTCGGCTCCTCCAAAGGGGTTCGTGACCTTTCCGACTCGACGCCTCCAAGGAGTTCCGTCCGATTAGGCTCCTCCAAAGTGGCCCGTGAGGTTAGCATTGCCCCATACGTAAGCGTATGACGTCATAACCTCACCTAGCATTAAGAACTTTCCGACTCGGCTTCCCCAAGGGGGCCCTCCGACTCGGCTCCTCCAAAGTCGCCCGTTAGGTTAGCAGTGACCTCGTACTTATGTGTATAACGTCATAACTTCATCTAGAGATCGAAACCACCCCAGATCATTCCCCGGACAAATTAGGCCCCTCCAATCAAGTCTGTGAGGTTAGGCTTGCTCTCGTACGCAAATTCACCGTTCAATGATCTGGAACCTTCATGGCCTTATGCTGACTCAGCACTCATTGTTTTAGAACATGCATTGCCCTACTACTAATGTGGTTTCAACAGGACGGGGTCCACGTCACGGATCAGTCGTCCGGATCCATCTTCATGCTTCATATCCAACTTAATGGTTAGGAAGGGGCTGACCATTTCACTGGCCCGGCAGATCAACCGAACTAACGCCACTCTGTCACTACTGCAAAGGTGCAGTCGACAAAGAGCCTTCCTGTGGGGTCACTTAAGCAGGTTGTGTATGCACAGGAGCCTGAAGTTCCCGGTCACCTTCGGCAACTAATCACCGAGGCATGCGAAGCTGTTACACCTGACATGTTACAACGTGGATGAATATTTTTAACCGGGCAAGTTGACCGTGTGGTTAGGGTCGCGCAGCTGTGGGCTTGCATCCGGGAGATAGTGGTTTCGAACCCCACTGTCGGCAGGCCTGAAGATGGTTTTCCGTGGTTTCCCATTCTTACAGCAGGAAAATACTGGGGATGTACCTTGATTGATACCACGGTCGCTGCCTTCCCACTCCTAGGCCTATCCTGTCACGTCGTCGCCATAAAATCTATCTGTGTCGGTGCGACGTAAAGAAAATTCTACAAATAATAATAATTTCTTCCATCTATCCATCATTACCGTCGGATCTCACCAGATTTATCCATAACACTTCATTCCCTCGTTCCTTCCCTTTCTCAGATGTTTTGTTGTAGTCCGGAAAGTTTTCCCTGCAACTTGACCTACCCTTTCGAGGTTATTACTGAAATTTTCTAATGACTTCTTCTCGGATTCACCAATTATTTGTTTCGCTGTCTCTTTCATCTGCGTACAGTTCCCTGTCTGTATCGGTACTTGTGTGGAGTCATATCTGATACGCATTCTTTTTACTTTTACAACCTGCTCTCGCTTCATCATTCCACTAAGACGTTCGCTTCACGCACAGTTGTTCTTAGGCATTCGCCTGCTGTTTCCCCTACAGCATCATTACCTGAACCTGCTTATTGTCTATTGTTTGTAACTTTTCACCAATCATGTCCATATCTAATTTTCTCATCCTAGATATTTTCTACCCTTTTTCGTCTACAGACATATTTCATCGTCCCTTTCCTAGGCCTAGAGATACTTAGTTCGTTACAGATCAGATAGTGCTTTTTATCGCCGAAAAATACCCGGAATACCTGTACAGTCCTAACAGATTTCCTGAATTCCAAGCTGGTTGTGATATAGTCTATTATGAATCTTGTAACCCTACCCTAGAACGGAAATTCAGTAAACGCTTTCCATTCCTATTAGACCGGGCGAGTTGGCCGTGCGGTTAGAGTCGCGCAGCTGCGAGCTTGCACCCGGGAGATAGTGGGCTCGAATCCCACTGTCGGCAGCCCTGAAGATGGTTTTCCGTGGTTCCCATGTTCACACCAGGCGAATGCTTGGGCTGTACCTTAATTAAGGCCACGCCCGCTTCTTTCCCACTCCTAGGCTTTCCCTATCCCATCGTCGCCATAAGATCTATCTGTGTCGGTGCGACGTAAAGCAAATAGCATTCCTATTAATTTCTATACCTTCCCCACATTTACCCATTACCTTCTCATATCCTTCAGTTCTATTTCCAACTATCGCGTTGATATCGTCTATTAATACTGTCCTATCCTATATCTGACTACGATGTTATTAAGTTATTCATAAAACTTGTCAAATTTATCTCCATCTGCACACTCACCTGGTGAACACACTGATACAATTTTCATCCTAATTCCTCCAACTGCTAAATCTACCCACATCATTCGCTCACTCACGTTACTAACAGAAACTATGTTGTATGGAGTGGCATTCAAGGTGAACAGCATCCATTTCCTTTTGAGTACCCGTTAAGAACACTTTATAATCTCCTATCTCGTCTTTTCACCTCATCCGAACATCATTAACTCCTAATGCATCTAGATACATCCCGTTCGCTGACTCAGCTAATTCTACATTAAATCTTCCGTAAGCCCCATTCATATTAATAGTTCACCATCGAATTCCATTTCGTCAGCCGACTTGTTTCCAAGGAATCCTTCGCCTATAAAATGGAAGTTGGACTCTGTTACTCCAAAACTTCCAAAGTGTGCTTAAATCTGATTGAGCGTGCTCGGTAAAAATGATGCGAAGCAGGATGTTATAGTAGTATGAGTGGACAGTTCGGAAGCCACCTCCACCTTATTGACCTCTAGCAAGGTCATTGCTATGCTGGCTAAAACTGCATGCTTAACCTCACATCCGCCATCTTGGATGGGCTCAACTTAACTTTCGACGCGTAACAGAGCAAGCTTACCTCATGGAGGGGCCTAACCTCAGTTTTTTGGCCGGATGGCCTTCCTGATGCCTAAGAGAGCGACCTTAAACTCACATCCGCTATCTTGGAGGGGCTTAACCTAACCTTTGACGCGTAACAGAGCAAGCCTAACCTCATGGAAGGGCCTAACCTCAGTTTTATGGCAGGATGCCCTTCCTGGCGCCTAAGAGAGCGAGCTTAACCTCACACCCGCTATCTTGGAGGGGTTTAACATATTTGTTTACTCGCAAGACAGCAAGCCTATCCTCATGGGAGGGTCAAACCTCAGTTTTACGGCCGGATGCCCTTGCTGACGCCAATTGCACAAGATGGCAGTTATACACAGCTCCTTATGAGACGGCTTAAGGGCGCTTGCGCAAGATGGGGGCTGTAAGATGGCTGCTATACATAGGTTCTTTTGAGACTCCCTACAGACGCCTGTGCAATATGGTGGCAACGTGCCGTGTTAGACACAACGGTTCGATTCATTCAATTTGGGGCTTAAATGCGAAATGTTAAGTATCTCGAAAACGGTGCGTCGTAGAGCAAAACGGACAAACTTTTTCTGCTAAATACCCGGATACGCTCTGTCGGGAACATGATAGCATAAAAAAAGTAGTCTAATGATGAGAGCAACGGTTCGGTTCCTACTTAGGCCCTTTGGCATTTGATCTGTTTTAGTGCATTATGTTATGTCTTGGATCAATTTTTTGTAACTTGATCTGATCTTGCATGGCATAGATTATAATGTGCCTTGCTGGAAACAACAGTTCGATTAATTAAATTTGGGGCTTAAATGCAAAATGTTAAATATCTCGAAAACGGTGCGTCGTAGAGCAAAACGGACAAAATTTTTCTGCCCAAGACTCAGGTACACACTGTCGGGAACATGAAGGAAAATGTAGTCTAATGATGAGATCAACGATTTGGTTCCTACTTAGGCCCTTGGCATTTGGTCTGTTTTAGCGCGGTATGTTATGTCTTGGAGCAATGTTTCGTAACTTGATCTATTCTTGCATGGCATAGATTATAATGTGCCTTGCTAGAAACAACGGTTCGATTTATTAAATTTGGGGCTTAAATGTAAAGTATTAAATATCTCGAAAACGGTGCATCGTAGAGCAAAACGGACAAATTTCTATTGCCGTACACATAGATACGCTATGTCTGGAACATTATAGCATAAGAAAAAAGTCGTCTAATGATGAGATCAACGGTTCGGTTCCTACTTAGACCCTTTGGCATTTCGTGTGCATTAGCCTGTTATGTTGTGTCGGGAGCAACTTTTTACAACTTGATCATTCTTACAAAGGCATAGGGAGAAATGAGGCAAGGGTTCTTATGCAAGATAACTGCTGTACTCTATTTGTACAGACCTTAACTAGCGGGCTGCCCCAGGGGCTCACAACTTGTTACTTATGACCTATTAGTTTGATCAGCCTAACATTCGAGATCTGAGGCAAGGGTTACTATGCAAGGTCACTTCTATACTCTATTCGTATAAGCCAGATGGCGACTGCTCTTATGGAGAAAGTTGACTGAGGAGGCCTACTGCACAAGATGGCGGCTATACACAGGCTGTTATGACCTCCTCCTCCTCCTCCTCTGTGAAGGCATAACTCTATCGCAGAAGTTTAAACATGCATTGCTATAACGACGCGAAAGCAAGGGAGAGTACGTGCTATTATTTTTCTGTTTTAACCTGCAGCGATGACGTCATCATAGTTATACATGTTTAGATTTGATCGTTTTCTCAAGACTTTATAAGAATGAGTAGGTGTAAGGAGGCAAAGGAATGTAATAAGTACAACCTTTTGAATGCAATAAAATATTTATTTACAATGTACTACAACAGTTTTAGTTTTGCTGCTGACAAGGTTAGTATGCTTCTTAACAGCTTTCTGCGAAGAGATAGCATGGTTCCGAAATTGTAATGCCTCCTGTAACATTGAAATTAAACAAAACGTTTAGAAATGTATTATACTAAGTATGTTATGCTTTACAAAGAAGATAATGCACTTCTTACCTTGTTGTTATTCATGTGGTTTATTCCTTTTCTGAATCATCATCATCATGTACTAGGAAAAGTTCATCCATACACTGTGTACAGTGTTCAATCCTCGGATTTGGTCCATCCCAATCATCATCACCATTTCTCCCTCGATGTTTGTAATGACGTTGACAGGTTCTGCATAAAGCTACATCGATTGACATGTTACTATGGAGAGGAAGGATGTCTCGAAAATTATTTACGAAGGGAGCAGCGTACGTAGATAAAAATCCTGATGGTATCTGAGATAAGGTTCCATGTTTATAGAACATCTTAATAGCCTCACTTACTCGTGTGAGATAAATAAGATGTTGCGAACATCATGCACATTGACAGTTTTGTTTGTTGTAATCTTTCTGTTCCATAGCGTACGATGTCGAAGCACACACTATGTTGATGCTAAAGGACTATTCCGTAGGAGGAGGGCTGAGCTAACCTCAGTAACTGCGAGGAGGAGGAACGTAGCTGACCTGTGAGGAGGAGGAGAAGAAAGGGGAAGTAGCTATCTTGACAGCTGTTTGATGTACGCCCTCCTACACTCGGGTTTCGAAGCAAACGCTGGGATGTACCTTAACTATGACTACGACCCTACTACCTTCATAGTAACAGAATTTTGTTAAAGAGCACGCTGCTACATGCACAAGGTGGCAACAGTGATGTTTAGCGCCTGGCATGTCACATATCCTTGTTCACACGGACAGCAATCAGAACTCGAATCAAGTACGAATAAGAAAGAGCTTAACTTCCTAGAACATGCATTTGCTGTCTTCCTGGAGTACCGACAAGTAGTGGTTATTTTCAACTGAAACTGTTAATATTTCAATCACTTGCTTGTATAATACCAATATAAATGGTCCGTTATTGGGCATCATAAATTTTCCAGCTAACTCATTCCTGTTTGCCAGCGTTTCGCCGCCGTGTCCTAGGCTGGGCTCATCAGTTGGTACCTAGCACACCTACCAACACGCTGGCTAGTGCGTACCGTGGAGGCCACTGCGTAGGCTAATTGCAGCCACCGGCAGTGCCAATGCACTATGAGAGACTTCGTCTCCTTATCAAAAATTGATGCCTGCCTGGCCATCAGATGATATAGATGTTGATTCCCAAGGGAATCTGAAACATTTGTTCCGAATGAGCAAACAGGAATGAGTTAGC
Organism: Anabrus simplex; assembly: GCF_040414725.1. NCBI lineage: Eukaryota > Metazoa > Arthropoda > Insecta > Orthoptera > Tettigoniidae > Anabrus > Anabrus simplex. Next base: position 513,127,324 of record NC_090267.1, read on the forward strand.
TGGAAAATTTATAATGTCCAATAACGGACCCTTTATATTGGTATTATAAATTTACTCATTCGGAACAAATGTTTCAGATTCCCTATGGGAATCAACATCTATATCACTTGCTTGTATGCCAAAAATTTAGATTCAATCGAGTGAGGGCATATGACGCTGTTGATGGTGATTTGTCCGTCGGATGGGGACGTTAGGCCTTGAGCAGTTCCCTTGGTGCTATTTGACAGGAGTAGGCTATGTGCCGGCACCAGGTTTCACTCTCTCCCTTTCTACTATCGTATATCACGTTCCTCCCATGCGAACCATGTGACCTTGCCGCGGTGGGGAGGCTTGCAGATAGCCGAGCCGTAGGTGCAACCACATCGGATGGGTATCTGTTGAGAGACCAGACTAACGAATGGTTCATCGAAAGGGGGGTAGCAGCCTTTCGGAAGTTGCATGGGCGGCAGTCTGGATGATTGACTGATGTGGCCTTGTAATAATACTCAACATGGCTTAGCTGTGTTGATACTACTACACGGCTGAAAGCAACGGGAAACTACACCCGTAACTAACTTCCGAGGACATGCAGCGCTCTCTGTATGAATGATGTACTGATGATAGCTTCCCCTCGAGTAAAATATTCCGGAGGTAAACTAGTCCCCATTCGGATCTCCGGGTGGGGACTACACGAGAGGGGGCGATCATCAGGAAGATGGATACTGACATTCTGCGAGTCGGAGCGCTGCCAATGCCCACCACAATAGTGCAGGTCTATATGCCTACTAGCTCAGCGGATGATGAGGAAATCGAAAGAACATATGAAGAGATAGAAGATTTAATACAATATGTAAAAGGTGACGAGAATCTAATTGTGATGGGAGATTGGAATGCAGTGGCAGGCCAAGGAAGAGAAGGTAATACAGTAGGAGAATTCGGATTGGGGCAAAGGAATGAAAGAGGAACTCGGCTGGTTGAATTCTGCACCGATCATAATTTAGTCCTTGCTAATACTTGGTTCAAACACCACAAACGACGGCTTTATACGTGGACGAGACCTGGAGACACTGGAAGGTATCAAATAGATTTCATTATGATTATGCAGAGATTCAGAAACCGGGTATTAGATTGCAAAACTTTCCCAGGAGCAGACGTGGACTCTGACCACAACTTGTTCGTCACGAAATGCCATCTGAAGCTGAAGAAATTGAAAAAAATGAAAGAATGCAAAAAGATGGGATCTAGACAAGTTGAAAGGAAAGAGTGCTAGGGATTGTTTCAAGGAACATGTTGCACAAGGACTAAATGAAAAGGCTGAAGGAAACACTATAGAGGAAGAGTGGAGAGTCATGAAGAATGAAGTCAGTAGGGCTGCTGAAGAAATGTTAGGAAGGAAGAAAAGAACAACTAAGAATCAATGGATAACTCAGAAGATTGATGAACGACGAAAATACATGAATGCTAGAAATGAAGAGGGCAGAAAAGAATGCGGGTGATTAAATAATCAAGTGGATAGAAAGTGCAAGGTAGCTAAGGAAGACTGACTGAAAAAGACGTGCAAGGTTGTCGAAGGTTGTATGGTCGTGGGAAAGGTAGATGCTGCATATAGGAAAATCAAGGAAACATTTGGAGAAAGGAAATCTAGGTGTATGAATATTAAGAGCTCAGATGGAAAGCCACTTCTAGGGAAAGACGACAAAGCAGAAAGATGGCAAGAACATACCCAACAGTTGTATCAAGGTGAAGATGTAGATAATTTGGTTCCGGAACAAGAAGAGGCTATTGATGCTGATGAAATGGGAGACCCAATTTTGAGGTCAGAGTTTTACAGAGCTGTGAATGACCTAAATAGGAATAAGGCACCTGGAATTGATGTCATTCCCTCTGAATTACTGACTGCCTTAGGAGAAACCAGTATGGCAAGATTATTCCATTTAGTGTGTAAGATGTATGAGGCAGGAGAAGTACCATCCGATTTTCGGCAGAATGTTGTTACACCTATTCCCAAGAAAGCCGGTGCTGACAGGTGTGAAAACTATCCCACCATTAGTTTAGTATCTCATGCCTACAAAATTTTAACACGTATTATTTACAGAAGATTGGAAGAACAAGTTGAAGCTGAGTTGGGAGAAGATCAATTTGGCTTCGGAAGAAATGTAGGAACACGTGAAGCAATCCTGAATTTACGTCTGATCTTAGAGGATCGAATCAAGAAGGACAAGTCCACGTACATGGCATTCGTAGATCTAGAAAAGGCATTCGATAATGTTGATTGGACCAAGCTATTTGATTCTGAAAGTGATTGGAATCAGATACCGAAAACGAAGAATTATATACAATCTGTATAAAAATCAGTCTGCAGTGATAAGAATCGTGGGGTTTGAAAAAGGAGCAGCGATCCAGAAAGGAGTGAGGCAAGGCTACAGTTTGTCCCCCCTCCTTTTCAATGTTTACATAGTAATGGTAGTTTTAAGATAAGATTATGAATATTGCTCTCAGATGTACAATGTTAATGAAGTGTGGTTAAGTGTAAGAGAGGACCATGAGTCCTAACTTCGCCACTACAAATAAAGGCAAATATAATAATAAAGGAAATCAAAGAGGAAATTGGAAAGGGAATCACAATCCAAGGAGAAGAAATAAAAACCATGAGATTTGCCGATGATATTGTTATTTTATCTGAGACTGCAGAAGATCTCGAGAAGCTGCTGAATGGTATGGACGAAGTCTTGGGTAAGGAGTACAAAATGAAAATAAATAAGTCCAAACCAAAGTAACGGAGTGCAGTCGAACGAAGGCAGGTGATGTATGAAATATTAAATTAGGAAATGAAGTCTTAAAGGAGGTAGATGAATATTGTTACTTGGGTAGTAAAATAACTAACGATGGCAGAAGTAAGGAGGACATAAGATGCAGACTAACACAAGCAAGGAACAGCTTTCTTAAGAAAAGAAATTTGCTCACTTCAAACATTGATATAGGAATTTGAAAGATGTTTTTGAAGACTTTCGTGTGGAGCGTGGCATTGTATGGAAGTGAAACATGGATGATAACTAGCTCAGAAAGAAAGAGAATAGAAGCTTTTGAAATGTGGTGTTACAGAAGAATGCTGAAAGTGTGATGGATAGATCGAATCACGAATGAAGAGATACTGAATCGAATTGGTGAGAGGAGATCGATTTGGCTAAATTTGACGAGAAGAAGACATAGAATGATAGGACACATCTTAAGACACCCAGGACTTGTTCAGTTGGTTTTTGAAGGAAGTGTAGGTGGTAAGAACAGTAGGGGTAGACCAAGGTATGAATATGACAAGCAGATTAGAGCAGATGTAGGATGCAGTAGAAATGAAGAGGTTAGTACAGGATAGGGTGGCATGGAGTGCTGCATCAAACCAGTCTACGGACTGATGACTCAAACAACAACAACAACAACAACATATCACGTCATTCATTTCATCTAATTAACTTCACTGATCAGGTTGACGTAAAAATTGGCTACGAAAATTCATCTCACTTCATACCTGACCCGGTAGAGGAACAGGACAAGTGTTGGGCAGACATACGTAATATCAACATTAAGAAATATTTAAGGGACAAACTGTTGCGAAATAATATGTAACCATTTTACATGTTTCACAATTCATATAGATGTTGAGCCCGATAGGGAATCTGTTTCACATTCCATACTCGCCGCTGATGGGGGCTTCATTCATTCCATTCCTGACCGTAAACAGGCTGTGTATTTTCATTTCATTTTCACCATGCTTCGATTATGTACGTGTGGTAGCTCTTTGTGCCTATCACTTCGTCTTTTGTGGCCACCATGAATCACTCTGCTTCACTGAAACTGTTACCTACTTGTAAGCATTTACATTACGCTTGAAGATCAATATGTGGAGAACCTTTGCTGGTTTACAGTGTCGTCGTTAATCTTGCGGTGTGAGGGACATGAGGCACTTTACCTAATGCATTGCTCTTCTTCTTCTTCTTACCACTTTTGTAGTTCGATTCACTTAAGTTTAACTTCGTTCAGCATATGTTAAAATATACCAACAATCTTACTACTGATATGCCGCATTTCTTTGATTATTGTCAGCGAAATGAAAGCTTGTTCGCCCATTTGTGGACATCCTATAGGCTTATACACTGTTCTACAAAAAAAGTTATATTTCTGGAGGAAAAAATGTGCGATTCTTATAGACTTTAACCCTGAATTAAAATCTGGTATTTTTAAACTTTCATACATCAGGAATAGTTTAAGAGTAATCCGAATTTTTTAACATTTCTTTTAATATTTTCATATTATGTTATACAGCTTTAATGTCCGGCTTCTTGGTTAAATGGTTAGTGTGTTGGCCTTTGGCCATGGGGGTCCCGGGTTCGATTCCCGACAGGGTCGGGAATTTTAACCATCATTGGTTAATTTCGCTGGCACAGGGCTGGGTGTATGTGTCGTTTTCATCATCATTTCATCCTCATCAAAACGCGCACGTCGCCTACGGAAGTCAAATCAAAAAGACCTGCACCGGCGAGCCGAACTTGTCCTCGGACACTCCCGGCACTAAAAGCAACAAGCTATTTCATTTCATAGCTTTAATTTAGAATCATAGACATACTGATAGAAATTCAAAGGTGAATGTTGTAGTGCTCATATCATGTTCTAACTTTTTAACAGTCATTCACAGGAATGTTTATAAAAATGGAGAATATGGACATAAATATGCCACCACAAAGTTTCATGAGAATATTCACAAAAATACTCACTTGGTATATCTACAGAAGCCAAAAAAATACATTTTAAATGGGTAGAAACCGTAACATTCTCACTGTGATTTTGAGGTTAACATGCCGCACTATCTGAACAATAACATCAATCTTCTTCTTCTGGAAATTTATGTATTCTTGACGTGTCGCCCAGTCACAAAAATTATCATCAATGTCTGAAAAAGAAACAGAAATAGTAAAGTGAATGTTGCCAGCTATGTAATTTGATTGTTATAAAAGTACCATATTTGCCGCAATGATAAAATGATGCAAAACTAACCCTGACAGCGAAATTCTGATTTCAGATTTGAATTTGGCAACGTAAAATCTTTTAGAATTACATATTTTCATTTCAGAAATAAAACCTTTGTACAACAGTGATATTTATTCACGACTAAGAATACTATTGTAATGAGCTTTAATATTTCTGTGTACATTCAATGGTGACTACATTAGGTTACATGTTTCTATGTCTGGCTGTACAAAGGGGTTTGTCATTTTATCACCATACAGGTCGCTAAGCTGTGCTGTGATTCTCCCCCCTCTATCAAAGTAATCTCCACCAAGCATTGTGGACTGTGGTAATTCAGGTGCATACAGTGCAATTCGTAACTAAAACCCAATTAATTTCTTGCATCCCGACTCCCCGTTGTACTCATTCATCCTTGTTGATCGGATATCATTCCCAACCGCTCACCACAAAGCAAATTCTGTCGGATGTCATCAGGTGTCGTTTCCTCTCTCATTATGTTTGGATCTCAGTGTAAGCCAAATTCTATTTACTCTATGTCTTATTAATACGAGTGCGTTAGTATGTAGGAGAGAGAGAACTTTATTTATTAAACAAACCACATGGCTAGTTCTGTACCGATATCTAACCTCGAACCAGCTTAGGTCGATAATTTTGCAGTTCGTTCAGTGCCGTCATGGATATGTTGATCTGTCGGCACCGTGATAATACTTCATTTAATTTAATGGCTCATACCCACCTTCAGCCATAAACTCTTCTTCATATAAACAAGTGAGCGAAAGAGGAATATTATTTTGACGGTAGTCGTGCGTTTGTGGATACTTTTTTGGACAGTACAGAGTATTTGAAATGTAAGCACAACGGCAGGGAAGAATATCCGTAGTTCTTAAAATATTATTTTCATTAAATGTAGCGACTGTTTTGTCCGAGGGACGAGCATGAAGTAGAGTTCGATGTTTGTGAGGTAGGCAGTAGATTCGTTTGCCCCTCGGCTTTTCCCACCCTATCCCTAGCCTGTCGTAAGAGTCGACTAACCAGGCTCCTCACTTTCACCTATCCTGTCCTACCTCTATGGTCAACTCATGTTCTTTTCAAACCCTGGCGGAGTTAGGCTTACGAGGCCTAGCGACTTTCTTTATTTTAATGCCCCTCTTGGTTCTTGTCTTTCTTCATCCGTTACCTTCATTTATCGAAGTGCCGGCCCCCTTCCTTATTTTACCCTCTAATCAGGCGATGGTTGGCCAGTTGTACTTCCTTTTAAAGCAATATTAACCACAACAACCACTTACATCTACACTTCCAATCAAATGGTACCTCAACCATTCGGTTCGGAACATTAGTAGGCGAGCTACAAACTAGTGTTGGGATATCGAATACAAAATAATAACTTATTCGTTTATTTTATTTCATTCTATTACTCGTTTGTAAGTCCCATTTGATTATATTTCAATTATTCATTCGAAACTTCATTCGAATGGATGAGGCAATTCAGTAGTGAATGCTTTCGAAATAATGGGGGTGAGAAGTGATGTTATTACAGTGAATTCACTTATTATCTAAATAATCGCATGGAGGTTATTCCAATATTAAATGTATTCGATTATCCCATCACTGCTACAAACCAGAATGTAAGCTATGATTTCTGCATTAAAGTTCGAATGTAAACAACCTGAACTTATAGACATGTCACGTCAGTATAATAAATGTAGACTGAAATATAATTTTATCAGTATGAATGTACAATATCATAAGGATACGCGCTGCAGTAAAGTACGGTTCACCACAAAGGACTAACCGTGTAATCATGGCTTGATGACAGGAGATCATAAAGCTGCCTCAGGGCATGTTGTTAAGTGTTAATATTCGCCGATAATGGCGGCCTTGCTCCTCTATCTGACCAGTGTTACTCCAGGTGGTCTTGTTTGGCTTTATGCTCACATTAGACCGATAAACCGGCCAACTCCTTGCATTAGGAGCACGTATCAAGCCAGATGAGTTTAAGGAAGCTGTCATAAATTGTAAGCGTCGTCTCCCTTAACGAGTTTCACCCTACTTCTATAATGCTGGGCTACGAAAAAACAGAATTATAGCACTATTCTGACCACCATAGTGTTCTGTGAATGAGGCTTTTCTTCATGATTAAGTCTTGAGCGAGGAGTTCCATTCAGAGCATCAACATACTGTCGAGTATTGTATGTACACGTCACTTAAAAAAATCTGTGAGAACCTTCTTTGTTTAAAATAATACTTCTCGAACAGTAGTTGAGTTCAATATTACAGGTTCAAACTTGGCAGAGGTGGTCGGATTTTGAAAGGAAGTAACGTTCAACACGTACTTCACACCGATCATGACTATGACCTGGATTCTCTAGGGCTGGGAAGTCGAGGAAAAATTCTTTTGTTCCTCGAGTGTCCAAAGATGAGGACCAACATAATATACGAGGACAAGTCAACAAGTATCTGGAATTTCGCTCGAATTGTCTTTAGGTTGGCTCTATGGCGTTGTGAGCTCATGAACCGCTAGATGGCACCGTTGTCTACGTCTCCGTTATCAGATCACTTGCTACGTAAAAATGGCCGCGCCACCCTCTGTTTGCACCAAGGAAGAACAGAGTTCCGTAATAGGTTTTTGTGTTCTGAAGGTGTACCAGGAGCAAAAATTCGTAACAGACGTTCATCACAATACGTTTGATCTCTTGTTCGAAGTGGTGAACCCATGTTTCACCTCCAGTGATGACCCGTTTTAGAAACGTTTCACCTTCGTTAGCGTGACAGTCCAGCAGATGATGACAGATTCTCTGCTCTTCATTGAGTTGCTCTGGAACCCACCTCGAACAGAGTTTATGAAAGTGTTATGCATGATTTCATATCCAGAACCATGACTAATGTGCATATGGTTTGCCACGTCATTAACAGTCACTCTTCTGTTATACAGGATCATCAGGCATCAGTTACGGCTGCGGATATTTCCTCATCCTTCACGTTCGTGCGACTTCTTTTGAACTGTTCAAGCCACTGGTAAACACTTGACTGTGGAAGACATTGTCCCTGTATTGTGCTGAAAGTCTTCTGTGAATTTCCCCTCCTGATACACCCTCAGACCACAAAAAATGAATTACGGAACGTTGTTCTTCCTTGGTGCAAACAGAGAGTGCCGCGGCCATCTTTACGTGGCAGCAACGCAAGCTGTACTGCTCTGATAACGCTGAAGACACCGGTGCCATCTAGCGCCTGGTGAGCACACAACGCCACAGAGCCAACCTAAAGGCAATGCTTATTGACTTGCCTACGTAAGTTCATTCTGGGCCGTTGTATGCCAAAGTATGGTGGATTTTATTTGTCTTTTCTCCCTTTCTTTGACATTTTTTTAGCTTATTTTCCCTTTGTTAGCCTTTTTTGCTCTTAACAGCTTATTTCTGGAAACTTCTTGTTTTGACTACATTTTTACCACCCATTCTCAATTCGAACCATCATTAGATCATTACCTCTTAAACATATTTTCTCTATAAATACAAATTATTTGAACCATATCTGACAAAATAAAAGATGAATTGAAAATGAAATGAAGTGAAATAAAAAATGAAACGAGTGCTTCACAAAACCAGGGGTATCAAATTATGAGCAAGATGAGTGAAATACAGAAAGGAACAAAATTGTGAGTATTTTCTGAAAAGGAAGATGTCACTTGTTTCAAGTATAGACCTTTAACATCCGTACATGTGGTAAGAATTTTCTCAATATTTCGCAATGTGCTGTTTGAAATTCGACAATGGAGATGAGTGTTGTGAGAGACTGCAAACCCAAGCGAGGTAGGGTTTCCGAATTACAATTTCTGTAATTTCATTGTGGTTAAGCCAAACATGATTCCAGTTATTACTCATTTCAATTTCTTTCTTCAGGATATCTATTGCTGGCTCACTTAATTCATTCTGGATGGAATCATATTTCTTCTAAAATCTGCAAATCTATATACTAAAAAAAATATGAAAAATTAAGTCCGTGAATCCTGCCATTCTATCCGGTCCATTTCCTTCATTATTTTTTTAACTGAAAGGTATTCATGCACAGATTTATCACTTAACCTCAGCCTTCCTCAAATTATTTGATTTTTCAATTTTTTGTATCATTGAAGCAATTATATCTTTGGTTCTAATTGAGGTATGTAGTTTGCTTTGGTCTAAAAACACTCAGTGGATCAAGTTCTTTCTTTTGAGGTAATAGTTAATTAAATTGGTAGAATCTGAGAAAAGTCATGAGTACATTTGTCTCCACGATGAAGATCCTTGAAGGACTTTTTAACACTTCGGCGCGTAGTGTTGTTCCAAGGAACGTTTAATTCAATTTCTTTGTGTGATGTATTTTCAAGCGTTTTGTTGACATAATATTACATCCTATTACCACAGCAGATCAGAATGTAGTCCAGCAGGAGAGGTGGTGGTATACAGTTTCTAATCACTAGATTGCGTGCCAAAAGCCCGTCGGATGGAGAAGTTAAGCCCTGAGTAGACCTCTTGGTTCTCTTCTACAGGAGTAGGCTGCGTGCCGGCACCGGGTTCCACTCCATCCCTTTCTATTATAATATACCACGCCATTCAAATCATCTCATTAACTCCTCTGATGAGGTTGACGTCAGGAAGGGCATCCGATCGTAAAAACTCGCTACGAAGATTCATCTCACTTCATATCCTACCCTGTAGGGAAAGGAGCAAAGGATGGACATAGACTGCACGATTTACAGTGCACAATATTCTTTTTATATCTGAAGAATTTTGAGTATGCCCTTATATATGACTTACCAGAACCTATAACACCATCCGAAATTCATATTTTTGCTGATGATATTAAAATATACAAATGTATTAAAGCAGTGTCGGATTGTCAACAACTTCAAAACGATTTAAATTCTCTTGTACACTGGAGCAAACATCATAAGTTAAATTTTAATATAGGTAAATGTGTAGCCTTGACATTTATTCCGAAGAAAAGGCAGATTAAATATAACAATGCAATGGATAGGTAAATGTCTTTATTGGCGTAGTTAAGGCCATTAGGCCCTCTCTTACACTAAGCCAATTACTGTGCACAGATTCAAAGTTAACACTACCGTAATTAATACCAAATATAGCACAGTTAAACACAATCAAAATATTTTATAACAGAAATAGAATTCCACCCCAGTGAGAAATACCTACTTACAAAACTACTACTACTACTAGCTGGTGGTAATAATGTACCAGCACGATCAATAAAAGACCAAAAACGTACAGTTCATTCCTATCCTGCTGTACCACTTAAGGTTCTTTTAAATGACCCTGTGGTTGGTATTCCTCTGACGTCATACAGTAAACCGTCCATTCTCGTGCAGCAAACACAGAAATTGAGTTATTATATGCTACAGTTCGATGGTGGGGAATGATGAGCAGATTTGATGTTTGGGCCCTTGTATCTCTGTTATGCTTATTTATTTGAGAAATAATGGAAACGCGAAGAGAGGTAGGATGGGGAAGATATAGTAGGGACTCGGTGGAGGAAAGACAGAGTATGATGATTACCACTCTAGTTCTAGGAAAGATGATGACACGTGGTCATATTTTCTTAGATTGCATATATACCTCACACATGCATTTTGAGTGCGTTGTACCCTTAGGGACAATAGTGGCCTTACATAATTGAAGAACAACATCGTAGTAGTCAAAATGTGGCATTACAAGAGCTTCAATTAATTTCTGTTCAAGTTTTATTGGATATATATAAAGAACGAAAAGCTGAGAAGAGCTGTTGGCAGATAGGTAAGATATGTCCAGACCAAGTCATGAGTTCGTCCGTGATAACGCCGAGATTCTTCACTTGTGGTACAGAAGGAATTGGAACATTCTGAAGGATTGCTCTGGGCAACGAACGTTTACTAATATTTGTCATTTGATTTTGATGTAGATTTGAAGGACGTCAGCGTACATGTGGTATTTTGCAATGTCTTAAATTCGATGATATGTCATTCTCAAACAGTGCGAAAAGAAGAGGTCCAAGTACAGAGCCTTGAGGGACCCCTCTATTCACGTCGTGCCACGAGGAAACGATTCCATTATTACCTTTCACACATCGTTGACGTCCGTGAAGATAAGCCTTCAGTTTTACAAGTAATATGTTGAACCCATAATTCTACGATGAAAAAATAATTCCAAATATTTATTTCAGCTACAAACAACTTCTTTGAGGGTAGCCATGTTTTTATTTCAAGAGTATGGCTCTCTCGTGGGAACAGACCTCTCCGTGACAAGCGAGCCACGAGCTCGTGAAATGCCGGGACACTTCAGTGGACCTCGAGTATTGAATAAGTTACATAATTCGAAAAATCCTCCATAACGAGAGATTTTGGCGACATGGTAAATCCAGGAATAAAGGATCTAAATTATTTATAAACCGTATGTGAAGATAGAATCCACAGGGTAAATATAAATGCAGTTAAGCCTGGAGGAAAGCTTGCGTCCTGCTCGCGGATCGGCGACACGTGGGGAGATCATTTTCATGAAGAAAAGCCGCGGAACTCCAGAGCAGAAATAATTCATTTCGCCCGTTGCAAGCATGGGAAAAATATGAAATTAACACTATAATGAATTGTAAGTCTGTCCGAAGTTATGGGATAAATTTCAAGAACATTGGTCAAGTGGATGTGGAGTTAGCAGATTGCACAATCGAACCTCGTGGAGAGGGTGGCGTCCCTCCCAGAGGGTATAAAAGAAACCCCCTCCGCCTATTTTACACATTCTGTCTGTTGGTCTGAACGGTGGAACCCACGTCACTCGTCTGCAAGAAAGTGCGGGATTTTGTTCTCAAGGTAACTTGTTACATATTCGTGTCAATGGTTCAAGTAGAATATTAAAGTAGAAGGTGATAGAAATTTTCCTGAATTGCCGCCGATAAAAACTTTGAAGGGTTAGATATTTGGTTAAAATATGTGGATGAATTTCTCCTTGTATTACAATTGTGTGCGTTTGATATTTGTCAAAGGGAAGTCTGGAGGTTAGCCGTGAGGTCGGATTTTCTTATCTTTTTGTAACACCTGGCCAGCAGTAGCGTGAAGAAAAGCAGAGTCCTGGGAAAATAGTGGCAGTCACCATTTGAGAAGCGTGCTCGTCACATGTTAAACGGGAAGAACGTGCGGTATTTGCGGTGTTAATCGACACCAAGTGTAAAAATGTGTGTAGCTTAAGTTATATATATAAGAAGATGATGTCAAATGTAGCCATGGAAGGCTAAGCACGAGGCTAGCTGGCTAAATGTGGCCAGAATCTCCAAGACGGCTATGTTTACAGGCCTGTGACAATATTTTTATCAATGTTGTAGTTAGAATTTGTTTTTTCCCAATAATTTTTTCAGTGCGTGTGTAGAATTAATATTTAATAATGATCCGGCGAATGTAATACATTTCTGGTCGTCGTGTGAAACTCTTCAGGGCTGTAAAATTCACGTCGAGAAACTATAAAATGCGAAGTTAAAATAATGTGCTAATATTCTTTAAGATATTGTTCAAATTGAGTAAAATTAGGAAGGTGATACCGATTATGTAGTCATGGTCAATGACTTAATTTTGAATATCGTATGAGTTCAGAATTTTTTGTCGAAATAATAATAAAAATAATATTTACCGCGGGATAAAATTTTCTATGTTAAAATTGTATTTAACAGACATGTTCAGTAAAATTTGCGTTCATTTCGAAATCCAGTGAAGTCTGATAAAGTTCTAATTATTCGTGGGAAGTTAAATTTTGTGACATCGTGTATGTCGGCGATACAGGAAATCACGGTGTGTTGTTGTATTTCTGAGGTCCGAAAGTTGTAGTAAAATAAATGAAAAATAATTCTTATAAAAGTTGTTTTGTCACGGCAGGATTGAGGTGAAAAGTCTTGAAGCCGAAAGAAATGGATTGTGCCGGAATGATATGTAGAGATAAGAGTTGTATAGATGTTGAAGGCAGAGGAAGCCAGTTTTTCATGTGTAATGCCGCCGTGAGAGGCGATGAAGATGAATTTTTGAGACTGGTTATATTTGTCGATGGTGATGAGTTTTTGAGACAGGCTGTATATTAAATGTGATATTTCTGAGGCAGGCTGTAGTGATATTCCGCTAACAATCCGGAACAGCTGACCGGGTGAAGGTTGGTTCTAAACGAGTGCTCTCTGACGCACATTATGGTTCCAAGTTTAAATCCCCCAGTGAAAAACAATTTCTGTTGAAGATAGTAGCTCTTGGCAGTTAAGTCCAAGTGACGGTGTATGTAAAGTCAGCATAATGAACATTAGAGGCGACCTCAAGGGTAAAAGAGCATTCTGAACACACGGTTGGTGTTGTTTAACTGTTATAACCAATTTCCACTCAGTACATTTTATAAATTACGAGACGATAATATATCATTAAATCGGAAACATTGTGGAACGAGATAATGGATGTTCTTAAAGCGATAGTTTGGTTGTGTAGATTCATTGAATTTCGCTTCATTGGATAGTTTATGGATATGGATATTTGGAATAGTGAGATGGTAGGCGATTTGTGGGCCTCGCCCTAGAATTACAGTATGGATTTTTGCGGTGGTGATGATTACTGTTTTGGCGATATTCACGTATTGTTGGACGTGTGCTGAAAGTCATTATCATTTTTTCCAAACTTCATTGCGTATGTCGAGATCGTGTTTGAGTTGTGGATTGCATGTCACGCGTTATCTATTTTCAATTTCACGTTTTATTAACAAGATAGGGACTTTGTTGCCTTTCCCGACTTGCGTTCATTCTGTGGCAAGATTTGTTTCATTGTGTGCCATTTGTTCGACATTGGTTTCCAGCTAAAATATCTAAGAGTGTGTTTGAAGTTACGATTTCGCCTGACATTCTACAGGAAGCGTAGACAACCCAGTTTCCGCTCGACAATAGATTTAGGACCTCACATGTTATCCTAGGAGTATACTGATGATGAGACGTTCTAGTTCACGCTCAACGATAAGTTTAGGAAGGTGTGTGTATGTACATAGAGGTTAGTGTTAGGGTGTGCAGACAATAAGTAGGCCCGACGATAGGTTTAGGGTGTCGGCTGTGTATACTCAAATCTTAGATTAGGTGTTTTTGCGAAGTGACTTGAGCGATGGTAGTGTCTGCAGTAGTGTACGCAATGCGAAGAGTGTTAGCTAAGTAATATTGAGGCCATGTTTTGGCACAGCCCTTACTAGCTGGAAGGTGTTTACATAAGATTATGGAACCACTAGTGGCATGAACGTGAGGGTTGTCCAATATTGGGTACTGAGCTAACGGTGACTGAATATTAGTCAGTTTGCTACGCGTGTTTTTATTTAACTTCAGTACTGTATTTTAGTTACGGACTTAATTGTTATGTTATTCTGACGTCCGACTGCTTTGGTAGTGTGCGAGTTGACACTTAGCTTATTTATATGAGACTTGAGTTACGAATGCGGGTTCGATTCGTCAGCCGGAATATATTTCATTTTCAATTTTTTGTTAATTCATTTATACGTAGTTGATTGTGGTCGATCAATAAATTTGTAGCTAGTTTGTTGGGACAAACAAGTAGTAGATGGATCTGTAATGGTGGTCGTTGTTGTAAAGGAAAGAATTCCTAGATTTTTGATTGTATTTTACCACGTGGACTTGTAATTTTATTAAACTTAACGTAACCGTTTATAACCTGAAAGTTGGTTTTATAATTATATTTTTCAAGTGATTTACCACTTTTTCTTTAACTTCAGTGTTTGGCATTTCTTCTAAATGCATAAAGAATAAGTGTTTCCTGCATTTCGCAGTTTTATTCTTTCAGAACGACGAAATGTAAGATCCTCTCGGCTCGTGTTGTTGTTGGTTCCTTCTGAACAGCTGTTTGGGTGATGCATGTTTCAGCATCGGGATTATTTTATCACTTAAGGGTGTCAGGAGATGACAATTCATGGTGGAATTTTTATTTTCAATTATGAATGCTGCTGTAAACTTGTAGTGAACACCATGCTTTCCAGTAGTATTTCGCAACCTATCCAAAGCAACTGATAGTCAATTTGGTTCGATTAAGAGTCCATTCGGCGGGTGTTTCCATATCCGACAGAGTACTTGACTGGTGGATAACCTTAATTAAGAGTAAATCTGGAACTCTATTTGTTGAAGGTCAGATTTTCCACGGATCGTGTGAATTAATTCTCAGTTATCGTTTGGATCAATAGGTTCCCGATTTTCAGGTTTGCTTTTCATTTTTCTAGTTTTCGCTGTCCACTAATCTGTGATATTTCTACTTTCTCCGAAGAAAATTCTTCGAAACTGTAACTAATAAAACTAACGCCATGCAATGTGGGTGGGTTGAAACATTAAATAATTAATTTTTTGATCAATGATTTTATATAAATAAATATTTTTGCAGTTAATTGACTCGATAAAAGTTAGTAAGCACATATTTTCTCCTCATTTCAAGTAGTTAGGCTCTCTTCTGAACCCCATCGTTTGGTTAAGATCGTGACCGAAATATTCCCGCTACGACCCCAAGATTTAATAGTTCGATACCGGTATTGCTCTACTGTAGCAGCTGTGGTCGACCAACGATGGAATGGTAAGCTTATGGGTTCAAGGTCAATGTCTACGCTGTCAAAATCATTACTGTAGTCTAGTAGTACTAGAACTGTGACTCGTCATCTGTATATTGCTTGTTGCACCTCCTTAGTCATTTTGAGTATGCTGTAGTTGTAATATGTCCTTGTCGGAAACCGGACTGGAAAGGATTAAGGAGAATGTGCGTTTGTAGGTACTCTTGACATTTTTGTATGGACTATATATTCTAAAATTTTAGATAAACCTGATAAAATACAGATTGGACGATAGTCTCCCTGGTTCGAAGGTGTTTGACTTTTCGGAAGAGGTAGCACAATAGCCTTCTTCCAGAGAGTTGAATATGTGGAGTATGTTGTTGTATGTTTAGTCCTCAGCCCGAAGGCTGGTTGGATCCTCAACAGCTGCGCCACCAGCTGTCATAAATGGCCTAGGCATCACTGAAGAGGCGTACTAGGGAAATGAGGAGTGATGTAGTTTCCCGTTACTTTCCTCACCGAGCCAGAAGTTGCTATTACATATCAGTCTGCCAAGCCCACTGAAATGCATGCACCAACTGATCCTATGAACAACATTTTCACATCATTCATAGCAGGGACTGGCTGCATAAGGAATGGCATTACTAGCATCACTCATACCTGAGTCACTTTCATCTTGTCAAAGCCAAGGATAAAGCTGAGACAGATCAATGAAAGTAACAAAATTGCTCTAGCCCATACCAGAAGACATAGTGCACTGTAAACACTACGTCCTGCCAGCAAAGGCAGATGTGGAGTATAGAAGAGATAAATTGATTATATGGGTTAAGGTTGGTAATATAAAATCAAGAATTAGTTTGAGCATGTCAGTCCCACTGTTCCCCAATTCCTTTCGCTTTCGTGCTTATCTTAAGGGCTGCTTTTCTGACTTGGAGGGGTGTCACGTGACTGAAATAGAATTTATCTCTGTCAGGGGTGGAGTATATATCGTAATGATTCATAAGTTTCTGTTTGTGACAGGTCGTACTGTGGAGGAACTAAGAATCTCGAGAGGTACTGTAATTTCGTCTTTATTTTTGTTCTTCGTAAGTCCAAGGTTATTAATAGATTTCCACAATGTCGTCGCTGTTCTACCGTTAGGCGTAATTAAACTCTAAGCGTGCCGCAGTTTAGCATTCCGTATTTGTTGTGTTGTCTTGTTTCGTAACTTCCTATATTAGTCAAAATTTTGTACAGTAGGATCATTTTCGTATTGTCTGTGGGTGCAGTCTCTTTGTTTCATTAGTTGTCTAATGTCGTTATTTAACCACGGGGAGGGTCCTTTGGATATTCTCGCTCGCCGATTTGGGGCATGCTTGTCAAATAGTTCCGATACTTTGCTGTTAAAGAAGGTGATTTTGTCGTCTAACTTGTTATAGGTCGTTATGTTATGCCAGGGTATTTTGCCTCTGTCCTCGAAGAGTCTATCTTTATTTATATTTTTCAGTGGTCGATAGGTAATAAATTTCTTGGAGGGATTCGGTGGCCGGAGGTTATACGAAATGCATATTGCGTCATGTGCAGAAATACCAGGTACAGAGGTTTGACCAACATTGAGAACTCTGTCTGAATTGCTGGTAACTGTAAGATCTAACAGAGTGTGCGAATGAGATGTGTGGTGAGTTGGAGAGAGAGGCAAGATGTCCATATTATAGGCTAGAAACAATGTTTTAAGTCGCGTGGTTTCGGAAGAAGTTACGCCAATTAAGTCCGTATTAAAGTCTCCCACATTTATTGTGTGAGGGTAGTCTGGCAGCAGTTCAGTTAAGTCGGCTGCAGATTCTTCTAAGTGGCATATATTCGGAGGTTTGTGAACTATTCTTGCAAGGGCTTTAATCCCGTTCGCTGTTTTTTCTACAAACATGTATTGTGGTTTCCTCTCATACCTGCCTTGTGAATGACCTAACATCTTGGGTTTGAGGCTGGTTAAGATATAACCACCTACCCCTCCACCTCGCTTGTGGTGCGGTCATTTCTCAGAAGCGAGTAGCCTTCAAGATGATACAAAGATATGAATTGACCATGACTCAGACACTAGTGACACATGGAAAACAACTATGCTGAGTATTTCTGTAAGCTCGTCTATTCGATTGGCTGCTATAGTTGGGGACAAAACATGACGACCTTGCCTTACACCACTACCCTTCCACGGCAGCCCGGTAATAGGATTTACTACGCCTGCCGTAGTTAGAGTTGCCAAATCGTCTACCTCATTAGCATCAAGCGAGCCCGAGAAGGAATAAAACATTTTTATGGAATTTATTCTTTCCGACGTAAACTAAATTATTATTATTATTATTATTATTATTATTATTATTATTATTATTATTATTATTATTATTATACATACTGTACATATCATTATATACTGTTATGCCTGTCAGCGTTCAGTCTGCAAGCCTCTGAGAATTTACTAAGCGTCGCCACAATCCTCGATTTGCAACTAGTGTTGTGGCCTCATTTAGTTCTATACATCTTATATTTAAATCGTTAGAAACTGAGTCTAACCATCGTCGTCTTGGTCTCCCTCTACTTCTCTTACCCTCCATAGCAGAGTCCATTATTCTCCTAGGTAACCTATCCTCCTCCATTCGCCTCACATGACCCCACCACCGAAGCCGGTTTATGCGTACAGCTTCATCCATCGAGTTCAATCCTAAATTAGCCTTTACCTCCTCATTCCGAGTGCCCTCCTGCCATTGTTCCCACTTGTTTGTACCAGCAATTATTCTTGCTACTTTCATGTCCTGAGTCCACCCAGCTTTCGCTCCCGTAAAGCAAAGTTGGTCTGAAAACAGACCGATGTAAAGATAGTTATTATTATTATTATTATTATTATTATTGTAGCTCAGGAATTTAGGCATGAAAAAGTGTGAAAATGAAATGTCGTATGGCTTTTAGTGCCGGGATATCCCAGGACGGGTTCGGCTCTCCAGTTGCAGGTCTTTCTATTTGACGCCAGTAGGCGACCTGCGCGTCGTGATAAGGATGAAATGATGATGAAGAAAACACATACATCCAGCCCCCGTACCGTAGGAATTAACCAATTAAGGTTAAAATCCCCGACCCGGCTGGGAATCGAACCCGGGACCCTCTGCACCGCAGCCCAGTACGCTGACCGTTCCGCCAACGAGTCGGGCGTATGAAAAAGTGTTAATATTGTATTATGGCCATCTAAAGTAGATTATGAGGTAACGACCCTTGAATACTAAAACGGAAACTTAAAAGACCCATAAAACTGGACTATCTCAGTAATAGTGTGACGGGCTAGTAACCCAAAGTCGGGAGGTTGCCGTGGGTTCAAATCCCACGGGCTGTTCTTGAAATGATTTCTCTAGTTCTTGAAGTGATATCTCTAGTTTTCCATTTCACGTAAATGCCGGAACATTTGTAAGGCTGAAATAGCCACATGAATAATAATAATGATAATAATATAATTTCCTGCTGTTGTTACCATTATCATATAATTGTCAACAGAATGAATGTTCAAATTACCTAATTGTATCGCACCAATAGGCTGCACAGTTTGTAATGCAAACCACTTTGAAAAGTGAAAATAATAATGTATTCATACTGAAGAGAGAACTGAATTATTATTAACTATTCATAATGATATAATTGTCCACCTCTGTGGTGTAGTGGTTAGTGTGATTAGCTGCCACCCCCGGAGGTCCGGGTTCGATTCCCGGCTCTGTCACGAAATTTGAAAAGTGGTACGAGGGCGGGAACGGGGTCCACTCAGCCTCAGGAGGTCAAATGAGTAGAGGTGGGTTCGATTCCCACCTCAGCCATCCTGGAAGTGGTTTTCCGTGGTTTCCTACTTCTCCTCCAGGCGAATGCCGGGATGGTACCCAACTTAAGGCCACGGCCGCTTCCTTCCCTCTTCCTTGCCTATCCCTTTCAATCTTCCCATCCCTCCACAAGGCCCCTGTTCAGCATAGCAGGTGAGGGCGCCTGGGTGAGGTACTGGTCATTCTCCCCAGTTGTATCCCCGACCAAGAGTCTGAAGCTCTAGGACACTGCCCTTGAGGTGGTAGAGGTGGGATCCGTCGCTGAGTCCGAGGGAAAAGCCGAACCTAGAGGGTAAACAGATGATGATGATGATGATGAATTATATAATTATTGGCTCCTCCGTGGCCCAGACGGTAGCTTCTGACAGTTGAGGGTAACTAATACACTTTAAGGCATTAACTCCCACTTTAGGGTGTTTTGCGAAAAATAAAAAGCTTCAAATAGGTTGGATTATTGTTATTTAGTTACTTTATTTTATTTTATTACCCATAAATATTTGTAAAAAGAAAAAATACATTTAATTTGACGTATGGCTCCCCAGAAAAACTAATTATTACTATTATTATTATTATTATTATTATTATTATTATTATTATTATTATTATTATTATTATTATTAACAAATACATCGCAAATGAGAACAGGTGGCAATGGTCACTTACATTCGTGTGATAGTAAAGTTAAAAAATAATTACCAACTACAACTATAACTACTACAACAACTACTACTACTACTACTACTACTACTACTACTACTACTACAAGAGTACAACAAGCAATTCCATGGAAAGTAAATATTACAGGAACTACTACTAGTTTTAACATTCTAAATCCAGTATCATACACATAACCATTAATCCATTAATTTGATTCTTATTAAAATTTTACCTGAATCCTCATCGTCGTCGTCTTCATCCTCAGAACCAGAAGAATATTTTACCTGTATACAAATCCTCTCATTGTCAGAAATGGATTGGATGCTCTTGTAGCTTTTTTCTGTTTTCTCCACGTGGCTGATGTAATTTCTGCACTTTTCAGGTGTCACGAGCATACAGGCTTCCTTCAGTGTTTGAATATATTTTTCCAATGGTTTCTTTCTTAGATTTTATGATGCGGTCCTACTTTTTATCTCCGCCCACACCATAAGAATGCAGTGGTATGGCGGTATGCGCTCCCAGTTGGTCTACAACATACTTCTTTTATCTTTCTCCAACAGGCGTGTTCTCCGTAATAATTTCGAGGAGTACTTGTATTAAAGGAACAAGATGAGGGACACGGATATTTTTATCCATCATATATTGAAGGATTCGATCTTTTTTCTACGATTGATTGGGTTTAGGGTTAAATACACGGCTGTGGTTGGAGGCATTATCCATAACTATTACAGATGGTCCTTCTAAGCGTCGTAGTACCTTCTCTTCAAACCAGTTTTCAAAAATTTCCTATTTCAAGCTGCCATGGTAATCCGCGGGAGCATCCGCCATTTTAGTATGTGTAACTAAAAGAGCATCACTAATAAAACCAAACCATCCACCGCAATGAACAATAACGATTCTTTGTTGAACGGGGTTGTTACAGCACATTTGTCACAATCATCTGTCCAGTTCTTCATTCTGCAACAGTTACTGTCGAACCATGTTTCATCTAGGTATACGTCAGCATAACCTTGGGCCCGAAGATCTTGAATACCTTGAAGATATCCGTACCGCCATGCAATTATTTCAGGTGTTTAAGCTTTTAAGCACTATTTAGGCACAGACAGGTATTTAAACCTCCCATACTTTTCAGAAGACGACAAAGTGTCTTCGCCCCATACGGAAACTAATAATCTGTCCGAGCTGTCTTCTGTTTCATTGATTCTGTTAGGTCACCTATCGTTGGAGATTTACCGTCCCTATAACACTCAAAAACTGGTCGACGAAGCAGGTCCTGAGTGAAATCGTCCATTTTATCAAATTTAAATTTCTGCTTCCGAACTTTCTTTTTAGTGGGGGTTATAGTCCAGTCAAGTTAAACCTGAAAAGGGGGTCGTGCTTGCAAAAGGTCGGGTCGTTCTGAATTTTTTATATGTTGTTAGGACCTAAACCAATATTAAAAAACAGATTTGCAATTTCCGAAGTGCTGTGCGAGCGGCGGTTACCCAAAAAACCATGAAACTTTCGGACGTTTTTCAGGTTTTGCTCAATATCTCAGTGAAGGAAGGGTCTGACCGGTATAGTTACTCTACACACTTTCAAAGTATACTACATTTGCTACAATTTGAGACCAGGGCGAGCTTTATACAGCCATTGGTTCCCAAAATACAGTTCTTCGACAATAGGCATTTTTTCCAAGAAGTTAATTTTTCGAAATGGTCACTTATTTTGTGGAATATCTTCTAAAATACGCATCCCACGTCAACTATTATATGAAATGAAGTTATAGTAAATTTAATTAGCTTTCATTTGATACCAGAATGGTACCTGTAGGCCCAGCGCTTCTTTCAAAATCGGCAGATAACCAAAAGTGGATTTGGGGCAGGGGGATGCAAATAAACTGTTCTAACGTATTTTTATGGTTTTTTTTATTGGAACCTTCGTTTGTACACTGTACACAAGATGCTCCCTTTCGTCCACTCAGCTGCACGTTTTTTGTACGCTAAGGGCGCGCACCTCTACCTTTAGGATATGATGGCTCTACAAGAATAAAAGTGAATACATCTTCACGAAAGAATCATTCACCATTCGCCGGTCTGACAAGTTTTGGTCTGGGTTGTGGTCAGAACTAACAACTGAACAGAAGCTGGTGCGATCCATGAAGACCTGCGGTGGGTTGACCCAAGGAAGTGGAATCTCCGACAGTGTGCTGGCAAGGTGGACAACAGGAATGGTGTTTATGGTGAACTACGTACTGACATCACTGATTTTAACTATTTTATTCACCGGAGTAATACAGATTCCTGTCGCTTCCGATGCTAAATTATTTAAATTTATATCAGTTATAACACCGCCATTTCTTACAACACCTCGTAAGACATTTTTAATGTTCCTCACCAACATCACGGTTTGTTTTCGTAATTTAACTCCTCTGCAATCACATTTTTGTCACTTTTAGTTGGAATTCTTGGTGAGGAAGGAGAAGTAGAAGATGGTGCAGGCAGCTGATTTAATTTTGCTTCGTCACACCGTGATCCTGGATTTACCCCGGAAGAATACCGACATATTACAGCACTTGCGCTAAACTGATAAGTACCGGGCGAGTTGGCGGTGCGGTTAGGGGCGCGCAGCTGTGAGCTCGCATCTGGGAGATAGTGGGTTCGAATACCTCTGTCGGCAGACCTGAAGATGGTTTTCCGTGTTTTCCCATTTTCACACCAGGAAATTAATTAATGCGCCAGTGGTCGCTAGGATGAAAGTAACACGAGTGGTCGCTCGTTGAACAAAATGCTCACGGTATGATATGACGTTTTTACATAATAAATACCGAACGATTCCAAGCGTAACTGTATTAACACATTAAATGAACATAAGAATAAATCTCAAATGGTTATTATAAAGAACACCAAAAATTACAAATACAGTAGTAATAAATCTTCAATGGTTATAACTGTATCTGGAAAAATCAATTCCCAGCTTTCTAAAATAGTGTCTGCGCCTTTCGCAATGCTCTTTACACAAGGAGGATCAGTCACTATACGTGAGCATGGATTTCTTCTTTTTGGGTCTCTACCCCACTTTGTCACCTTATCTTTCACTATAGATATAAACAGTGTCACTAAACATGAAATTCTCATTTACATCCAACGTATGTTGTTCGCCAGCTAGAGATTTTTTCTAGATACGGTACAATCAGCACGTTATTCTGGCTCGGACTGTTCAGTATCCTTAGTATGTTCACTGGACTCACTTTTACAGCCCTCGAATTGATCACTAGGAATTTCATCAAACCAAGCTAAAATGTCACGACTTGAAGCCATCGTCACGCACTAATTACACAGCTCATGAACACAATAAGTTGCAAAGAACTGTTTCAACTATGAAACAAAATACAATAGCGAAACTATCACACACACAAAAATGCTCACCCTTGACGGTCGCTGATAATTCTTCCCTCCCTGTCCCTTCTCAACGTCACAGATATGCGTTCCAGTGTATCCGTCCTTCTCTCAAAACTGCAGTGCGAAGGTACACCAGGGCTCAAGTTCGAAACTACACGCTGTTTAAAAGAGCAGATGATTTTCAATGACCGTGAGCATTTTGCTCATATAGCGACCACTGGAGGGTTAAGGCCACGGCCGCTTCCTTCCCATTTCTAGGCCTTTCCTGTCCCATCGTCCCCATACGGCCTATCTGTGTCGGTGCGACGTACAGCAGATAGCAGAGAGAAAGAGAGAGCGAGAAAGTGATAAGTTATAAATATTACAAATATCAGTTATTTCATATCTCACTATTAATAATGCTCACTAGGTCACTGCACTGCACTCGGCACGAAGAAAGAGTCAAGACTGAAGAGAGTAGTTTGGCAACCTCTCCATACCAAGCAAAGATCACATAGAGCTCAGTAACTCTGCAGGGTGCAGGGTGGGATTTACAGCTGGCTTCCAGCTCGCTTCCAAGAACTGAGGTCGTCATGGTTTGTCCCCAACTACAATAAGGTTTGGCCGTTTATATGATAGACGTGAAGGGCTCTGAGATATTGCGAAACGAAATTCTTAAAATGCTAGCGGTGCTAGAGGGTGGGAGGAGTGGGGACAGTGGAAGAAAGGGAGAGGGTAGATAGCCTGGTGGCTGCTGAGGTACACAGGTGACGTCAGAGGAATGCGCATTGGGACTAGTAACAGTAACCAACTTGGTAGAATGTAATCACCAAATAGACAAATAAGCACGTGGGGCTAGGAGGAAATTATCGTGAAATGAAGTACAGGGATGCAGGTAATGAACCAAATATGTATAAAATTGGGTTTGTGTCATCAGTCCATAGACTAGTTTGATGCAGCTCTCCATGCCACCCTATCCTGTGCTAACCTTTTCATTTCTACGTAACTATTGCATCCTACATCTGCTCTAATCTGCTTGTCATATTCATACCTTGGTCTACCCCTACCGTTCTTACACCTACACTTCCTTCAAAAACCAACTGAACAAGTCCTGGGTGTCTTAAGATGTGTCCTATCATTCTATCTCTTCTTCTCGTCAAATTTAGCCAAATCGATCTCCTCTCACCAATTCGATTCAGTATCTCTTCATTCGTGATTCGATCTATCCATCTCACCTTCAGCATTCTTCTGTAACACCACATTTCAAAAGCTTCTATTCTCTTTCTTTCTGAGCTAGTTATCGTCCATGTTTCACTTCCATAAAATGCCACGCTCCACACGAAAGTCTTGAAAAAACATCTTTCTGATTCCGATATCAATGTTTGAAGTGAGCAAATTTCTTTTCTTAAGAAAGCTCTTCTTTGCTTGTGCTAGTCTGCATTTTATGTCCTCCTTACTTCTGCCATCGTTAGTTATAAAATTACCTAATATTTTTAGAGTCCAACTAAATTAGGGGTGCCATGTCTAAAATTAATGGAGTATACATTACTGGTAAAGCGTCGAAACTATTTACAAATAACTTTTGTTACGTTAATAATTAATCATAAAAATAAGAACGCAAACACACGTATTTAGTTAAATTAAATTCAAAAATTAATTAAGATTAGAAATAAATGTTACGAATAGGAAAGGTATATACAAGTATAGTAATATTGAAATATCAAAGTTACAGTTCAGGATAGTGGGCAACGGAGTTTCGTAGCTATGGAAAATAATGTTACCTTTATATTTACAATGTGATGTGTTTCATCCGTGTTGCTCGGATTTTGCTGCCGCCTGGTTTGAGAATGATGACTGCGCAGTCCTTGGTCCACAAGTTACGCAGTCCGTGGAGCTCCACTGCTGCGCGAAGGATGCTCAGCCGGCAGGTCGTCTGATCTTCCCGGATTATAACCCCACTCCCTTTAAACTTCCTCTTGTTATGAAACAGTCTGCAGCGGTCTCTGTATGACACAAATTTAACTATTATCGGGCGAGGTTTTGGCCCCGCCTTCAGACCAACACGGTGGCTGCGCGAAATATCGGCTAACTGAATGTCAGCCCTTATTTTTCGTGCAACATCCAGTACAAGATGGTCAGTGTC
This sequence comes from Anabrus simplex, assembly GCF_040414725.1. NCBI lineage: Eukaryota > Metazoa > Arthropoda > Insecta > Orthoptera > Tettigoniidae > Anabrus > Anabrus simplex. The sequence continues at coordinate 513,152,876 of NC_090267.1, forward strand.
TTCCCCTTCAGTCTCAGGAACACCAAACACTCGCAGATTGTCTCACCTCTGGTACTGCTCGAGGTCATCAGCCCGGGAGATAATTTCTTCATTAGAGGATGTCCTTAGCTCCTCCAAAATTTGCGTCAATTGTTTAATTTATCTCTGCTTTAAACTAAGGTGCTTTCTAAGTTCCTCGTTCAAAGTCTTGAACTCGGACAGTGCCTACTCCACTCTATTCAAAATTTTAGTTTCTATGCTGGCTGCAAACGCGTCGGTTTCCACCTTCGCTACGTTCGGCTCCTGAGTATGCGCCGAATGCTGTCGTCCATGTGTCAAGATGAAAATGGATTTAAGAATAACATTTGATGAAGATTTGACGAATATATTAAAGGAATAGGAATAATGCTCTTGCAATTTTAGACTTCATTATTTAAAATCTGATGCACTCATAGTGCGAAAACAAAATGCCAAAGACGGCGTACATTTACATTTAAAAAGATGATGTCGACGCGCTGATGGACGAGCTAGTAAACCCGGTCCTTCGGTGTGCAACACCATTGGACCTAAAAAATCGACGTTCCGCAGAAATATATTTACCATTAAAGTTCCCTTGCATCTGGGACATAAACAGAAAACAATGAACGCTATAAAACCCAACCGAAACAAAAAAAAAACAAAAAAAAACACTGAAGCTACTTGTGGCACGATTCCACTTAAAATTGGATGAGTGTGAACTCACATCCCCCTGGGTAATCTTCACGGTTACCAGACAATCTAACGATCAAACCTAAAATCAACTAGTACATAAATATATCACACATTCTGTACACACAAATATGGTACAAGCAAGAGGAGAGAAAAAATATCTGTCTAACAAATAAATCTCACCTGAAAAGAAAAGGAACGAGCTACTGCATGCGGCTTTTAAAAATGGCCGTCACCCGCTTGGGTGCGGTAACTATGCCAATAACCTGGCCGACGGGAGTATGAGAGACTCCCAGACTCACAAAAAATTGTAAACAAACCCTAACACTGACCTTGCCTCGGCTGCCTTTCTGGTCTCGAAACCACAAAAGAGCTTTTCACTTCCGTCTTATCTCGACAAACATATGAGACTCTACACAACTTCTTACGATACGTAAGGAACCAATTTTCTTTCTAAGTTACTAGACCGCTTCTGGGTCATTGCTCTGCAACACTACCGAACGTAAACTCCGGCTCAGGCACACCTCTGTGGAGGTTCGGACCTGCCTTCGGGCTGAATACACCCTTACCTTACCTTACCATAGTACTATCCCGTATTATTTTCTCATAACAACACTGCGCTCTACACATATAGCGCAACCTCACGCCATCAAGACCCAGGTTCGAGCCTATATCTTTGGCAGTGTGAAACTTGGTCAGAAAATTTTATGACATTGCCTACAACGTGGTTTCAGTTTACTCAACAGAGTTTAATCATAGTGAATGCATGCAGATACTACTTTGCATTAATAATTCTATCCTTCCCGATACCAGAGAGTGACAAGCTTTCCTTAGATGATCCTTATTTACAGCAAAAATTTAAGTCACGAAACATAGGGAATATTCTGACCTAACACTAAAATAAACAAACTTATGTTACTCCTAACTCCCTTATCACCCATAAAATAATATAACACACGGTGCGAATCCCTAAAAACATTAACGACTTCAAAGTCATCTTAACAAATCACATGATGGGCTCCTGCGTCATGATCAAATCTTACTCTAATTGCCAAAGGGCTCAACTAACTAACATTGCTAACTTTCTGCGTAACTGTCACTAATGCTACCACATGCTCACAACTCTGGTTCACATAGCTCACTTTCGGTGACCTTCTCTCACCATCCAGACTCGGCTATGCCATTTAGCCAAGCATGATGAAGACGTGGTCCTCTCATACTGACGTCTCCAGGCTGGTCCATCACAGGCATCTGGTTGAAGCTCCGCTTGAAATTCACGTCCACTCGGTCTTGAAACTCGGTTCCTGAATTACTGGAATGAAATACTCAGTTATTTAACCGCACAAGACAATCGTCATACAGACACCGTTTCTTTCGTTAGAAATGCACTGAAGTTAAAACGTAGCTTTTGTATCGTTAAAAACGGCACGCAAGTGGATGTGTCCAGGCTTACTTGTACATGAGTTAGTAGCCTATTTTGTCGAGCTAAACTGATTGTTTTAACTCAACCACACATGTCTACTGAAACACAGAAACAATTTCAGTTCGCAGATTAAATCCTACTGCCGATCAACATCGTACTACGAGCTGACCTGTACTACTTCTGTGAAGAAGTCTATGCAAACAGCAAAATTTCTCGTCAATCAATTATGAGTTCATGACCGCACTACGACAAAATCAAATCTAATCTCGTGAAAAAAGTATTGTTCACATTTTACAGATGTAAAAGGTAATCAACGTATTTGCTTAGACGAAGGTTTATGGCGCAATCACAAAGACAGACACGCGACGCGCACTGGCAGTAATCTTGCAGTCGAATTAGATGCCTCCCTCCAAATCTCTTATCTCATATATGGAGCAAAAAGGGAAGCCACGCCGGGTAAACTCCCGGCAAATATACTTGAGTTTGGTATGCAGCCTCTCGACTGCTTCCAACGGTGGCTGTATTAATGCAGAATTATCAACTTTGTCATGTATTAATGGCGTTAGTCATATCATTGTGTTCAAAAATTCTGGGGATTATTTTCGTTTTATTATCCTGAAAATCCTTCAGGTAAAGGAGATATCACTCGATTCCCGTGACGTGATAAACCAGTCTCATCCCGCTTTAAATGCTGTTAAGGTGGCATGGTACTTCCCAAAACAAAATTCTTGTCTCTCTTTCCTTCTCCAACACATCTTCTGTTTCACTCATACATGGTCACACCCTTCTTAGGGATCCACCTCCAAGCTCCTGCGTTCTATACTGCTTCGCGCCCTTATACTTGGCAACATGTTGCGCAATATTACCATTGTGTTAAATATCGCCTATTAAGTAGTGAACAGAATGATTCAATATGTATGTGCTACATAAACTAAGGCGGCCTAGAAATATATTCTTTCTATTAAGGTTAAGACTGAAATCCATATGGACTCCCCAATTAACAGAGCAATGGGACTCTACAATAATGTTAATCCATATGCTGATATTGTTAGTATGATCGAAGCTACATTCATTTCGACATTGTACTTCTGAATATAATTTAATAGATTATGAAGAAGAAATTTATAAAAAGGAAAACTAGTATAAATGTTGTAAACGATGTTATTAAAAATATTACATTCCTAGCGGAAATCCTGTTAAAATAATTGTTTTAAATATTACAATTATTTTAATTAGAATTAATTAGTACTGTGATGCAATACTGGTTATATTATCCTTAATGACTTTTTAGTAATGTGACTCGTGTCTCACTGGAACTAATTTTTAAGATTATTCTAGTTGCATTTTGTTTTTGTTTTTAACTTTTATTTTTAACGTCTAAGTAACAATTGTCCTGAACATTGTAATTCGGACTCATCAACTGTCATGTTCACAATAAAGTAAATAAATAAAAATGTGGACTTATGAGTAACTATCCTTACTGTCGAAATAGAAAACAGCACGCTACGTAAATTATCTAAACCAACATCAATCATTTTGTTACAAAACATCGAGGTACTTGAAACAACTTTAATTTCTCGCATCATAGGCATAACAAAATGAATACACGAACAGTTTTACGAATTTAATGCATCGATACTACTACATATTACATATTTCTCTGATATTTTGTGCATGTTTAGTACATATTTCGCACTGTGATAATACATAAAGAAGTGCGCCCTCACGAACTCACCAAGAGGGCTGCAGGCAGCAGAGACGAAGTTCTTGGGTCCTCTTTCCACAAGACCAGGATGGTTAAGTTAAAAAGGGGAAGTAAGGCACAACGGTGGGATTAAAGCATCTCTTACAGACACAAGGAATCTTGCCATATGAAAACATCAATAAAGATGGAAACTGATTTGAGAAACCTGGTGAAATTAAATACGTGGAAGAAGAAATCGCTCGAACTGATGAACGGTGAGGAAAACCCCGTAGTTCCTGTTCCAGGAAGCCTTTGAGGTGGTACAGAAACCTAAGATTCACCATTCTTCGTTTGTAATAACTCATCAATTAAAAAATCAACTTCCCTCCGAGGCTCCATCTACATCTCAATACACAGCACGGGAATGTCACACTAATTATACCATATCTTCGTTATAATTTAGAATTTTTCTTAATATCAATAGAACTTTATACGAGTGACCAATATGGCCCTGGAAAACAAAATGCCGCAAGTTACAGAGAAAAAGCTGGAAGGGGTCTTGTAAGGAACGCGGGTTACAGTTAATTTTGAGATGGATTCGAAACTTTCACAGAAAGAAGAACGCCAATACAAGTATTTAAACTGAAAATAGAATGCACAAGACTCAGAAATGCAATGGTTGAGGAGCAGGTTAAGGCAAATCTGGGAAGAAGACTGAAAGACGTGGAAAATATTTTTGGATAGCAGTGGTGGGAGGATGGAAGCAGATGGGAGTCATTGCTATGCAACTGAAGAATGGAAAGAAGAAGAAGAAGAAGATGAAGACTTTTACGATAGAGTCTCACCAATCTATTTTAACTGCCTGAAATCTATACAAGTAAATAGAATTGAAGTGTCTGTCTGTAATGTCAAAATAATAGCATTTTACAAAGTTTATATTAAAGTATCTAACCCATTTTTACAATTTTTGTCTGCCTGTCTGTCTATCTGTTTGTTTCGACTAATCTCCGAAACGGCTGCATCGATTTTGACGGGAATTTCACTGGCAGATAGCTGATGGTATAAGGAGTAACTTAGGCTACTTTTAAATTTTCAAAACAATTGGAGGGGGCGACGGGGGGAGGTATAAAAATAATAGGCGATATACCGAATTTGTCGTACAATGACGAGACAAAGCTCATAGAATTATAAATGCCTAAATCTGTATTTCTTTGAGCCTATTTAGAGCCTATTATAGTTTAAATAAACGTACAGTTCTAAGGACCTAAAATTTCAGGTTCATTTTAAACGTATCGTTTACATTTTACTTCTTATCTACAACTCCGCCAGGAGCTGCCTGGGAACAGAAAAAATAAGTGTGTCTCAAGACACTATTCCAGTATTATTCCGCAGCGATAAAGTGAGCACTGGGTGACAATCTCGCACACGAATGCGATCACGATTTGCAGAGGCTATGATTAGAAGCATCAATCTCAGGCAAATCATGAGCTTCCCTCCCACCTGGATGCTTTGCGAAAAATTAACAACAAAATAATGAATAACAAATTAATAACAAATAATTAACAACAGAGCCCTGGAAGGTATGACATAACATAACGATTCTTTATCGAAGTACAAATTTAAAGCTTGTAGGCTGAATAAAAACTAGAACCCGCTACACTAACGGGAAAAAAATCTAAACACCATGAAATAAGGAATGTAGAATACATAAATGTTGGCAATATATTTCTAGAGGTAACATATTTAATTGCATAAAGGTACAGCACTACAGGTTAATATCCGCGCGAGACAAGCAATCGCAATTGTGCCATGCTGGTCCATTAGTAACCGGTGTAGTCGCCTCACTGTTCAAAGCAGGCATGCATCATGTCGTACAGCTACCGAAGGTCAGCTCGTGGGAAGGAGTTCCATGCCTGTGGCACTTGGAAGGTCAATACAGAAACGGTTAATGCCGGTTGTGTATGACGCTGGAGTTGTCGTTCAATTGTGCCCCATACGTGCTCGACTGGGAACAGATCGAGGATCGAGCAGGCCAAGACAACATGTCGACACTCTGTAGAGTTGGATTACAACAACGGCATGAGAGCGTGCCTTATCCTGTTGGGAAAGACCCCCGGGAATGCTTTTCACGAATGACAGCACAACAGGTCGAATCACCAGACGGACGTACACATCTGCAGCCAGGGTGCGTGGTGTAACCATGAGAGTGCTTCTACTGTCATAGGAAATTACTCCCCAGGCAAGAACTGCCGGTGTAGGTCCAGTGTGTCGACACCGCAGACAGGTGGGGTGCAGGCGCTCACCTCGCCTCCTTCTAGCCAACATACGGCCATCATTAGCACCAAGGCAGAACAACGGACCTCCACTCCATCCTCCAATGAGCTCTCGCTCGACACCACTGAAGTCGCAGACGGCGGTGGTTTGGGGTAAGTGGAATACACGCCGCACGGCGTCTGTCTCAGAGCTGTCTTTCAAGAAACCGATTTCGAACACTTCGTTGCGTCAATGTGGTTCCCACTGGTGCTCGAATCGCTGCTGGAGACGCAGTATGCTGCGCCAAAGCCATACGCCGAATACGGCGGCCCTTCCTCTCGGTGGTGCCACGCGGACGTCCAGGGCGCGCTCTTCTTGCTAGCGTACCTTCTCGTGACCACTGCTGCCAGCGCGCATGCGCAGTGGAGACGTTCCTACCAAGTCGTTCTTCAATAGCGCGGAAGGAATATTCACCTTCACGTAGCCCTATTATACTGCCTCGTTCAACCGCAGTGAGCTGTTGATTCTGGCCTCTTCGTTGTCGTAAAGGCATTCTTGGCCCACTCACAGTCACTCCGTCCAATATCACAGGTAACTAACGCTCTCGCACAGTATTTAAAGCAAACCTGGTGTGCAACGTCATGGGGCCGCTACAGGCGCCCCGCTAATGCGGTTTTTGGGAAATTTGAATCAACGTCATCTTTTAGATGTATAAACACGACTACAAACTCCTAGCACAACTCCTTCTTGGTGTTTGGATATTTTTCCGCCGATGAACTTCAAGGTACTATTTGCTTGAATATTTTCTAGTCTAATGGAGACCAACTTATTTTCTCGTCAGTCGCAGCTATGGGTACCTTCAGGAACGTTCGGAAGCGAAAATTCTGTCTTTATCGAAGAGAAACGAACCCTTTCATTTCCAAGGAACTATGGAATGTATATTTCCATTCATTAAAGAACAACCTCCCGTATTTACAGGCTGTTATTAAAACAAGGTAATGCATATAGTGTTTTTTCAATAAAGTCCTACTAATTACGGAAAATTCTAAATTATAATGAAGATGTGACATTTCCGTGCTGTAGAGGATCTTGATGGGGCCTCTGACGAAACTGCTGATTTCTTAACTAATGAGTAATTAAAAAAAAGGGGGGGGTAATCTTAGGTTTCTGTACCAACTAAATGGCTTCCTGGAACAGGAACTACAGAATTTTTGTCACCGTTCATCAGTTTCACAAATTTATTCTTCCACGTATTTAATTTCACCGGGTTTTTCAAATCAGTTTCCATCTTTATTGATGTTTTCCTATTCTTGAGTACTTTGTTCAACTGAGATATAGCCACGAGCCTGACGCTCGCGATAAATAGACGTATCCTTTCTTCAAGCGAATTTCTTTGATTGTATTCCAAATTTTCCATAATAGTAGGTTTTACGGATATGAATTTAAAGAGTATATATCGATAAAGCTTCTTCTCTTATCTGATAGGTATCATCTTATCTTTTTGACATTTTCTTGATTAGTAGACAAAGAGTTGTGCCAGTCACCAATAAAGGAATATAAGTTGAGCGTAGTGGTCGAAGTGTGGAAATATGATTTGCAATGACCAGCTGCGACAGATGTGGGCTACATAAGTAAATGCTTAAATATTCGCAAACCAGCAACCCTCACTCCGAAGAAGTACTTGGTTTTACTGTTACTAATTACACTCGTGTTGTTACTGCCCAGAATGAGCATTCTTTTGTTTATTGAACACCGTCTGAAGCTTGGTGGTCGGTACAACTGAGAGAACAGAGGAAGTAGCTCCCTTAATACCAGGGAAACCAAAATGTTTGAGCCAAACAATAAGAAATGAAAATATATTGAATGTTTCATCGGAATTTTTAAACTGTTATAATATGCATTATTTTTGGGCAGCTGCCCCCCCCCCCCTTTCCGATGGATAGTTTTATCTACTTGACTCATCGACTACGATGTATATATACCACAATTTCCATTGAAACATAACAGCTCCTAAAATATATTGAGACACTGGCTATTCGTATCAATATACGATATTCAGTTCATTGCCGGTTTTTCAAGTAATAGTCACATGTACAATAGTTGTTATGGAAACGATCATTTAAATTAATGAGAGTGAATTTAATTACAAAAGGCAAAAAATTAACACAAATCGACAGTTCAGGCATGCAGCAGATATGAGCTGCGAATGTTAGGTAAATAAAATACAACAAAGTATTGTAACAGTAAATGCTGTACTTTGACGAGCTTGAAACCAGACGCAGGGCATGTACTGTTTCTCATTGAAGTGCTTACAGAGGACGAGAGGGTTTCTTGAAATGAATCTTAAGTTGGTTAAAAACTCTGAATTTATTAACAAAGTTCAAAGTTACATCACCTTCACATAGCAGATATACAAATAAGGGTTCTTTCCTCATCCAGGCTGCTGATGTACTCTCCTCGTACACTCTGCACCATGGGACCACGATTCCTCTCACAATGGACATTCTAGAAGTCCTCGAATATCCATACGACGTCTAGAAGATCGAGATGACGTAGTCTTGAGATTTGGTTGCATGACCGTACACATTAGCCCCTGGGGCACGGAAAGAGTTTATTGAATATAAATCTTCAGATATGAATGTTGAACTAAAGAATCACTCGTAATTTAGTGTCTCAAATGTCAATAAAATTGACTAAAAATAATGTGACACTTGAAACAGTTTGAAATTATCACACACGAAATATTCCTTTAAGTTTCTGTGCAACTTCAACTCAATCACTTGAAAAGAAAAGTCTTTCGTTCGTAAACCGATTTGGTTCATTAGTGTTAATTTGAATTTAAATGAAATGGATTCTATTCCTTCACAGTCCGTAGTTTGATCATACGAAAATACACTGTCTATTGTAAACACACAGTTCAATGCACAGTTCATTATTTATTGTAAATGGACATCTTAAACACAGTCCAATGTCCACCACGAATACACAGTTCAAATAAGAAATTCACGGTCTGTCATTAACACGCACTTCAATGTCTACTATGAACGCGCAATCCAAATACGTATTCCACAGACTGAAATTAATTCACAGTCCAATGTCCACTACGACTGCCTACAAGATGTTGGAAAATCACACAATTTCTATAACTCCGGTGACGCAGTCAATTACTTGTCACATTCTGAGAAATCTTAAGTTTGAAACATAAAATTCTCGAAATGATTTCAACTACTTGGCAGGGCGAATATCGTTCACAATCCATCACTGTTCGCATTGTTTCATCAACCTTGAGTTATAGGCACTTGAAAAGAAATGCAAGTTTGAAACTTTCATTCAACTAATAAATCACTTGGAAATCTATGGATCATTAAAGTTAAAACCACTAAATTGCGACTAGATTCTATCACTCGTGAATCACGGAAAATTTACAAGTCCACACACAGTGTTACAAAGTTTAAGCCTGAGACTCGGCGAAATAAGAGAGTCAATGCAGTTTCACTTAAGCCCTTATAAATACAATTGGTGTCGACATTTTTCAAAAAATCATAAAACGCCAGAACCAAGGAACACATTAGGGAATGAGTTCATTTGGGTAGGATATGAATCAAAAAGAAGACGAGTAAAGAAACACGCGATTTTAGGCAGATTTTCCGAAACTGCATTTAAGCCGGAAGTGATTCTCGAAATTTGTTCTTTTAGTTTGTTAAACCTAACCAGCACTCACAACTGTCGGCACAATTGAAGAACTCGCTCAAATGTACGTTTTTTGTAGTTTGGGGACCTCTACTTTGTCTGCTAAGACATGTTTTCAACATTCAAACTATTTATTTATTTATTTATTTATTTATTCATTTATTTATTTATTTATTTATTTATTTATTTATTTATTTATTTATTTATTTATTTATTTATTTATTTATTTATTTATTTATTTATTTATTTATTTATTTATTTTGAACGGAGCATTTAGAGATGAAATTATATTACGGTGGGGTGAAGCCAGGAAGATGTGTTTAATGGAGCCGTCAAATAATTAGCTACATGTGTGTGAATCAAATCAGTTTGTGAATTTCAGTGTTGAAATAATGATAGGGACAAAATAATTATTCCTAGGCAAAGCGGATACCAGGTGGTGGTGGTGATTATTGTTTTAAAGGAAGTACATCTAGGAAAACATCTTCTATTAACACTAATCAGAGGGGAAAATGTAGAAGTGACCCGGCACTTCGAAAAATGTAGGTATTGGCAAAAGGTAGACGAGAACCATGAACGGCATGAAAACGAAAGTCTTCCTAGAATAGACAATCCTTATAGCGTCGGGGTTGGAAAAGAACAAAAGTTCACCAAGGGAGATCGGATAGGATAGATGAAATTGAGGAGTCTGACACAAGTAAGTGGAAGCAACGTCACGACTCATCTAAGGACCCTGTGGTCGCCCACTCATGCTCCCAAGTACAGGGGGGCGGATACGACGGTATTCGCTGATGTTAATAGAATACAATTCCAAATTCTATATTTTAGAAAATAGAATAATTCGTCATTGCGTGACAAACATCAAAATTAAACGTTGCGTATATCCAACACTAGTTAGCATTAAGTGTCATTTCGCACAAGACTTCGGCTAGCTACTGACTTACCACTGGTTTCACTGGTAGGCCTACACTTTTCTGTTCCATTAAAATAATTTTTAATGAAACTCAAGGGACCAACCGCTTTATTTCGCGAATCATAGTTGACGAGGGCAGAACCGACAGTTAAAGGTGCTACTATACATTCATAAAAATATAATGGTTGCGATGAAATTAGAAATTAGAAATGATATTATAATTTATTTCTTTACCTTCTTTAAACTATGTAACTAAGTTTCGAATTAAAAAATCGTACCTCCTTTGCTTTAAAAATGGGTCATATTAAAAAAAAGAAACCACTTTTCCCTTTCGAAAATCTAATGATCATAAATATATCTGTCGGTCATGGCCATCTATCAACGGCTGCTTATTTGAGATGGCAACCCGCCTGCACGATTGCTATGGTTACACTTCCGTTACATATTTTGTCCCTACACGTTACACATATTTTGGATTACCGCCAGCTATACGACATACTATACTGCCTGACAAAAAAGTTAGGCACCCAGAAGGAGTGGTCCAATACTGTCCCATTTCGCTATACATGCATGACAATTGATGTGTGAGTAAATGCTCAGATTTACAAGGATCTGTAATGTGTAGAACGCCCACCAGAGTGCATTCGTGATGGCACTGTCCTGTTGTTACGAGGCAACTGCTGTGAGTCAGACAATTAAACAAGACGCGCAGCAGAGAGCATGCGCGATGCCTCGCAGACGAGTTAGACAGCCTATCTACCAATTGACAGCATTTGGCAGAGGCCGCATTGTGGGACTGCATGAGTCTGGTTGGTCGTATCGTGAAACTGCCAAACTGGCCCAATGTTGGATTCATGCAGCCAATCGTGTCGTGCATGTTCGGGTCGACCATGTAACACCACCCCGAGGGAGGACCGTCGTGTGAAGCGGCAAGCATTGTGGGATCCCATAACTTGCCATCCACAAACATGTACTGGAGACTATACAACATCCTGTGAGTTCCCGCACGGTGTCTCGACGACTCGCATACGCCAGATTGGGGTCCTACCGCCCCATGCATCGGTTACCATTGACACCAGAATACCAACACCTGCGTTTGGAGTGGTGCCTTGCCCGGGAGGCATGGACAGAGGACGACTGGCGTCGCATCATGTTCAAAGATGAGTCTCGCTTCTCTATAACCTCCCATGACCAGCGTGTGTGGGTTTAGCGGCGTCGAGGGCAGAGGGAAGAGGGCAGATCCTGCCCATATTTTGGAAACATACACAGGCGTAATCTCTGGCATAATGGTGTGGGGAGCAATGGGATATGCATTCAGGTCACCTCTAATAGTGCTTCGGGAGACTTTGACGGCACAGCGATACGTCACAGACATTCTGCGTCTGCATGTCATAGCCCTTATGGCACAGCACTCTGGGACAGTGTTCCAAAACGTTAATAGCACGTGTGTCTATGGACTGCCTAGAGCAGGGATGGCGAACCTACGTCTCGTACTACAGACAGTGCATATCTTACAGTGTTTAAGTGTAAGAAATAAATATCGAAAATCTAAATACTGGTTCCATTCGGGCGTGCAATATGGCAATACTGCTACACTGATAGGTCCGAAAGTCAAGTGAGATAGTGTCGTTTTCCGCTGGTTATGTATACGGACATCGCAACATGTTTTCGGTGCCGAAAAACACAGAAACTTAACAAAGGTTGTGACCGTATTTTTCAAGAACTCTGGCCAAGGGAATTCGGACTGTTAAAAAGATGTGTTGCCTGTGTTCGAAAACAGTTGTATCCTCCACATTTAACGTAAAGCGCAATTTTGAGACTGGTCATTCAAATGTTTGTTCCATTTCAAATAAAGGAAGAAGAGAGTTCGTTTCACAAAATATCCAACATTACACAAACAAACTAGTTCTTTTGTATAATCTTTCCGGCATCAGTGCGGCTGTTTCCATCTGTCTCAATGCAGAGTACAGCATGCATGGGAAACAGATTTCTGACGGTGAGTTGTTGAATGAAAGTTTCTTATTGACGTCCGACACATCATTTGAAAACTTCCCTAACAAACAACTAATAATTAACAAGATTAAAGGAATCCAGCCAGCTGAACTGCTGTCAAGGATAGAATAATAAAAATGAGTGAAGAAGTTTCGGAGCAGTTGAAAGGTAATTTGGATAACTCCCACATATATGTAGTATGTTTTGATGAAAGCATGAATGTGACCTTACAAACAAGGATAGCTGTGTTTTTTAGATTTCCTTATGGAAATGTGATGAGGGAGAAATTACTTTAATTGTTGAGCGTACAAACTACAACATGGGAAGATAATGAAGCTAATGGAGGAAGTGAAGTCCATTCGCAATGTTAGTACTGAAGATTTTTATATCTAATAATTTTTTTTACAATTTGTTTTATGTCGCACCAACACAGATAGGACTTGTGGCGACGATGGGATAGGCTAACGAGTGGGTAGGAAACCGCCGCGGCCCACGGAACATGCAATCAAATGTATTTACAAGATATATTGCACCCGTTATGCAAATATGTATAATAAATAAATAAATGACTCAATGAATGAATAAATAGATAACGTATTATGAAACATAATCGGGAAATTGAAAGGAGGCTGCGAGGGTGGGGGTGTAGGTTGTAGACATTCCGTAATGGAAATGGAAAACAACAAGTGGCACAGTCAACAGATGAGAATAATAAACCAGAGTTAAAATGGCAAGTTCGCCATTCCTGGCCTAGAGCATGTTGCGGCCCTCCCGGGGCCAGCAAGATCCCCGCACCTCTCCATCATTGAACAGTGGTACCAACCTGCGGGATCTGGAGGGACAGCTGCAACAACTGTGTACTGAACCCTTTTGGTCCAAGGTCATGGGTTCAGTACGAAAGGCTGTTTGAAACCATTCCGAACTTGCGACTAGGAGGGTAGGGGGTACACCCTACTGACCTGGCGCCAACATTCCACTTGTAACTGCCAATGGCCTTGTATCTTTCATCAAATATTGTAATCAGTTCAGTAAAGGCACATGGTCTTTCATCATATGTAGTTTCATTCACTTTCAACCACTACGTCTGTGTGCTTAGAATTTTTGTCAGGCAGTGTAAATCTCAAAGTACCATAATTCTGGATATATTTGCTAACATTTCTCGTAAGTCGGACTTAACTGCGAGAAAATATAAGCTTCTGTATCGTATCGCGATACACAGTAATACGTTTTCCCTGTACCAGCGTTAGAACACAGAAATTGCCGGTTTCCCCAGAGTGCGACTGTGGTAGTCTGAAACGGATTGAGTTATCCGTCTTCTCGTCCACACCCCTGGTGACAGTGTGATAGCGGGAGTGTTGCAAGCGCTGCGGGGGAGTCTTGATGAGAGGCAATTAGCACATACAGTACTCAACGCCTACGCACTCTCATCCACCCACTACTTCAGTCAGCTTAGCGCCTTCCTATTAGTGTTTCCTCACAAAACAGACAGAGACTATCTATATTTATAAACGAAATTAACTTCAATATTGCTAATTAATTTAACAGCGTATAGAAATATAATCACACTCGGACAATGTGGAGTACTCAGGGTCAACAAACAAGGATATGGCAGTGCTAATATTTGATTCCGATGCGAGAATTGGAAACAGAACTGAAAGATGCGAAACTCTGGGGAACATACGAAGTCTAATAGAAATGGGAAGTGTTTACTGGAGTTCTGGGCTTGTATGGGATTGGCTGCTTCACCGCTACACATTGGAGGATAGAGGAATTAGATCCACAATAGACTATGAGTAGAGATTCCACAGGACGAGGAAATTAGACACAAGTACGTGAATATGATTAGTAAAAAGTTCCAAACAGTGGACAGTAAGCAGGTTCAGGATATACAAAGAATGGGCGGTATACAGGGATGCTGTGGTAAATACAGCATGAGTATGCCTGGGAACGACTGTTTGTGAAAATGAAGGAAAGGTGGAGTGAAGGAGTGATGCAAACAGGGACTGTACCCAGATGAAAGAAACAGGGAAACAAATAGTCGTTGAATACCAAGAAGTCGAGGAAAGATTTTGGTAATAATCTGGAAAGGCTAGGTCAAGCAGCAGGGAAACCTCTCTGAACAGTGATAAAGAATTTTAGAAAGGGAAGGGGAAATGAAATGAATAGTGTTTAGCGTAAATCAGGATCCCAGGGAATCATTGGCAGGGGCGGCCGTATCTTATGTGCTGAAGAGCTGCAGGACATTTATAATGTTATCTACAATCAAATACAGTGCATTGAAAAAGATGTCAGCCAAAGAAAAGGAAATCATTCAACCCCCCTCACTACCAGGTAACTAGTCGTGCGCTCCACGCCGGGTGCTGTGGAGCTCACAGCTCAGCGAGAATTTCTTAGCTTTTTGCCAGAAAGCAGGAACTCTGCCTTTTGCGCATGCGTGTTCAATTTAGTTATATAGACAACAGAGTGCTGGCATTTCACTCCCGTTTACTTCTACATCCTTGTGGGAAAACACTGCAGGGCTGCTGTTATAGCTGAATCCCTCCTGCCACTTAGCACCTTTAAGTAGATGAGCAGTGGAAAGAATGAACAACAAAGGTGAATCTAAACCCTGTAAGTTCCTTGAACGAAGAACTCATTCTATCATCAATCCTAATTGCGGCATTGCTTTTAATAGCGTACCCTTAATCCCATAGTCCCCCAGTACGGCTCTCGGTTCTCTTTCAGATGCCTTCTCTAGACCTACGAAACATAATCATAATTGTCTATTCCTTTCGTAGCATGTTTCAGTTACCTGGCTCGGGTGTTCATGACTCACAAGAAAGATTCCTTTTACGTTGAAAAGATTTTCAAAACATTCCTTCCGCCTGTCCAATGATCAGTGGCGGCTGGTGCAGAAATCAGTTGTGTGCTGTAACCCATCCCCCCTCCAAAAAATAAATATTTAGAAACAAGAGTCTCTCCACTGGGTTTTCCATACTGAACAAACTCGCAAACAACCCCAACACATGTACACATTCCTCATGTAAAACTAATTGAACATGAAGATAAAGCTGGAATTCAAAAGGAAACATTGGGGCAAATATTCGTTTATGGGAAAGGGAATATTGGAACAAATTACCAATGGAGATGTTCAGTAATATACAATTTCTTTGCAATCATTTAAGAAAAGGCTAGGAAAACGACAGATAGGGAAATCTGTCACCTGGGCGACTGCCCTAAATGCAGATCAGTATCGATTGATTCTTCGAAACAGGTTGGTCCATTATATAATCACCTTATCCCTGCATCGATCTACCCCTTCATTAGATGAACGAATTCGCATATGATTACTGAGCAATTCACGTCCATTTTGTCTATCACCGAATTCTTCCTCGCTCTCAGCACACTACATCATCCGAGTCAAATCGAGTCGAGCCGCCCGGACGAGTTGGCCTTGCGGTCAGGGACGCGCGGCTGTGAGCTTGCATCCGGGAAATAGTGGGTTCGAATCTCACTGTCGGCAGCCCTGAAGATGGTTTTCCGTTGTTTCCCATTTTCACAGCAGGCAAATGCTGGGGCTTTACCTTAATTAAGGCCACGGCCACTTCCTTCCTACTCCTATGCCTTTCCTATCCCATCGTTGCCATAAGAGCTATCTGTGTCGGTGCGACGTAAAGCAGCAAAAAGGAAGAGTCGAGCCGAGTCGGATCGATGCACAGTGCACGGAGTCTCTGCTCCTCGGTTTGCACGCGTGAGATTTTGGGCGTTTGAGAGACCCTGCATTCCTGGATGTTGTCGACTTCATGTCAAAATTTCGTTCGGCCAGAGTCTGAATGAAGGCGTGGTGATGATTGTTTTAAAGGGGAGTATAATTTGGCACCCACCAATCAGAGGGGAAATAGAAGAGGTCCGAGTCTTGGACGAATCAATGATCGACAAAATAAAGGGAAGGAATGGAAGTGTCTCTAGGCCTCGCGAACCTACTTCCGAAAGGGTCAGAAGAGAACAAGTGTTGTCTGAGAGAGGCCACGTAGGAAAGGTGAAGATGCAGGACTTGCACAATACCAGACTCAGCTAGGGGAAACGTGGTCACCAACCCACATTGTCTAGTTGAGTGCCCTTTTAAGTCACCCCTGATAATAGGGAGAGCATACCATAGATGTACTGCACCGCCGCAACCCACGGGGGGTTGGATACGGAAACTTACCGAATATCCTAATAATAATAATAATAATAATAATAATAATAATAATAATAATAATAATAATAATAATAATAATAATAATAATAATAATAATAATAGTAATAATAATAATATTCAAGACAGGCGTTCGATACGGAGATGAACTGTCACCTCTTTTGTTCGGCTGCGTACTTCAGAAAATAATACAGGATTAGCGACGGGACGGAGGGAAACGGAGTGGAAGTAGATTGCTTAGCGTTCGCTGATGATAGAGCCCTGTTGTCAGAAAATTTCGAAAGTGCAACAGAACAGATCATTGTGTTGAAGGAAGTAGCAGAACAAACAGGTTTACAAATTTCCTTTCAAAAGACGGAAGTAATATCAATCAATCAATCAATCAATCAATCAATCAATCAATCAATCAATCAATCAATCAATCAATCAATCAATCAATCAATCAATCAATCAATCACTACTGATCTGCATTTAGGGCAGTCGCCCAGGTGGCAGATTTCCTGGCTGTTGTTTTCGTAGCCTTCTCTAAAATGATCACAAGGAAATTGGAAATTTATTGAACATCTCCCTTGGTAAGTTATTCCAATCCCTAACTCCTCTTCCTATAAACGAATATTTGCCCCAATTTGTCCTCTTGAATTCCAGCTTTATCTTCATATTGTGATCTTTCCTACTTTTAAAGACATCACTCAAACACATTCGTCTACTGATGTCATTCAACGCCATTTCTCCACTGACAGCTCGGAACATACCACTTAGTCGAGCTCCTTTCGTCTCCTTTCTCTCAAGTCTTCTCATTCCAAACTTTGCAACATTTTTGTAACGCTACTGTTTTGTCGGAAATCACCCAGAACAAATCGAGCTGCTTTTCTTTGGATTTTTCCAGTTCTTGAATCAAGTAATGCTGGTGAGGGTCCTATACACTGGATCGATACTCTAGTTGTGGTCTTACCAGAGACTTAAATGCCCTCTCCTTTACATCCTTACTACAACCCAAAATACCCTCATAACCATGTGCAGAGATCTCTACCCTTTATTAACAATCATATTTATGTGATCATCCCAATGGAGATCTTTTCTTATATTAACGCCTAGGTACTTACAATGATCCCCAAAAGGAACTTTCACACCATCAACGCAGGAATTAAAACTGAGAGGACTTTTCCTATTTGTGAAACTCGCAACCAGAATTTAAACCCCGTTTAACATTATACCATTGTTTGCTGTCCATTTCAAAACATTATCGAGGTCATTTTGCAGATTGATACGGCACAACTAAACACCAAATATCGAACGGTGAGCCGTGTTAATAAATTTAAATACCTTAGGGAATGGTTCCAGCAAAATGGACTTGACAAAGAGGCCATAGCAGCAAGAAGAAGTCACTTTTCAAACCACCCGCAATGTATACAATAAAAAGTGCTTTTCTCTGAAGACACAATTTCGTCACTACAACACTGTTATCAAACCATCTGCATGCCTTATCCTGTCCGAAAAATGTTTGCTCGCGGATTTAGATAGGAAATAAAGAAAGATCCTACACACCGTACTAGGCCCAAACTGCAAAAATGACATCTACATTAGAAAATCCAGGCAAGAAGTATACTCTAAGATAGAGAAGATCACGAACACAATGCGTAAAGGCAGCGTTCGCTTCTACGGTCATATACGACGGAAGATCGACTATCGATGCACGGAACGTATCTTCAGTATATTTGACTCAAAACCAAAAACGGCAATGCCATGGAACGTTAATATCAAGAAAGATCCTAGAGAACTGGGCATACAAGCAGAAGATGCACAAGACCAAAATCTTTTCAGAGCAGCCATTAAGACTTTTGTGACTTTCCGGGACGAAAAACGGGCAACTGGTGCGGAATGGACAGAAGAACGTCGTGCTAAACACAATGAGCTAATGAAGACGAAATGAACAATTGCCGGAATGTAAAGTAAGGCTTATCGTGGTCTGTAGTTGGCCAAAAACCCACGTTGAATGAATGAGATAATAATAATAATAATAATAATAATAATAATAATAATAATAATTGTACCGGTTGGTACACCTCTACGCCGCACATTTGAATTTTCCGCCTTAAAGTACTTCTCTACTGGAGAAACCCTGAACTTTAACAACTGAACTAACTCTACTGGTTATCAGAAGATGTCACTGTGTGTTTTTGATTTGCTTTTTTTTTTTTAAATTGATCAAGAAGTGTGGGCATTCTCTAACAGATGTTTCTACCAAAAACTATGATAACGCACTCTGGTGTAAAGGAATGAACTTTCTTGGAGAAATTTTGTATTCATAAGTTTTGTCTTTACTAAATTTTGTTCTATCATTTGTGGGTTGGCAATATTAATCCTTTCATTCCGCCTGTTTTGAAAGTAGCTAATCAGGAATTTCTGTAATTAATTTTCGGCCAATCGGGGCTTTCTTCTTCAATGTTGTATGTAACTGTGTACTGTAGCCAATAACAGTTTGAGGGCGGGTTGTTATCATTCATGAAAGGTCTCGAACTTTCCACGAGGGTATAAAACTGCTGATTTGCTTGTCTCCGGGCCACTCGAATAACATCTTGCTCAGTGTGTGAATATGTAGCAGGGAGCGGGAAGCGCCTCGTTCTTCAAGCAGCAGCTCGTCAACAAGGTAATGGCCTCTTAACATCTTTATTTCTTGCTAGCTCAGCAGTTTAACTCGCGGGGAAGGTTCGAAACCTTTAATATGTAACCTAAATCTTTAAATATGTAAGCCTTTTCAATTCTTGTAAAAACTCCACTTAACTTGAACTGTAATTCGGGGATAGAGAGTGCTTACCCTCTCGAGCTCCCTTTCAATTTTGGAATTTGAGGTGACTACGTTTTCGTAACCGTTTTTCTCTTCCTTCTTAATGTGTTAAATTTATTTTGCAGACTAGTAACCTCTATAGATTGGGATTAGCCCCTGTATTATCGGCTTAGCGCCACATAGGTTTTAACAAGCTTTAGTGCAGGAGTGCAAGAACGCGCCTCCATTCATCTTTGTGTTTGGGCCATTTAATTGACCTTTAATTTGCTATTCAGGCCTCGTAGGTTGGGTACTAGATACCCCTGTGTCCTTATAATTGTGCCTTGAGAGGCAGTTTAGAGGAAAGTTTGTTGTTGCCTTTAACAGGCGTGAGAAATTGAGAGCGGGTTAGCTCTTTCTGATGTGATAGATGTGCCTCTAGGAGGCCCAATATGTTTCTCTGGAGCTAACCCTCCCGGTAATGAAGGGGTTTTCTGCCCTTTGAACAGTAATTCTGTAACTTGATATTGTTGAGCGAAAGTTCAAAGATTGTCAGATTGTGGGCTTGGAGCCCAGGACTTGTAAGAACCCGAAACTCGGGCTTTCCTTGTAAATCTACCCTTGTACCCGATTTAAGTTGTTTTTATTTGTTGTATGCTTAAAATTCTATGTCACCATTGTTAAATATCGAAAATATAACCTTTATTGAAATTTTAGATTAATCTTTTGGGCCTTGTAGTTTAGACCCATTCCAACCCGCACCTTCTTTCACCTCTGCTGTTCCAGAGATACCTCGGAATAATAATAATAATAATAATAATAATAATAATAATAATAATAATAATAATAATAATAATGGTAGAATCTTGAAAGTGGAAAGATTCACGTACTTTGGAGAATGGATTGAGGTAATAATAATAATAATAATAATGGTAGAATCTTGAAAGTGGAAAGATTCACGTACTTTGGAGAATGGATTGAATCCAACAATTCTGAGAAGTTCGCCGTCTTAACACGTGTCAACAAGTCTGAAACACCCTTCCGACTCACTCGAAACATATACAACAAAAAGTCTATCTTTTGAAGTCAAAAAATTTGACATTATCGAACTGTAATTAGACCTGAAGCATTATGTGCTGCAGAATATTTAACACTCAAATACACAGCTTGCTTGAAATACTAGCAATTAAGGAAAGGAGGATTATCAGAACAATTCTTGATCCCTGTCTAAAAGATGGTATTTACAGACTTTGGAACAACTAAGAAATATACACCCACACCGAAAAGATGTCAAGCGTAATCCGGAAAAGAAGGATAACTTCCTACGCTCACCTCTTCAGATTGCAGCTGAAAAAACTGTAAACATTTGTTGTCAGAAGTCTCAAAACGATTCCTCCTTGCTTGGTCGAGAAACAGAAATTCAACTCCGAGCACCACTCAAACACAGACTTAAACAGGTTCACCAAGAAGAAGTCCCAACTCGACTGAAGCATGTCCATTCTGATGCATGGAAGAAAGCACACTCCGAAATATTGAAGACCTGATGGCCCCGCAAGAAAACAGCTGAGGTCTCGCGGTCCTTAGTGGCCCTAACGATGAATAATAATAATAATAATAATAATAATAATAATAATAATAATAATAATAATAATAATAATAATAATAATAATAATAATAATAATAATAATAATAATATTGGCTTCACGTCCCACTAACTACTTTTACGGTTTTCGGAATTTCATAGAAATTTAAAACCTTTGTATATCAGCAAAAGGAAGTTTTGATTTTACATTGAAGCAGAAAAATTCCAATCTTCACGATGCCAACTTTCCAAATATTAGATGTATTAATACATATATTCTACGTTGTTGGCTTTAACTTAACGTTTGCATCATTGCGCAGTTTTTTTATTGCTGCTTGCTATTATAGACGGTAATTCAGCTAAGTTTTCCACCTCAATTCAATCAGTTCATTTAAATCAATGATTCAATCGTATTTAATTCAAATGATACTTATTATTTAAATCACAGTTTAGTTTTTAAATGGCATTCTACCAACGCACAAACATACCGAAATAGGGCAATCCAAAAAGTTTTCTTTTTGCTAGGGACTTTACGTCGCACCGACACAGGTAGGTCTTATGGCGACGATGGGCTAGGAAAGGCCTAGGAGTTGGAAGGAAGCGGCCGTGGCTTTAATTAAGGAACAGCCCCAGCATTTGCCTGGTGTAAAAATGGGAAACCACGGAAAACCATCTTCAGGGCTGCCGATAGTGGGATTCGAACCTACTATCTCCCGGATCCAAAAGTTTGTAATTTATCTATTTACGAGAACCGTTATACATATCATTGGGAGGTATGGAAATATTTGTTTCTAATTTGGTTGCAATGCGTTTACAACTCAGAATCAAATTATGGGCAGAGAAATCATTCAAAACAATTAAACACACAATAACATGTAATCTGATGATGTAGGTACAAATATTACACTGGATAACATTAGATTAAATTGGAAATCTCCATCCAAAATTGCTTAACCATCTTCTGTGGCTCATCAGTTTAATTTTGAATAGCCGTATTTTGTCTTGTAACTTTGTTCTACACCAGGGTTTCCCAAACCCTGAGGCCCGCTGAGTGTACATGTCCAAGGCCATAGAACGTAATGACATCATAGAAGCTAAATCTAAGACATAATATAAAATCCTTTGCCAGCGTCATCTTTTAAGCACTTCCAGTCTTTCTTGAGTGTGAATGGGATGCATGAATGAGAGTGAATATGGTTGTTTATTGCAATGTGTTCCTGTATATAATTTAGTTATACTTTACTCACCTTAGTTTAGTTAGTGATACTTTAGTTGCTTTAGTTATACTTTAGGTTGTAAAGA
Organism: Anabrus simplex; assembly: GCF_040414725.1. NCBI lineage: Eukaryota > Metazoa > Arthropoda > Insecta > Orthoptera > Tettigoniidae > Anabrus > Anabrus simplex. The sequence goes on from NC_090267.1 coordinate 513,175,343, forward strand.
TTTCATATGTTTAAATTTTATGTAAAATATACATTGTATATACATGAAGTGGTTAAGTGTAAGAAAGGGCCGGGAGCCCTAACTTCGCCACAATAAAGACGCTTTAATAATAATAATAATAATAATAATAAAAACATAATATTCAATACTAAGGAAAGACTTTTACTATGGTTTAATACCGTGAGATCAGAAACCATAAAATATTACTCGTTCTGTCTCTTATAACTATGAAATTATATTAAAAATAATATCCGTAATCATTATTATATTATCAAAAATGAGAAAAAGTAACTTCGTGGAGTAAAATTGTACAGCATTTATGTGGAGAAAGCCACACCATAGGGACAAGAGAAGAGCCGCCTATAATATGCAATCCAAGTGGTCCACGCCTCAGTTCTCTCATTTGTGTTCCAGTCACGCAGTCTCGTCTTGCCCCCATTACATTTCTTTCAGATCTTATTACGATGTACAGTATGGATGATCCCTGCTCCGTCAACCACATTACAGATGGCAAAAGGCACACGGAATCGCCGCCGTATCTTGAGAAGTCTGGCAAGGGCGGTACATGTTTCTGATTTGGCCTTTTCTACAATTAATTGTACATGCTGTGATGTGCAGTGGATCCACGATCACGTATGCACTCGTATATGTACAGGATGAAACGGAATAATGCACTGCGATCCGGGATAAGAGTGCAAGGCAAGGCATACTGCAGATACTGTGATCCCGGAGTAATTCCTTTTCACTGATATCAAGGATACCATGTGGGGTATTTTCTTATTAGTTGCTGGCAGCACTTACGATATAACTTCCGTACAAATTTTATGTTTACAGAAGGTCGTTCGGGATGTCTCCGGAAGATGTTTCAAGGGTAATGACCTTGTCTCCACCAACGATCATGCTCAATTGGAAGGCCAGCATTTCTAGCTATAACCCGGCATCTTAATTCCCATTACAGAAGAGTTTTTTGCAGAGCTACCCCACTCCTCCTGACAGGCTTTCCAGAGGTCATTTACAGTGTGTGAACGTCTATTTCCTAAGGCCCTTTTCAGGACTCCACATTCACAGAAGTCTATGGGATATATGTGTTTGTAAATGGGTGTTAAAACATCCTGCTGCTAGTAGGTAGAGTTCACTTCCACATTATTAGGAACACGGCGAAGAGTTAACTTGACATTGTAGCAGTATCCAGCGATGATCATGGAACTCCTTGGAAAACTTCCGTGGCAGTCCTTATACAGTGTTTGATTATTTCTTATTTTCGTCTCTAGAGCGGTAGTAAATCAAGCGGGGTTTGTTACATTCACTAAGGTACACATGTGCTTCGTCTAATGTCACCACATTTTTCCATCTGTCCCCTGCTAGATAGCTCTCATACAGCTTGCTTGCCTTAGTACGACGTTTCGAAATGTGACGAGACAGCAGCTCGTGAACTCCGTGCTTATGCCATTTTTCCAATAATTGCAGGCCTTTATGGATTATGGTGTTAATTGGTAAAACAGACATACGTGCGATAGTCCTTTGGGGGACAAGGTGAACACCTGGTGTACGGCTGCTAGTGGCTGGTCGTGGATTTCCCCTCTGGAATTAAACCTATTCAGCCTTTGACCAAAATATTGCTTCCGATTGAGATAGCTAAAATTAAAATTCAGGAAACTCAATCGTCAAAAATTACCAGTGTTTCGCCCAGAGTGCGGCATGGGCTCATCAGTTAGATACCGTACCTTCTCCAAGACACTGGCCGGCTAGCACGCCGGTAGCGACACCAACTGATGAGCCCATGCCGCACTCTGGGCGAAACACTGGTAATTTTTGACGATTGAGTTTCCTGAATTTTAATTCTACTCAGCCTTTGCGTCTTTTATTCAACACATCACTGATCCCGTACTTTGATATAAAGAAATCACGCTTCTTTCACATTCCTTGGGTTGCAGAATAGCTACTGGAAAGGGCTGTTGCACCTAATGTCACGAAACACGTTCTCAGTACAGATGTGAACCATCACTCCTTGTCTTGGCGCCAGAGGTTTCCAACGACCTTGTGTATGTCTAGGGAGGGAATGTTATGGAAATGTCATCACTTTTCAATTTGCATTTGGACGTTACTCTGCGGTATAGAAACTCATACTGCGATATAACAAATGATAACAAAACGTTTTGTATTGCATTCCTTCGCACTTTTCTGTTTGGGATGATGAGTCGTTATTTCATCTTTCAAGGTTTTACGTCAATACCTGTATACAGGACTTTGAAATGTTTTCAGATTATTTTAAACTGTATTTTTAAATTTATCCCTGTATTCTTTCTTGTTAGACTGATGAAAGCACACAAGCGACAACATAAAAATCACACATTTTTTTACATACTATTACACTCGCTGAATATCCTTCATGACGAAGCAAATTGACCAGCAGCTGTTGGTAAGGGAGGATTTATAGCTGTGAGTCTTGTGTTTGCAAGATATGAGCAGGAACATAATACGGAACTCGGTTAACACTGTTCTATATAAAAAGTCCTATTTCTAAAGGGAAAAAATGTGTGTTTCTTGTAGGCATTTTAGTGCTGAATTAATTTTCATACATCCTTTTCAAATTTCTTTTAATATTTTCATATCATTAAATTATATAGTTTTATTTTAGTCACAGAAATACTGAGAGAAATTAAATTAAGGACGCTATAACTATTAGGATAGTAACAGAAGGATCGGGCGAGTTAGCCGTGCGGTTAGGGGTGCACAGCTGTGAGCTCTTATACGGGAGATGGTGGGTTCGAACCCCACTGTCGGCAGCTCTGAAGATGGTTTTCCTTGGTTTCCCATTTTCACACCTGGCAAATGCTGGGCTGTACCTTAATTAAGGCCGCAGCAGCTTCCTTCCCATTCCTAGGCCTCTCCTGTTCCATCTTCGCCTTAAGACCTATCTGTGTCGGTGCGACGTAAAGCAAATAGAAAAAAAAAAGTTACAGAAGGTGATAGTTGAAGTGCTCACATGATGTTCTCGCTTTTCAACAGACATTCACAGGAATGTTTATAAAAATGGGATATATGGACTGTAATTTGCTACTACAAAGTTTCATGTCTTATTTCTTCCTTTTGTATTGAGCATATTTCTTGTCCTGAATTATACTTCAGCAAAAATCGGCTAACATTGGGGGCAAGCATTTCCCTTCATACCGTTTCTTCATGGTAGCTATGTCTCCATGCTCATCTGATACATCACTACAACTCTCTGGAAAGAGGTCTCGATGCGAGTCCATGAAACATACTTTCAAGGACATATTGCATCCTAAATCTTCATAACATTTGATCATTTCTTTCACAAACTCTTGATATTTAGTGTTTCTTCTACTTCCAAGGAAGTTTTGTGTTACTTTCTCGAAACATACCCAGGCTTGGTTTTCTTTGCCAGACACACAGAAATCTCGAATAGAAATACGAACGAAGAGAATATTCACAGAAATACTCAATTGGTATATCTGTAAAAGCCAAATTAATAAATTTTAAATTGGTAGAAATCGTTGCATTCTCACTGTGATTTTGAGGCTAACATGCCACACTATCTGAACTATGACATCGATATCTGAAAAATGAATCAGAAATAGTAAAATGAATGTTACCAGCTATTTAATTTTTTGTTATAAAAGTTCCATATTTGCCGCAAACGATGATACCACATATACTCGTAATATTCCAATGTAGTTTTATGCAACTCAGAATATTTATTCCGTCCTAAAATCATCTGTCCTGCCGGTATGCTCAGACAACACAACCGGATAACTTGGTATTTACCGCCTCACCATAATAGGACGCCGTAAAGTTAAAGTCATATTAAACACTGAAAGTCATGCGTCTGCCTTCTAGATCATATGAACCTGACACGCAGGTGAAACACTAAATTGATATTGTGACCGCAGCAAACCTCATACGTGCTATAAGCTGCCCAGTGTGCCGTACGGAACCCTGGTGTAGTTGGCGCGGTCGTGCATGCCAGGTGGGAGGTTCGAGTCCGGGGTGAAGATTACAAATTCTTGAAATATTTTTTCCCAGTTCAATATCCTTTTCACGCAAATTGTGTGTCGATGTCGATGAATGCCTTTGTGACCCTAAGAAGGGCCGATTAGTTAGTAGCAGGCCGGACACATACAGACCACAAATAATAGGAACTCAACCGCCCTGACAATGTTTTATCGCAGCAAGTGCTCAAAGTGATGACCGTTTTGGTTTATGCACATTCGGGCCCGGTGTCCAATAGATCGTCCTGCTCGCTGAAGCATTACAGGTGTAATTGCTCGGCAGGCGTCCGTGATGAGTTTCCGGAGCTGGTCGGGGTTTTCCGGCGCTTGAGTGTAAACGACACTCTTCAAATGTACGCACAAGTAGAAGTCTAACGGCCTTAAATCCGGTGATCTGGCGGGCCAAGATACTGTGCCTACTCGTCCTATTCATTCCCCTGGCAGTTCCTAGTTCAGATGGTTACGAACGGGCAAAGGCGAATGTGGTGGAGCTCCATCCTGTTGCAACCACATCGTCAAAAGATCGTGCAAGGGCACATCCTCCAGCAGCAGTGGGAGTTCCTAACGCTGAACATGCAGAGAGCGTGGACCCGTCCAATGGTCCTCAAAGAAATAAGGTCCAATCAGGCGATCCCCCAAGATTCCACACCAAAACATTCACTTCCCATCGTATACTTGATGGGCCACCTGTCGCACCCAGTGAGGTTTCCCCGGTCTCCCATCATCGTGGAAGTGTGGGCCTAGAACAAGGTATGCAATACGAATGCTGCATTTTAGTCCAGGCTGTAAAATAGCCACCAACACAACTCCATTCGAGATTCGAAATCCCTCCCATGGAGCTCTTGGTGTAGCTCAGGATGGTATGGGTGAAGTTTATGTTCATGCAGAATTCGCCAGACGGACGGCTAGCTGGTTTTCACCTGTCATGAATCACCCTTGTACTGAAGGGTGGATTATTACGAGCTGCCTCCAGAACGGCCTCTTCTGTTTCACCCGACGTAACGGGCCTGTCGCGGACTGGTGGCTGGTTGGAAATCACGCCTGTTGTCCTTAGGAATCTTTCAATACGGCGGAATGTCGTAGCAGCCGGGTGTCGCCTGTCGGGATACCGTTCCTGGTACAGACGTAGTGCCTCGCACGCGTTTTGTTTTATTTCAACATAAATGAGGATCATGTCAACGTATTCCTCCGTTGTACATTCAGGCCCTAACCAGCGCAGTATGCGCTGGGCACAAGATGAAACACAGTGTCATTCTACTCGTTGAATGTGGCTAACGTGGGCCTGTGTTGACTTATTCAACCATCATACTGATGCAACAATATCTGAACGATGGAGGATTCGAACCGCTGGTAAGACATTCAGTCGATTGCTAAGCGAACGCCTAACCACATCCGCTACGCTACACTGCTGGAAACATGCTGGTAGTTCGACGAAAGCAGAGTACATGCGCCATCCTAGTTTTATGCATTGATTCCCATCTTCGTTACACCCGGTCACGAGGCACGACACCTTAACATAGTTTCATGGTAAAAGGACGTTTACCGGGCGAGTTGGCCGTGCGCGTAGAGGCGCGCGGCTGTGAGCTTGCATCCGGAAGATAGTAGGTCGAATCCCACTATCGGCAGCCCTGAAAATGGTTTTCCGTGGTTTCCCATTTTCACACCAGGCAAATGCTGGGGCTGTACCTTAATTAAGGCCACGGCCGCTTCCTTCCAACTCCTAGGCCTTTCCTATCCCATCGTCGCCATAAGACCTATCTGTGTCGGCGCGACGTAAAGCCCCTAGCAAAAAAAAAAAAAAGGACGTTGCTACATGATTTCCAGGTGTCGTGTTTTGCGAATGGATGACATAACATTTCGCTAGGATTCAGAATCGTGTGCAAAATGTGCTCACTGAGTATGAGTACCATACAGTAGGCCTGTAGGGGAATAGCACGCCTATAACCATGTGCACGTTATTTGGGCTGCAGCAAGCGATATTGGAAGGGGCTGCTGAATCACACTGTATATGTTCAGATTGATGGAAAACTATCCATGATAACGCAATTCTGATTTCAAATTGAATCGCCTAAAAGCAAAACGAATGAAGTCCACTCCAGCACATTTCGACAAAATGGCAAATAACCACTACCACCTTCCATTAAGGCTGTTGCTTACGAAATATAAACATAAAATCACAAAATAATTCACTTATTATTGGAACAAGTAATAATACTCGCAGTATTATTATTTAGACTGTTATTGTTTTTTTAAAGTAGACTTTATTGATTTTGCTTCCAAGAAGTGGACTTTATTTATTTTGCATGTTAGCAGTATGGATTTCACTCGCTTTGCTACTAATTATTAAAAGCACAAAATACAAGAAGACATAATATCGATGTTTCTTTCACTATGGTTAAAGAGTGCCCTGAGTAGATATTTAAACACACAATTCAGGAACTTCCTCTGTTGCACTGCAAACTTTATTATTAGCATTTTCGTTGACATCTGACTGAGGACTCTCCCAAGAGTCAAAGAAGTCAACGCAGAATTTCAGTGATGGGATCAACTTCCAATCAGAGCCCAAGTGCAATTCAAGGAGCCTTTTCACATCTGACACTTTATTCTTGTTGACTGAATCATCGCCCTCTACTATGACTGCATTAATACGCCTTGCCAATGCAGCGATATAAGCGATATGGGCCTAGTTCCCATTTTTACCGCCGAGCACTGCTTCGCTGGCATTGAAACAGGATTGTTCATTACAGCACACGTTAAGTGTTTTGTAAATTTCTGTTTAAATATATTGCCAATAACTCGATAAACGTATTTGAATCACACCTTACACCTTAATAAAGAAATTCAGTGAAGAACGTACCCCTCCGCAGCGGAAAACCCGTACAAAATAATGTTAACGGTAGGTAGTAAATACTGTAGAAAATAAATACTTTCACACACTTTTCTGTTTAAGTGTTTCCCGTTCTCGCGTTCTCATATTTCGGTCTTTCAAGGATCTCTGTTATTTATGTGGCTATGTTATTTAAGAATACAGAAATAGCACACTCGCAAATACCTTCACTCAATAACTGTGAATGTCCGATTTTAGGATAACTGAAGTGAGGAAAATCACGCAACACAGGCATTAAATAGTCACTCATAGACGCACCAGGATTTTTATGAACAAATGGTGTGCTTTCAATACAAAATCATGAATAACTTTCAAAATCCACAGTGGCAAATCAGATGGGTACTGCAGCCTGCTGTTTTAGTCTCTTTTATAAATCAAGTCCATTCGCACTCTTTCACACCTTGGTCTTGTCAAAAGAATCAAGCATCTTGTCGGTTGCAATGTTGCTACATTTGTGCTACTGACATGTATGTTGAATAATTTTTTATTGATAACATGTATTTGACTGTGGTACCTGTATTACAAAGTTGTGTATATCTGTACACGGATGGTCTCTTAAATATTCTAGGGCTGTTATTACTTCAGTCGCAAAAATATATTTCGCGCGCCACACGTTCATTTTCTTAAAGTTAGACGGCTCGATATTCTTGCGTGTAAGAAAAATGAACCGGTTTCACAGTTTCATTTGATTGCATCTGATACAGTTTCTTGATAAAATCACCATTTATATCCTGGGAACCATCAAACATAGATTTATTAGTAAAGAATTTACTTCTTCAGAACGTGCGATTGGTCGAAAGCAAGAAGAGGAATTTCACTATCAACGGGATGACAGATCTTCGGTTTAATGTGTTTTGAAGAAAGCATCCTCCTTATCATGCTGACATTAGTCTTTTGACTGTTACTCACAATCCGCAACACGAAAAAACCGCAAGCTTCGACTTCCTTTATTGTTGTGAGTGTTAAAGTATGTAGCTCTGTACCTAAAAGCCTCTTAAAGAAGAAAAATGATGCTGGTAACCTTTATTTTGTAGTCACAGCAGAAATGATAAAACAGAGAATATTACTGACCAGGGTAATTCGATTTCTACTTTCGCTTGCATGACAGTCATCTTGAGTACCTTTTATTCGCTCAACATGGAACGAAGCGTCTTTCTGTTCAAAGAAGGCGTCGAGTTTCTTGTCATATAACATCTGCTGTTCGATGGACTACCAACAAACACAATCTCTCTGCTTCATTTAGGCGCAGACTTTCTGCTAAGAGGCGCTCCTTTACTCTAGTCTCGCAGTTTATATCTCCCACGCAGCGTGAAAGTGCGGACTTATTCGGTGTGGCAAACATATCATTTCGATGATCTCGAATTGAAATTAAGAGAGAAATTCTTTCTTGAGGTACCATTTAGCCATTTATGGCGTTGTTACTCGTTGAAAGGAAATCCGTGAAACGAAATCCCACTTCCCGATCTGCTTTTCATTTTACATCAAGGCACACAGAAGTAAACATTATTATGTACATGAACATTAAAACGATTCACACCAAAGAAACAAGCCAAATTAGGCAAACAGGGACCCAAATTACACCAGCACTCTTAGCAATGATCACTGAGCGAATCTCGTCAAGCAGACTATTATCAGCTTCTCAGCGCTCTAAGCGCCTGAACTGGTAACTATGACGTGTTCGCTCGTTTACATGTCACTGGGCGAATGAGAAGGCGCGTTAGCGCTGTTATAGCAGAGGGCGATGACTGAAGTAGTGTTCATTCGAACAGGTGAAGGGTTTATAGCCGACACATTCTTCTTAATTTTCATCAGGAATCTGTAGGTTCCAGTTCTATGATACTAAAACGGCTCGCCATCCACAAGGATCATGAGATGAGACGTTTTTGATCGGGTGAAAAAGTGTCCCTTGCAAGGTGCGAATTTAAAGTGCCATTGTTGAATAAGTTTCATGTGCTCTGTTGCCTCTTGTTTCCAGTTAAATACTCCATGTCAAACCTGGTTAACGAATGGTTGAAGATCATTCGATGAAGTTAACGTAGGTTTGTGGATCTTCGATTACTTCTCTCTTCTTGAATTCTTTTTGACAGAGACCGAATAACCGATCAAGGGGAATGAAGAAATGCCCTCTTACTGGAAAAATTAACTGTACCTCCTCTACGTCTTGGTTCTTGCAGGAGCCACCTTTGGAGCATAGCTATCATCGTTCTATTTTTATTTTGCCCCTCACATCCGTCGGCGAAAATCTTTATCTTCTTAATGTTCGTTAAGTCTGTTACGGCCTCTCTACTACATCAATATTTTTTCTTCTTACCGTCTGCCATCCGTCGCATTCTACTGCTGCCATATTCGCACCTTCTACTTGCTCACTCAGCTGTTCACTAACTGGCCTGTTTCACTCCACTGCCGCTGCTCCGCTGTGACGTCACGCTACGTATTTTTCTTCGAGTAACTTCTGGACTCACTTCACCACCTACATAAGCGTGCTATTGCTTTATTGCTTCGTTTCGCCGGTCAGACATCGAGTGAAATTATTCCTGAGTGGAGAGAGCAGAATATTTCGCAGGCGGCTGGTCCGTTGCGATGTTTTAAATTTTTATTCTGAGAAAAGCTGCATTGAAAATTTTCATCTTTCGTGTTTCCATCAAGACTTGAAGACTGAACTATTGATTATTCTATGCACTTCTGGCTTTCATTCTAACAAAGTCCTTCAGACTGATATCTTTATTAATCTTCAACTTTACATGGTGAACTACATCTGGACAAATGTTAGAAGTGTTGCCACATCCTGAACTTTTCTTGAGGCCGGAGCGGTCGCTCACACTACTAAGTGATAGGGTTTAAGCAGCCTGGAAATTCCTCCCCCTCCCCCCCCCCCTTTCCTTCCCTACTCAGCCTGTCTCCTTTCTTTTCTGTCCACGGTATTAACTCATATATTTCTCTCTTGTAACGTGCTCTAACTCTCTATTTTACTTACCCTTTTTGGGTTTGATATTTGATTGTAAGTGTGGTCTATAATCACTATTGTCAAATTGTATTAATGCCCCTCCCTTTCTTCCTTAATCAGTGTCGTTTTCAAAAATATATATAAAAATATACAAATTGTGGTTCTCTCCCTATTACGAGACTTGGGTTTTTGCAGAAACTTCTTGGTGTTGTTTTTAAGAAATTTTAATCAAGATCTGTCTTGATCGCATTCTATTGTAAAAAGGGCCGAGACCTTATTAATTTCTGTGTGGTTCCTATTCTTGGTTTGTTGCACTCTGCCTATTCTAGTCATTTATGGTTGAAATATAACTTACTTGAATTGATTCCCTTTTCTTTAATTCTTGCTTGTTGTGTGCTCCCTCCCCTCTGTTCTCTTTTTTTCTTTTTTTGACTTTGCAGTTACCACGGACGGCCCTCTTGGTCGGCCCGCTGAAGCTCCGCTGACTCTGCTGATTGATAAACGTCATGTCTAAAACATTAGTTTTTGTGTTGCCGTAACCTAACGAGATTTATGGTTTTGGGTATCTGACATATGCCCTTCCGTGGTCTGACAAGTTCCCACCAGTGAAATGATACCTGCCTGCCTTAGGTGTTGAGTAGCTCGAAATATATACTGTTTGATGATCCTTTGTGCTGTGGGTCGATCTCTTTTCATTACCTGTGCTGTGTTTTACGTCGTTTTCGGCATTCCTATAAATATATCATTTATTAATACAACATACTATCTCTATTCGCCACAAGTCCAAGTTCTGCAAGCAAGTTGCCACCTCATTCGAACCTTTCGGGTAGGTCCCCTCAATCCACATGTAGCTGAAACAGTTATCTGGTGTCATTGTGCTCTTAGAATTTGCAATAACAATGAAGAAATTGAGCAGGTAGAGTTGGTGCCGGTAGTAAGTGTCCTAATCAGGATATTTGGGATATGACAAATTCTTCTGACAATCGAATGACAGTGTAAGTACACTTGGTTCACTTTCTCTGAGTAACGAAAAAAGGCTTGTGCTCTTTTCGTGTGCATTGCTTTGCTAGGTTAATTCTCTCTGAAAGTTCAAGACAAGTGGAGCATACGTCGAGCCTGCGTGATCCAAATCCTAGGCTAAACTTACGATTAAAAATGTAACGAAAGTAGGAGTTCTTCACTTTCACACTGTCATCAGCTTGGGTGTTGTAAGCATTGTCCAGCTTTTGGCTATTCAGATCGGAACTAAGGTAACTTTTACGAGTGTTACTACGATAGTAAACTTTAGTGAACAACTGCTTTCATCTTGTTGGTGTACTTCTGAGAGGTGTGATCACCGCCTCTTTTCTCCCGGACGACATGTCCTGTTGTTGCGTACGTGCGGAGAATATTCTGTATTCTGGAATTTCCCACCCCTAGAATTCAGCGAAAAGGCTGCCACAATCTTGTAGGTCCTGCCTTGTATCAACATTCCTCTGTGAACTGGTTTTGTTGGCGATTGCCACATGTTTTTTTCTTACAGCCAATGGAAGGAACCAGCACACAATATTTCACGACGAAACTGTCTTGATCACACTTCTTCTTTGTAGTATAGATAGCGTCTCGAAATCTGGTGATAACTTGATCAGTTAATATCTCACATTTGAGAATGGGCTTCTTCTTATGTGTACATTCCGGAACAGCTAAGTCCCCTTCCACAGAGTACCTGAAAACAATAAAAAATTGACCGTTCAAGTTCAATACATCACAGAAATAGGGAATCAACTATGAATGTACCAAGTGAGCACATTCACAGCATTTACATTTTCAGAAATTGTGTATTTTTATTGTCAACATTGGTGTGTTCTCTTGTACGAAAGCAAGCTAGCTACTTACCTCAATTCTTTTGCAACAACTCTCTTAGTCGCACTGAAGGGTTGATAGGAAAAACAACCCATCTCACTTTTTTGTCGAAAACGAAGAGTGTAGGACGTCTGGCATCTGATCATGCTTATGGTTTCCAGAAAAAAACAGGCCTCGTCAAGGAATATAGCATTTGATAATATCAGCGGTTCTGGAAAAACAACCTATGTCAAGCGCCAGTTTTGGAAGAACGACCCTTGTCAAATGACATGGGTTATTTTTCTCTGAAGTTTAGCAACACTTGCATTGAAGGAATAACAACACGGATGGTAACAGCTGCAATGATGTAGCTCTTGATATTAGGCCCAGAAAGCGAAAGAGAGCAATTCATAAATAGGACCTAATCAAGAAAGCAAAACTCAGAGGTGAATGACGTATTAACCATGTAAGCAAACAAATCAGTGCCAAGAGAGTTGGAGATGACTGCAGGTAATTCGAATATGCTCATAATAACACAAGAACACGAGTTTCTTGCAGTTAAAGTTGGAGGTCATCTGTTAAAAGAAATAGGACAAAACTGCCAAATGTACTGTACCTGAAGAAACTATACAAAGGCCTCTGAATCCTGGAAAACTTGGAGATTTAAAAAAATGTATGGTGTGTTCAAGGCCAGCATGCTGCCGGAGATTCTAACGTCGATAATGATATTGACGTTGATCTGTCAGAGAATAGCAGCGGTGAAAACGAATAGCGATGGATTGCAGGTGAAATAGAAACTAAAATAAACGTGTCTATTGAAAACTAGAATATGAGGGTACATTTATTTTAATATGCTATAAGAATTGATTCAGTTGCCTTATACGGTCGTTTATGTCCACATTACTGATGAATTTCTAGGAAAAATAACCCTTGTCAACGTGAACGTCCCAAAAAACGCGCAATAACTTGAAAAGTTTTCTTAAAGAACTAAATCTAATACAAAGAATACATTGATAAAGCATGAAGCAATGTAAACGTATAATTTCAGTGCTGTATTCCTTTTTCACTCTCCTGAAAAAAGTGTTTGTCCTGACAAGGGTTGTGTTTCCTATCACCCCTTCGCATTCACTCTTTTCTTTCTCGCCTTTGATCGAGACACTACAGAAGGTGATACTTCCATTTTCAAAAATGGAATGTAAGCAATCTCTGATATAAAACTACGAATAAAGCACTAGTAGAAAGCATGCAGTTTTAGCATAACGGTAGCCATGTTGTATGTTGTTGTCACGTGACGTAGAAGTGAGGTTCTGGTTGGTTGCAGCGTACTTTACTCATTTTGCTTTTAAAACGCAGTGGACTTTATCCGTTTTGCATCTAACCTGAGCTTTTAAAGGGGAAGTACTTAAGGATTTGATGACCTTTGCTAGTATATTAACCGAGCGAGTTGGCCGTGCGGTTAGGGGCGCGCAGCTGTGAGCTCGCATCTCGGAGATAGTGGGTTCGAACTCCACTGTCGGCAGCCCTGAAGATGATTTTCCGTGGTTTCCCATTTTCACACCAGGCAAATGCTGGATCTGTACCTTAATGAAGGCCACGGCCGCTTCCTTCCCATTCCTAGATCTTTCCTGTCCCATCGTCGCCATAAGACCTATCAGTGTCGGTGCGACGTAAAGCAAAATAGCAAAACAGTAGGTAGTATATTATTTCATGTTTCAGTAGACACATCTTTTACCGATATATTTCTACCAATATCTCATTTTTTTAAAGTGGACTTTATCCGGTTTGGTTTTAGGCGACTCAATTTGAAATTAGCAATGTAAATTCCTTCAGAACGACATATTTTCATCCCGAAATTATAAGCTTTGTAGAATAGTGTAATGAGGAGAAAGTATTCCATAACTTGTCTCAAGGTCAAGGAATGCACCCGCCGCTACAGTACCTTAAAGCCAAGGACAAATGGAAGCAAGGAGGAACTGAAAACAACAGTTATATTGCTTTCTTCTTCAGTACAGAATTGTGCTCCAAAGTAGTTCTGTGTAAGAAATATTCCAAAAGTGAAACAACCACAAAGTTTATTTTTCATGTGGTTTTTTTTTTATTCAGCTGGTGAATGAATGTGGAAACGGTATTTTTTAAATAATAGATGCAGTGTTAATAATAGATGCAGTGTTACGTGAGTGCAGAAAGGAGGTTTGATGTAGAACAGAACATTAAACGAGAAAAACATCTAAAAGTGGAGGGCAAATGTTCTCAATTTCTTCGGGGGCAGGGAATCCTAGTGTCCATATTTATATGCATCTCCGAGTAAATTATGAGACTATTATCTCTTTAAGAATAAGAGCTACGCAGTGAATAGAACAAGGATATTATGTTAATCTGTTACACAATCACCAGAATTCACTAGAAAGGCATTTTCTATTAATTTTATAACATTTTTATTTCCCTCAAGTCCACCGGCAAGCCGGTTAGGACCCCCTATCCGCCACCTGGGACGCGCCACGTGGGAGTATCACCTCTCCCCCTGCAAGGCCAGCGTAGTAGGTTCGTGGCGCCTGAAATTAGGCCCTATTTGATAACTTGATCATTCAAAGATGGCTGAACTTAAGAGACCTATCAATGTCTCAGGTAATTCCGGAGAGAATAAAACAAGAATGAAGAAATCGGTCCAGTAGAACGGACGGAGTGATTTGCCAGAGCTGCTTTCAGTAACCTCTTTTGATATATTGTATTTAGTAATGTCAATTAGCTGCAACGACACGGCCTAGCGTGCGAGGTACAGCAACGGCACGGCTCAAGCAGCCCAAAAGCGAGCTACCTACGTCAGAACTTCCACGTTGGAGGCTGACGTAATTTGCACGAGAACAACGCATGATAGCTCTCCAGAGGAATTTAGAATTTTCCATTTGGAATTGCTAGGAGGGCAATAATCCCATTGTGGAGATTTATCTCCCGTACGCAGTTATCAGACTGTGCCTTTTATAAGGGCTTCTGATAAGTTCACCTGCATACACCCCAGCGTCAGTGGATAGGGTCTGACACATCCCACTCTGATGAGTCTAGTGTCAGACCTAAGACGAAACGCTGGTTAATAGCGCAAACGCCTGAAAAGCCTTACATCTGATATGTTTTTGACATGATAGCTCTAGAACATACCAGCAATATTTTTACTAACTTTTCATCCCGTGAAGATATCAAATAATGATCTACACCATATTGTAGCCCATGATTTAAACGTCAACATGTGTAAATTTCATTAAAATCGGCCCACGGAATTAAAAAAGTTATTCCATACGGTAGTAAAGAAATGAAATTTTATCGGAAGGGGAGGAAAGCTCATCCACCTACCCAGTATAAAAGAGCAGGCATTTGCCCTGGTAAGACAGTTCTCAACTCACAGGAGTCGCGTAAACATGCTATAGAACGCGGATATACACGTCGAGAATCGAATATAGTTATCGCGTGGCGGTACTATGCATCAATTATCTTCAAACTTGTAGTCCAATGAACAGTGTCGGACTTAGAAAATTTTCAAGACTTGTAAATATTCGCGAGATTCTGTAAGAAGTTAGGCATGAAAATTAATAGGAAAAAGACCAAGGCAATGATCATAGGGTCAAAGAAGGACTCAACAGCTAAAATAATACTTTCGTGGGAGGATATCGAACAAGTGTCTAAATTCAAATATTTGAGAAACATAACGAGAAATGATCTTTATTGCTTGGACGAAGTGAAGACTAGAATTGCAATGGCAAAGGAAGCATTTATGAAACAAAGGACACTGTTGAGTGGGCCTCTAAATAGGGACCTTAAGAAGGGGTTAGTGAAGTGCTTTGCGTGGAGTGTGGCGCTTTATGGGGCTGAGACTTGGACGTTGAGGAAAGAGGAAGAAAGAAGACTAGAAGCATTTGAAATGTGGATCTGGCGGAAGATGGAGAAAATCAGCTGGCAGGAAAAAGTAAGGAACAAAGAAGTGCTAAAAAGAGTGGGTGAAGGAAGGAGAACGATATTAGAATGCATTCAAAGACGGAAGAAAAATTGGTTAGGCCACTGCTTGCGACGAAATTGTTTAATAACTGAAGCATTGGAAGGGAAGATACAAGGGAAACTGAAGAGAGGAAGGAAGAGGTATCAGTTAGTAGACAGTGTAAAGGTAAATAGAAGCTATTGGAAGACAAAGAGAATGGCTGAAGACAGACCAACGTGGAGAAATCCAGCGAAGACCTGCCGATAGGCAGACCACCAATGATGATGATGATGATGATGATGATTCTAATAATCTGTGATTTACGTGTGAACACACTTGTAAATATTCTCACTGCGCTATTATAAAATTGCGAGTTCCAGAGCAGTGATCATTAATAATTTACTGCCAGACTTTGTACGAGTGCACTTAACATGACACTGGGTTCGTCATCTGATTCATAAAAATCTGAAATAGGTTAGCAGGACACTCAATAATCATTACTAGTCACTTGAACTTTCTCGTGTTTTAAACCCAACAAAACGCGTTAAAACCTGACGAGTGCCTATTATAATCATATCTACCTGTCGACGTGGTATTGGAGACGTGGTTTCCACGAGGGACATGGGATGTGGTCTCAACGTGGTATCATGGGTGATGACATCACGACACTAGCTCTCAAGGACGTCAACATGTGGTTCGTTGAACGACATATCTTTGCAATCCAGTCCTGAGTTCCGGATTACAGGTGATATGAGTGTCTTTCAGACTCATTTTAAAATTCTAGAAAACTAACTTTTCATTGGTGGAATAGTAGAGTCAGTGACTCTTGATAGCAGTTCAACAAACAATTTATTAACTTTTACTCGCATTCTAACAGTATTATCACAGTGTTCGAACATCAATTCGTAATGAAATAATAAGACCGAACTTAAAAAAAAGAATTATCTTGCTATAATTTTAGAAGTTTTAAGTGTTAAATATTTAAAGAAACTCTAGAAGAGACTAACAATTTCAAGTGTTAGATTATCAGAAAGACTTTAAGAAAAACTTCCGTATTTCCGAGGGAAATAAATTTAATTTAAATTAAATAATTTTCTTTTGTTTCAAACGAGTTCAAGAAAGAACTTTAAGAACTTTTGAAGGAAAATGATACTTTGAAAGAAACTTTATTTTGGAATGACGAACATTCACTATAATTGATTTGAAAGTAACTTCAAGACGAAAGTGAATCCGTTTTTTTCTGATCAACTAAATAATAGGGAAAGTCAAGTCTCAATCAAGGAAATAATAATTTTTTTCCTTAAAAAATCAACTATTATTTTGATCAGCGTGTACCTGCTCCATAAGGACCTTACACCCCTGTGTTGACTCTTATGCCCTTATCCCTTATTCTCCGTCGTTTCCCGGTACAATATAGATTGTTCCTTACGTCCCACTAACTACTTTGACGATTTTTAGAGACGCAGAGGTGCCGTTATTTTGTCCCGCGGGAGTTCCTTTACATGCCAGTAAATCTACCAACACGGTTCTGACGTACTTGACCACCTTCAAATACCACCGGACTGATCGAACCCGCCACTCAAGCCAGTTTTAAGGACCCCAATAATGGATGTATTGAGCACGTGTACTGTACCCGGCCTTGCCCGATTGGTTTTTGAATGTTTACTTTAAGATTAGTATTAATAGTTAATTATGTGCGAAGTGAATTTTTATAGAATTCCTTTTTGGGATATTGATTTTTAACATTTATTATGAAACTTTAGAGTTATTTAGATGTGTTTGATTTCAAGTTTTCGATTATTTAATGATCAAGTAAAACCTTATCCTTGTGGAAGCTCCAATTGACTGGGAAGTCCTTTCAAAGAATTAATAAGGGGTAACTACATGTATGTATGTATTAATCGCGCTATAGATATGATCTACACGATTTCAACTCTCTTTGAGACTGTCACCAGTCAGACTTGTGACTCCAAAAGCAGTGGATTCAACACTAATCTCGGTCATTTTAGACTATTTACTACCAAACCCCATTCTTCCTCCCCCAGCGGGGGTTGGTATGTTTTATTTCCATAGTATTATTCTGCCAGATGGTAAGTCATATGTGTACCAAGATTCGCTCAGAGCTATTCTCGAACATGCCCACATACACCCATATGTAAGACTTAACCATCCAGGGTATCACAGTTCAACTCAGGGACCTCGTAAAAGATGGTATTCGACATTAATATCAGTCATTTTCGTTTATTTTCATATTTAACCACCTCCTCTAGGAGTGCTAGGGGTGTTTTACACAACAGTATTTTCTTTAGATAGTCAGAAATATCTGTACCAATTTTGTAAGAGGGACATGTTGGAAGAAACACTTCTACATCCGTAATTTCGGTCGTTTTGGGCAATTTCCTCTCCATCTCTTCTCATCTTCATTCCGATGGGGGCTGAAGATTGACTTCAGCGACGTCCGGAATGTCACTATTCATCTCAGCGACCACGTAAACTATGGATTCGACACTATATTCGATTATTTTTATATCTCACTCTCCCCTCGCTCCCACCCCAAAGGGGGACTTTAAAAATCCACAGTGTCACTATTCATCTCAGTGACCCCGAAAACTATTAATTCAAAACTATTTACAATTATTTTTATATCTCACTCCCCCTCGCCCCCACCATAAACGGGGCTGAAATCGGACTTTAACAAATCCGAAGTGTCGCTATTCATCTCAGCGACCCAGAGAACTGTGGATTCGACAATATTTTTGATTATATTTATCTCACTCCCGCCCTCGCCCCCACTTCAAAGGGGGTTGAACTTGGATTTTTAAAAATCCGAAATTACACTATTCACCTCAGCGGCCGTGAAAGCTATGGATTCAACACTATTTTCGATTATTTTCATATCACCTCCTTCGACCCCCACCCGTAAGAGATAAAAAGTCCGGAGTGACACTATATCTCCCCCTCGACCCCCACCCCTATGTTGGATATTCAGCCCGAAGGCTGGTTTGATCCTCTCCAACAGCTGTCATAAATAGCCCAGGCGTCACTGAAGAGGCGTACTAGGGAAATGAGGAGTGAGGTAGTTTCCCGTAGCTTTCCTCAGACCCCCACCCCTAAGGGATACAAAATCCGGAATGTTACTATTCATCGCAGCGACCCCGAATGTGGATTCGATGCTATTATCGATTATTTGTATAAATTCCCCCCCCCCCCCCCTCACTCGCATTTAAGGGTGCTTGTGGTGTCTTTGCTCCCCGAAGTTTGTCTTCTGATACTAAGTCAGAAGTGTAGCAACTTTGGTTGAAATCGCTCCAGTGGTTTAGGATATGTAATGCATAAATATCCGCATACAATGACATTGACGTATATAGATCTATAGATAGATTACATAGACTGGCCTTTGCTCGTTGGGATCAGCCAGTTGCTCTTCGTTAGGAGTGCGTCATTCCACTCTTGATATTCTATATGTTTCACAGTTTCTTAAATATTGTACACATCTAATAGAGAGCTAGATTTTTCAAACTGGGCAAGTTGGTCCTTTATATTGAAAGTACGTCTGGATCACGGCATGTTGGATTGCTATTTTCAAATAACAGCCACGGTCATTCATGAAGCTCCTAGCAAGGGTTCGTACTTTATAAACCATGGTGGCGTGCTCCCATCCTCCTGTATACAGCATTTCTTAACAGACTATCAGGATATAGCGTAAGCTGCTGTCGCCTAGCAACAATTTGTCCATCAAGTTGATTCAACCTTGGTGCGGCTTCGCAATTTAATAAAATTACATAAAATTACTCATAATAATAAAAATACCTATCCGATTTCGTTCAAACCACTTCATAATCCCTCCCAGATGTAATAAGAACAAACTGTGAGAATTTCAACGAAATCGGTCCAGTAGATTTGAGTCTATTAATTACAAATATACAAACATCCAATTTTATATATATAGATTAAGTAGCCCAGTTATGTGCAGTAAATGAAAAAATCGATGTCTTAGATCTTAAGTCTCAAAATACTATCTGAAGTTGGTGATGACAAATGAGGTTAAGATGATGTTATTTATTACTGATAATAATTTTGTATGGGCAATAACAATGTTGGCAGACCATGTCTACAAGAACTGAGTCTGTCTGTGTGTTCACGTGTTCTTCTTCTGTTTGTGGCAACGGGAAATACGTTTGTCAATTACAGAAACTCAGCGATGGCGAGACACATCATTTGCAGTTCGGTGGTTCATTAAGCGGAAAACAGAATTGGTTTCCAATGTATATCACTAATACATTGGCGTAGTGGAATGGAACATGAGAAGCATTCTCCCTAAATTACTGCAGAAAACAGACTAATGTAAAGCACACGTGTATGAGAGGAGACAGAAATGAAGTTCTTTCGAATAAACCAGTGGATTCATATTTATGTAGTTTTAGGTAGTCTTTCATATGCCTGGTTTCTTCAACTCTGTGCTAAGGCGGCCACACACGCTACGTTTTGCTGCACGATTTGCATGCGCAGACCTAAGACGCAGTATAAAACTGTGCATGTGTGCTAGTAAGTCGTGCGATTTCATGGGCATGGCATGAGAAAAGTATTCCCGCGTGTAAAAGCAAGACGCCGTGTGTGGTGGTCGATTGCGTTCAGTTTCAATTTGTTTAAAAACTGCGTACGGAAATGTGCAATATACGTGTGTTACCGCGTATATTCTTGTCAGAGTTCATACTTGTCTGTGGAAAATTAGATCAAAATAATATTCAGTTCGGAATAAGAAAAAATGTTGCTTACGTTCTGACGATAGAAGAACTCAAGAAGGTTGATCCCGCAACAAATATACAGTTATTAAAAAATTAATGCGCTTGTAACTTGCTTCTGAAAGGAACTAAAGAAAGCAGGAGACAGAATGGCTCTCGGCCCACAAGTGGCCACGGCTGGTCCGTGGTCCAACAGCTCTGCACTCCGACCGACCAACCGAGCAGAGGAGGGGTGGCCACGGCTCTACCGTGGCTCTACGCCTCTGAATTCGGGAGACGGAGAGGAGCTGGTCGCCATAGTCGGCTGTCCTGACAATGGTTTTCCGTTCTCCTTCACTAAGGCGAATGCCGGGACAGTTTCGAGAACAACCCACGGACGGCAATCCTCTCACCTTCACCTCCCGGCTTCACCTTCTAAGACGACCGCTTTTAGTAGCAGTCAAAGAGAACGGGAACTGGCGCTGAAGAAGCTTATCTTCCTACCCTATGGCATTTCGATGTACTGTTATTTTTGGCAGATCAAGAAGCCCCAAGACCAAGTGTAGGTACTGCACCCGTCTGCCTAAGTAGTAAAAGGGTGCAGTAAAATGCACGAATCAATGCAAGATGATGCCATAATAAATCAGGTAAAATAAAATATGTTTTTAGAGACATAATTATTATCTAGCAAGATACCCGTGCTTCGCTACGGTATTATACTGAAATTTATAATTGAATGTTTAACGTTTTATATATAATTCTCCGAAATTCGCGATCTGACTCGTTTTCTGAGAGATTACGGCTAAGTTCCTCACATTTTTCAATCTCGATCTTGTACTTCCCGGGCTAGGTCCAGGTATTCCCACCCGGTGAGTTGGGTCCCTACATCTTTGCCATGTTTTTCTATAAGCATTTTTAATATGGATCAAATCCTTGAGGAGATCCGGAGTGGTGTCGTCTTGAGTACCTTGGCGATACTGAACCCACGGCCGGACTGTATTCGTAGTCATTACCCGGCCAGGACCCCTTTCCAACGCGCCCCGCACATTTTGACGACGGTCCAGAACATTATTGTTATTATTATAGATGTTCAGGACCCCACAGCAAAATGCAAGACCGCTACCTGGCGGTAAATTACATATGCTGTCATTGTCATTGCTGACTATGTGACCAGCACTATCGTCGAGCGTAGGCAAATACGCGGGATTTCTGGCAATACGAATGATATACTTCCGTGCATTATTGACCTTATTATAGAGGTGAACAATTGCACCGTTAATAACATTCCTATCGTTTATTTCAAATGTGTTTAAATTTGTACTTATATGACAGGAGAATCTACTGTAATCTAAGAACGTTCTCCAAAGGAAAAGGTGGCTCTTGGAAACTGTTGTAACCAAGGTTGAAATTTACAAAACACAACTTTTATTGCTTCACTTTATGATATTTACACAAATAACAGAAATTTATTTTGAAGCAAAAAGGAATATTGAATCTTGAGAAAAGTCTGTCTTTATACAATATGTACAGGTTTGCAGTCTTTATATACACTTCTATCTTGAAAAGATAGTCTTTGTGAATTGACACGTTGATAGTCGAGAACTATCTGGCACACTAACATGAATGTCTTTGAGAGTCCTTGTTTGTTGAAGTGCCTGAATTCCTAAAAAGCAAGTTCAATTGATTGAAGAAATTCCACCTAGCGAAACTAAGGGAGCTTGCATAAATTAGGGAATGAAAATGGCTTGTAAAAGAATTACGGAACATAGGCAGCGGAAACAGGTAAGGGAGCGGTGACCAGAGGTGAAACCTCGTACTGCCAGAAATTCAGTCCACCTGGTCGAAGCACATTTTCAAGAGGAGTAGCCTCCGTGCTCGACGTAGGGTGTATTCTGGAGCTGGACACCGGGCAAGTGGGCAGTGAGCAGGCAGGGAGCTGCTATTTATAGTACACTCGATGGTCAGGCACGCGCACTGAGGGCTGCGCGTCGAAGCTAGCAGAATGATACACAGGCGCGCGTGCAGCTGGCTGGCGGAGCGAGAAAGGAGCGCCGGACATACAACACCCTCCCCTCCTAAATACGCCGGTACGGCGTGAAACGGCGGCGGCGCTGGCGGCGACTGCGATGCTGGGGCGGAGCTGCTGATTTCTCTGTTGTATTGTCCGGAGCTGGAACTGGGCGGAGTGGCTCTGTCTCGTCCTGAAAGGAACCCATTGTTATTAAATGATCTAAAGCGCGTTCAGCAATAGATTTATCTGGTTTAGCAATAGAATCAATAGCTGGACAGGGGCGGTAGCGCAGACGTATCTGATCTTGATGGCGGCAGATACGTTTCTCTGTAGTCTGTATCTCGTATAGACGATGACCCAAAGATCTGCAGATGACTCCAGGTATCCAGAGTGGGTTGGATTTGAATGTCCTGGTGTAGACCTTGTCGTTGATGGAGAACTTCGTTGGGGAGGCCTTATGCTGGGCCGGGAGAGGCTGTAACAGAGAAAGTAAAGTTCTGTGAGGTCGTCCATGGAGCTTCTGTGCAGGAGTGATATTATCAGCGCCGGGTAGAGTTCTGTAGTTGTTTAGGAGTTGGAGCAAGGCTTGGTCTTTAGTTAAGCCTGAAGAGACAGCTTTCTTCATACTTCTTTTAAATGTTTGTACGAAGCGTTCAGCTTCACCATTAGATTGAGGGTGAAAAGGTGGTGCTAGGATATGACGAATGCCATTATGTGTACAAAAGTTCTGAAAAGCAGTAGCTGTAAATTGAGGTCCGTTGTCTGAAATGAGTACTTGCGGTAAACCTTCTGTAGTAAAGATTTTCTGGAGAGCACGAATGGTAGCTTCGGTTGTAGTAGTCGAATGCATATCCACGACATATGGAAAGTTTGACAGTGAATCGATGACTATTAACCACATGGAATTGAGGAAAGGACCTGCGAAATCGATGTGAACTCGTTCCCATGGCGTAGTAGCAGGAGGCCATGAAGCAAGATCAGAAGACGGGGCGTTCTGATTCGTTTGACATTGCTCACAATGACGTATTAGCTTTTCGATGGCGGCATCAATACCGGGCCAGTAGCAGTGTTGACGGGCGAGTTGCTTTGTTCTGGAGATACCCCAATGGCTTTGGTGTAATAATTCGAGAACTTGTTTCTGTAGGCTAAGTGGGATAACCACTCGGACGAGGGTGCCTGCTTCTAGTAATACAACTCCGGCACGAGTCGTGAGACGATGCTGCATACGATGATAAGGTGCCAGGTGGGCAGGAAGTGTGCTCTGAAGAGGCCAACCGTTGCGGATGTAAGTACGTACAGTAGCAAGTGTACTGTCCTTATCCGTAGCTTTAGCTATGCAGGTAGCATCAATAGGAAAACTGGATACAGTATCTTCAAGTTCTATGTCCAACTGAAGACATTCAGATTCTTGAGAATCGAAGGCAGTATCAGGACCAACGGGTAAGCGGGAGAGGGCATCAGCATTACAATGCTGGGATGTGGCTCGATATACAATCTGATAGGAATAATCAGAAAGGAACATGGACCATCTTTGAAGCTTTCTGAGGGAATTCTCAGGGATCTTATTACCAGGATGGAATAAGTGTACGAGAGGCTTATGATCGGTAATGATCAGGAAATGGTTGCCATAGAGATATTCATTGAAACGGCGAATACCAAAGATGATGGCTAAAGCTTCTTTCTCTATCTGTGAGTATCGACGTTGATGGTCATTAAGTGTTTTCGAAGCGAAGGCGATGGGGCGTTCTTGTCCATGACGATCCTTCTGGGAGAGAACGGCACCGACACCGTAGTCTGAAGCGTCAGTAGCTAGCGTGATGATCTTGTCGGGCTGAAAATGAGTGAGTTGTATAGCTTGAATTAAGGCGTTGTTGATTGTTTTCCATGCCTGTTGGCATTGCGGAGTCCACTGAAACTTAACACCTTTTTTACGTAGAGCGTTTAATGAAGCTGCCACTGTAGCGAAGCGTGGAATGAACTTATTATAATAGTTCGCTTTGCCTATGAAGGACTGAAGCTGCTTGAGGTTCTGAGGTGCTGGCATGTTTACTATCGCTGAGACATTCTGTGTACTAGGACGAATTCCATTCTTATCAAGTATATGTCCTAGGTAGTGAACTTGAGGCTGAAAGAAGGTACATTTAGCGAGATTCGCTCGTAGACCATTGTCTTTCAATTTCTGGAGAAGGAGGCGTAGATTGGTGAGATGTTCCTGATGATCTTTTCCAGTAACAATAATATCATCCAGGTAGTTAGCACAACCGGGAATGGAGGCGGTGAGTTGAGCCAAATAGCGCTGAAAAATAGCCGCTGAGGATGAAACACCGAATGGGAGCCGCTGGAGCTGGAGCAGTCCGAGAGGAGTGTTGAGTGTGAGAAATTTCTTAGATTCTGCGTCTAAAAGTAGCTGGAGATATGCTTCTTTAAGATCAACTCGAGAGAAGAATTGTCCACCAGAGAGACGACGGAATAAGTCTTCTGGACGTGGAATAGGAAAGATATCTGTGTCGAGTTGTGCGTTGACTGTAGATCGAAAATCGCCACAAAGTCGAACATTACCATCAGGTTTCTTGATTACCACGAGTGGAGTAGCCCATTGACTAGAAGTAACTGGTACAACAATTCCAGTTTGTATCCATCTTTCTAATTCTTTCGTGACCTGGTCTTGAAGTGCTAGGGGTACTGGACGAGCTTTGAGGAAGCGAGGCTTAGCTCCGGATTTCAGCTGTATGTGAGCTGTATAGTCTTTGGCTGTTCCGAGCTGAGAGTCGAAGACTTCAGGAAACTGCGCTATGAGAGCTGTAACGTCAGAAGTAGGATGCAATGTAGATACGACGTTAATGTTGTCATGTATCTGGAAACCAAATAAGTTAAATAGATCCATGCCCATAATGTTTGATGCAGTGTAGTTGTTAACTACGAGAAGAGGAATGGCTTTCTGAATTCCTTTATAACTAGCCTGAAGCTTGATTTGACCTTTGATGTCAATTTTCTTCTTGTTAAATGTCACGAGCTGGATGTCAGCTGGAGAGCATGAAGGTGAACCTAAGTCGTGGTAGGTAGTCAGGTTAATAATAGAGACAGGAGATCCAGTATCTAATTGAAAATCGACAGATCGATCAGAGAATGAGAGAGGAATGATGATTTTGTGAGAATCCTTTGTGGGAAGAATAAGATTGATCTGATCCACTTCCATGTCTTGGCGGGGCTGTATATGCTTCCGGCGTGCTGCAGTAGTCTTAGCAGGGCTGAGCGAACTTTGACAGACAGTCTTAATGTGTCCAAGTTTATTACATCGTTCACAAGTAGCTTTGAAAAAACGACAGTCACGACGTTCATGATGCTTGAAACAACCTCGGCAGGAAGGCAGGAGTTTCGAGGTGCTTTTAGAATTGGGCTTCCGTGTAGCATTACGAGAGGGAAACTGGCGAGAATGCTTGGTGAAGAGCGCCTTATCCGTACGGTTCACTGTAGCAGAGGACTTGCGGGCCTGAGGCGAGACTTGTGCAACTTCGTGTGGAGAGGCTATGGCTGCGGCAGTCTTGGTAGTAAGCTCATAAACCGTAGCAATACGCTGGACGTCTTCTAAAGAAGGGTTACTCTGCTTGACAGCGTCAAAACGTATTTTGTCTTCAGGAGTATGTAATATTATCATGTCCCGAATGAGAGAATCAGTGTAGGATGAACCACAACCGTCCTTGGAGCAGATGAACTGGCAGGGTTTAGCTAGACCACGCAATTCAGTTATCCATTCAGTATGTGTCTGATGGGGTTGCTTTCTGCTTTGAAAAAATTTATAGCGAGCAGCCACTATGTGAGGAGCTTTGGCATAGTGTTCCGTGAGACGGGCCAAGAGCTGCGTGAAGGGCACCTCAGATAAGTGTTCTTCCGGACTTAATTTACGTAGTAATTCACACGTAGCATTGCCAACCGAACTAAGAAATAGTGCGCGGCGGCGTTGATCATCTGTGACAGAATGGCAGATGAAATGCTGCTGCAAGCGGGCTAAATAAACTGACCATTCTTCCTTAGCTGGATCAAAAGCAGAGAACGGAGGAATAGCTGATGGCTGTGTAGAGACAGAAATAGCTTGAATAGCCTGAATTAATGCGGCCTGTTGTTGTTGCATAAACTGTTGTTGTTGCTGCTGTAAGGCTTGGAAGACCGTAGCGAGTTGTTCCGCAGTAGCCATTGCGAGATGCGTGCAAGAAAGAGTAAGGTAAGCTGTGTGTCAGAACTAGTTGGAGTGTCGTTGTTGTTTAGCACGTCGCCGTAGAGTTGACAACTGGGCCTGTTGAATTGTAGTGTCGTGTTTACCTCGTTACTATAGAGTTGGCGATTGGGGCTGATGACGTGTAGTTGGTTGCTTGTTTACCTCGTCGCCAGAGAGTTGGCAACTGGGGTCGAAGAATTGTAGGATGTTGCTTTTTACCTCGTCGCCATAGAGTTGTGTTGTAACCAAGGTTGAAATTTACAAAACACAACTTTTATTGCTTCACTTTATGATATTTACACAAATAACAGAAATTTATTTTGAAGCAAAAAGGAATATTGAATCTTGAGAAAAGTCTGTCTTTATACAATATGTACAGGTTTGCAGTCTTTATATACACTTCTATCTTGAAAAGATAGTCTTTGTGAATTGACACGTTGATAGTCGAGAACTATCTGGCACACTAACATGAATGTCTTTGAGAGTCCTTGTTTGTTGAAGTGCCTGAATTCCTAAAAAGCAAGTTCAATTGATTGAAGAAATTCCACCTAGCGAAACTAAGGGAGCTTGCATAAATTAGGGAATGAAAATGGCTTGTAAAAGAATTACGGAACATAGGCAGCGGAAACAGGTAAGGGAGCGGTGACCAGAGGTGAAACCTCGTACTGCCAGAAATTCAGTCCACCTGGTCGAAGCACATTTTCAAGAGGAGTAGCCTCCGTGCTCGACGTAGGGTGTATTCTGGAGCTGGACACCGGGCAAGTGGGCAGTGAGCAGGCAGGGAGCTGCTATTTATAGTACACTCGATGGTCAGGCACGCGCACTGAGGGCTGCGCGTCGAAGCTAGCAGAATGATACACAGGCGCGCGTGCAGCTGGCTGGCGGAGCGAGAAAGGAGCGCCGGACATACAACAGAAACGAACCCAGGAAAGACCAAATATGATCGTTTTATGATCAGATTAAGTACATTGAAAATCCACAGCCTGTTTCCAGTCATTCGACCGGGTCAGGAATCGAATGAATGAGGCCCCATCTACCGGCAAGGATAGAAACTGTGCCAGCAGCCGAAGCCTGTCTCACTCTTCTGGGTCAATGATTAATAAATGACAAACGAAATTATATTCGAGAGTATTGATGGAATAAATGATGACAGGAAAAACCGGAGTACTCGGAGAAAAACCTGTCCGGTCTCCGCTTTGTCCAGCACAAATCTCATATGGAGAGACCGGGATTTGAACTACGGAACCCAGCGGTAAGAGGCCGGTGCGCTGCCGCCTGAGCCACGACGGCTCCTAATAAGTACATTATGAACAGTAAAATCAATTGGCATCAACTCTTTTTCTCCCCACCGCCGTTAAGTTGATTTCCCCCTCCAAAAGAAAAAGGAAGGCGTGTTTCATTATGTTTAAAGGAGATACCAGTGTTAACGTGTGTTACGTTCAGTTTTGATATGTAAGTATCCCCATAAAAATAATTCACTTTTTCACTCCTTTTCACAATCTCTTCCCCCTCCGCCCCCCCCCCCCCTCCAAGTGAACTTTCCGGCAAAAAATACTTGTTTCTTTAAAAGTAAAGGATCTTCTAAATACCAATTATCGCGAATCTAACATCTTCAGTTTTTGAGATTTGTATTCTCATAAAAGTAATTAAACTCCTTTTCACTCCCATCCCCCAAGAGGATTTCCCCCTCAAAACGCGTTTGTCGTTGTTTTTAAAGGAGATAAAAATACCAATTTTCACGTCTGCAACAACTTAAGCTTTTATTAGATGTAAGTATCCTCATACAATTAATTCAATTAATTTTTCAATTCTTTCACCTCCCCTCCCCCCCCCCCATTCATTGGATTTTCCGAGAATAAGTGTTTCTTTACTTTTAAAGCAGATTCCAAATACCAGATTTTACGTCTTCAGTTTTTGAGATATCAGTATCCTCATTAAAAGAATTCAACGCCGTTTTCAGTCACTTTTACCCCCGCCCCCGCCTACCCAAGTGGTTTTACCGAAAACAAAAGTAACGTTTCTTTATTTTTAATAGAGATAAATATACCATTTTTCACTCCTGTACATGTTAAGTTTTTGAGATACACTGCAGAAATTCTCATTTTAAAATTTCACCCCCTTTTTAGTTCCTCTTTAGTGGATTTTCCAAAAACAAATCACCTATGTTGCTTTACTTTTACAGGAGATTCCAAATACTAATGTTTACGTCTGTAATATTTTACGTTTCTGAAATAAACTGTAGATAACGTATTTCTAAAAATTCACCGCAATTTGCCACTCCTGTTTAACCCCATTAATTGGATTTTCCAAAAACAAAAACAAAAAACAAAACAAAGGTGTTTCTTTATTTGTAAGGAGATCCCAGATACCAATTTTTAGGTCTGTAACATCTCCAGTTTCTGAGATATAAGTATCCTCATTAAAGGCATTCAATCCATTTTTCTTCCTTTTTCACTCCTCCTATTGGGATTTTCAGAGAACAAACAAATACGAGTTTCTTTATTTTTAAAGGAGATTCTAAATATCAATTTTTACATCTGAAAACTTTTAAAGTTTTGATATGTAGATACACTCATTTTAAATTTTCAACCCCCCTTTTCATCCCAACCCCCACTATTTGTATTTTCCAAAAACAAAAATTACGTGTTTCTTTATTTTCAAAGGAGATCCAAGATACCAATTTTCAGGTCTATAATATCTTCAGTTTCTGAAATATAAGTAGCCTCATTAAAGGCATTCAACCGCTTTTTCACCCATTTTCACTCCTCCTATATGGATTTTCCGAAAACAAAAAAATACATGTTTCTTTATTTTTAAAGGAGATTCTAAATACCAATTTTTACATTTGTTAACTTTGAAAGTTCTGAGATATAGAAACACTGATTTTAAAAATTAACCCCCGCTTTTCACCCCCCTAGTGAGGGAATATCCAAAAATTTGCCCTTAGCGAGCACCTACATTGTAGTGTAAATGTATCCTCAAAATTTCATTTCTTTTTGTCTAGTAGTTTTGGCTCTGCGATGATGAATCAGTCAGTCAGTCAGTCAGTCAGTCAGTCAGTCAGGACATGTTCTTTTATATGTATAGATTACAGGTAGTACGGAAAGATATGAATGCCTTTATTTTATATATAATTTAAATTATTGTTCCTTGAACGATGATGACAGTATCGATGAGGTTGAAATACAAGAAGTGATATCGCCGTCAGCTCCATCTTTTGTATCCTCTTTATTAAGGTGCCCAAAGCAGAGTAAAAAATCCCGACCCAGCTGATGAGGTACTGCATATAGTGGCAAAAACTCAAATCACAGGAGGAGGGCAAATATGTGACATTTGATAGGCACATTGCAGAAGAGCTGGCTGCACTTTATGGCAACATGGCAATATCCTGCACAAAACTAATGAATGATGCAATTTTTCAGGGTCAAATAGCGACACTTGACCGAACATAAATTGCAGTGAAGCGTGAAATGTCATCTCACCCACAGTCAGTCGTTTGAATCCGGACGAAGGAGGACGTGTACTATGGAAACTCACAGACTTCCTTAAGCAGTGCCACTGAAGAAAACCTCTCAAGTTTTCAAGTAATAGCATTTCGTTACATAAGCCTACATTGAAATTCACCGTTGTACTTCATCACTCAATCATTCGGTTCTGCGATTCTGCCCTGCCTTCATTATTGAAGAATCGCATGAACCTCCTTCGCCTCTTGACCGTAATTCCTATTGAATCCTCTTTGTAGCTCTGTATCCGCTGAAAGGTTGTGGAGATAGCAAACAGCAACAAGACAAAACAACGGTTTCTATACGATCTAATCTTAAATTGATTTATGTGTGAAAAATTCTAAATCGTGAGGCGATTATTCGTAAAACTGTTTGTATTATATTTCCTGCTCGTGAAAGCTGGTACTTAAACACATTTGTTCTGGAGTGAGATCCTTTTGCTCAAAGGGCTTTAAAAAGTATGTGCAAGACGAATGCTTCGTCTCCCACTAACACAAACAAACGATAGTTCGGTTGTGCTATATTGCGTATGTATTGGCTTCGGCAACTGGAGATGACCAGCTACTAATTTTTGGTAGAACCTTATGTTTCACTTTACAAAAGAAAATATTTATAAAATCCCCCTATCAATACAAGTCAAGTCATCTGTTAGATGAAGCAAAGTCTATACATGTTTCAGCCTAATCTCAAGGCCATCTTCAGTAGTAAAACAATGATTACATAATATACAAACAAATTAAAAATCGTAATGATGTGAAGTGACAGTGATCATGATTAGTGAGTTCAAAACACATTGAGGTACAAAGTCCTCTCGTCTAATAGATCTTGCTGACTGTTAAATAAAAACACTATGCTGAGGAGTGTAGTGAGACCGTCAATACTACGAATACTACCAGAGGACTTTGTACCTCAATGTGTTTTTAACTCACTAATCATGATCACTGTCACTTCATTTCATTACGATTTTTAATTTGTTTGTGTATTATGTAATTACTGTTCTGCTACTGAAGATGGCCTTGAGATTAGGCTGAAACATGTATAGACTTTGCTTCATCTAACAGATGACTTGACTTGTATTGATAGGAGGATTTTATAAATATTTTCTTTTGTAAAGTGATAACCGTCAATACGGAATGAGATTCATAACTTGCAATGAACCTTATGTTTCCCAAAACTCCCCGATCTGACATTAGGCCATTAGCTCCAGTGTCACAGTAAATATATTCATCATTTTATCTCACAATAGCCATTAGCACTAAACTTTTTGACCTTTTGTAATTCCAAAAGAATGATGCACCTCCTCCAGGGGGGATGATTCTTATGCGTTTCCCGTCAACAGAACCCCAAGCAATGCCACCTGTCTTCAAATTGTGGTGCAGTTCGTAACCACTCCTTCTTGTTGACGGGAACTGATACAAATTTTAGAACTCTTTATTTCCAGGTGGCAGGAAATAATCTATGAAAGGCTTTGCACATGCACGAGTTGTAAATAATGACGATATTTTTGTTACTGATGCTTATTTTTTTAATAATTATAAACTTTCTCTCTCCTCGCCATAAGACCTGTCTGCGTCGGTGCAACGTAAAGCCACTAGTAAAAAAAAATTCACTTTTTCTCACTCATTAATTTGAATAAAGAATATCTTACATTGCATTCTTCTTATTTTAGTTCTTCGTAAATTGCTCTGCATGTCTCTGGAATAATTACTTCAAAGGCCTGAGAAGAAATAGCAGCACAGAACTTCAGACCTTCGTGCAAGTAGAGTAATTACTTGCCACATTTTGTAATCCGAGGAGTTATCTTATTATTATTATTATTATTATTATTATTATTATTATTATTATTTATTGTTATTATTAATATTATTATTAAACGAGATTTCCAGTTTCGGAAGCGAAATGGTTCACTCAGCCTACACCAAGGATGAGTACCAGGTTAATTCACGCGGACAAAGGTGGCCGGGCGTAGAGCTAAGCACACTACCCCATCAAGTGCCGAGGTTACAGATAGTGGAAGGCTTTACCTTCCACCGCTCCAGGGGCCTTTATGGCCGGTAAGGATATGACTTTGTTTTTTATTTCCTTATAAATCATAGGACGGTGGGTTCGATTCCCCATTAGGGAGTCGAAATATTGAAACAAGAAATCGCAAGGCATTGCTTAAGAAGTAACTATTCTCCTACTTCTTCGCTTAGGCCTACAATGGACCACGTGGTTCTTAACTCTGGTGAGCTTTTTTCTTGTCTTAGGGTGGCGTGCACCAACCAAGAGTAAGTTCTACTTCCGTAGTAAAGTACTCTTGAAGTCAGCATTCGGCGACTTCCATACGAGAGTAAGTTACTCCTGAAGTATTTTAGTCCTTTCGGATACTCCTGGACTAAATTACTACAAGAGTAAAATGTTGAAGAGCACCTTCTTGTAGTATATTACTAAAGAAGTAAATAACGTACGAATATAGGTTAGAATTTACTCTCATGTCGTGCATGGAGTAAGCTAAGTTTAGACTTGTTGACTAATGATAATATCGTGCCGTATATGAGAGGAAAGACGTTTCAAACGTGTTTATGGATTACTTAGATTATATTGACGATCTCGACGCAGAAAACGATGGGAAATGTAATAGTCCGTAGGCCTACAGTGCGTGAAAGGCGATAGCCGTGTAATGTGAACAAGGCGAGTTTCAGGAACGTTTTTGGTCTTAGGAAGGAATCCTTTACTTTCCTTCTAAATCTACTTGGAGATCACTTACAGCTGAATTCTTGTCTTAATTTTGTTGTATCTCTCAAATTACAGTTGTTGTGTGCCCTACGAGTGTTTCGTACCGGAGCATTTCAGTACAGTTGCCGGCGATCTAATTAACGTTTACCGTATCATTCATCGCGTGGTTAAAGCACTAGTTGAGGCTAAGAGGGAGGTACACCTGTAAATGATGATTATCGTTCGGAAAATAAAAGGATATTCTTCACGTTGGCAGGTTAGTAGTATAATACAGGGATTCGGGCGCCACCGCCACCGCAGGCTCCCAGAGGCCACCTCCACCACCACCACAGCCAGAGGCCTCCTAGAGGTCTCCTCCAACACCCGCGGGAAATTTGAATTTGTAAACAAAGCCACGTGCTTTTTGACAGCTATCATCGACAACAACGCATCGCTAACCTCAGTACTGCCATCTTGACGGGCCTAAACCTCAGTAGTACCAACTTAACCTAACTAGCGCGAGGTAAACAAATCCACGTGTTTTTGACAGCCACGTGCTTTTTGACAGACAACAACGCATCGCTAACCTCAGTACTGCCATCTTGACAGGCCTAAACCTCAGTACTACCAACTTAACCTAACTAGCGTGAGATAAACAAATCCACGTGCTTTTTTGACAGCTGCCATCTGCCATCTTTAAACTACAGAGCACCGTGCTGTCCTCTTTATCGCAGTAGCTGCAAATTCGTCACTTGTCGTCGGCAGTGCTGCCATCTTGGCGGGCCTAAACCTTAGTGCTACCAACTTATCCTCACTAGCGTGAGATAAACAAATCCACGTGCTTTTTTGACAGCTGTCATCCGCCATCTTTAATCTATAGAGCACCGTGCTGCCCTCTTTAGCTACTTACCTTTGAAATGTGGTACGTCACAGCTGTCATCCGCCATCTTGCATCCCAAACCTCAGTGCTGCACTCTTTAGCTAGATACCTTTGAAATGTAGTGGCGGCAATTTGAGAAATTCTTTATGCTCTTGTTTGGAAACAAAGCCACGTGCTTTTTTGACAGCTGTCATCCGCCATCTTTAATCCAGAGAGCACCGTGCTGCCCTCTTTAGCTACTTAGCTTTGAAATGTAGTACGTCACAGCTGTCATCCGCCATCTTGCATCGCAAACTTCAGTGCTGCACTCTTTAGCTAGATACCTTTGAAATGTAGTGGGGGCAATTTGAGAAATTCTTTATGCTCTTGTTTGGAAACAAAGCCACGTGCTTTTTTGACAGCTGTCATCCGCCATATTTAATCCAGAGAGCACCGTGCTGCCCTCTTTAGCTACTTACCTTTGAAATGTGGTACGTCACAGCTGTCATCCGTCATCTTGCATCGCAAACCTCAGTGGTGCACTCTTTAGCTAGATACCTTTGAAATGTAGTGGCGGCAATTTGAAAAATTCTTTATGCTCTTGTTTGGAAACAAACCTATGCGCTTTTTGTCAGCTATCATCCGCCATCTTTAATCCAGAGAGCACCGTGCTGCCCTCTATGTGGTGGTAGTAAATTCTACACGCTCTTGTTTGGAAACAAACCCATGTGCTTTTCTAACAGCTGTCAACCGCTAGAGAGCACCGTGCTGCCCTCTTTGTGCCGGTGGCAAATTCCATGTGCTTTACAAACTTACGTGCTTTTTGACAGCTGTCATTCGCCATCTTGCATAACAAACCTCAGTGCTGTACTCTTTAGCTAGATACCTTTGAAATGTGGTGGCGGAAAATTCTACGTGCTCTTGTTTGGAAACAAAGCCACGTGATTTTTTGATAGCTATCATCCGCCATCTTTAATCAATAGAGCACTGTGCTGCTATCATGCGGGTAATTTCGTCAGCTGTCATCCGCCATCTTTAATCTACAGAGCGCCGTGCTGCTCTCTGTAGTAGCGAGCAATTTGAAAAGTTCTGTTAGCTGTCATCCGCCATCTTTAATCAAGATAGCACCGTGCTGCCATCTTTAGCTAGATACCTTTGAAATGTGGTGGCGGCAAATTGAAAAATTCCACGTGCTCTTGTTTAGTAAACAAACTCACGCGCTTTTTTGTCAGCTGTCATCCACCATCTTACATCGCAAACCTCAGTGCTACACTCTTTAGTTGAAATATGGTGGCGGATAATTTAAAAAGAAAAATTCTACAGCAGCCATCTCTCGACGCTTATTGCACAAGATGATGGCTATACATGACACCTTAAAGGTGCTTATACAAGATAATCGCTATACATAGGTTCTTATGAGACGCCCTTGGGATGCTTGCGCAAGATGGCGGTTATACAAGGCTCCTTATGAGACACCCTAGGGATGCTTGTGCAAGATGGTGGTTGCTCTTATGAGGCGGCTTAAGGATCCTTGCACAAGATGGTCCACCATCTTTAAACTACAGAGCACCGTGCTACCCTCATGCGGGGCAATTTCGTTAGCTCTCATCCGCTATCTTTAATGAACAGAGCACCGTGCTACCCTCATGCGGGACAATTTCGCTAGCTGTCATCCGTCATCTTTAATGAACAGAGCACCGTGCTGCCCTCATGCAGGACAATTTCGTTAGCTATCATCCGCCATCTTTTAATGAACAGAGCACCGTGCTGCCCTCATGCGGGACAATTTCGTTAGCTGTCATCCGCCATCTTTTAATGAACAGAGCACCGTGCTGCCATCTTTGTGTTGGCATCTTTATTCTTTGACATGTGGTAGCGGTAAGTTCTACATCCACAATCTGAGAGCACCGTGACGTACTCTTAGTTGTAGCGGACAATTTAAAAAAGAACATGTCAAGGAATACCCTTGTTCTAAAAGAAAACAAGACTACGGTTCTGAATGGCTTGCGTAAGATAGCGATTGTTATAACCTCCTTTTCCCTGCTCTGTTAAGGCATAGCTTTATCGAACATATAACGCGATCTTACACATAAGACAGCATGCATATCACGTACCTGCAAGTTTAGACTTGAACACATAATACTGCTTATAGTTCGACGTTGTTGAACACTGCATTGCATTACTAGAATCGAGCACTGTTTAGAAAGAAAAAAATTATCTTCTCAGCATACTTACTAAGCTGCTCTTTTTCCTCTATCAAGCTACATCTCTATCGAACACGCATTGCTGTAAAACATATTTTTAATCCCAAGAGAATCGAGCCTGAGACTGCCGGGTGAGAGGCAAGCACACTAAACCAAACCGTAGGAGCTGGCAATTCTCTTTCTATATAATAATTTTGTGTAGCTATTTCTAGCCAAGTGCAGTCTAAAAATAAATCCTAGTCTTATTACATCAGGAAGGGTAACTGGCTAAATCTTGGTCTTTCAGCGTCAGGAAGGGCAATCGGCTGTAAAACATATTTTTAATCCCAAGAGAATAGAACCCGAGACTGCCGGGTGAGAGGCAAGCATTCTAAACCAAACTGTAAGAGCCGGCAATTCTCTTTCTATATAATAATTTCGTGTGGCTATTTCTAGCCAAGTGCAGTCTAAGAAAATAAATCCTAGTCTTGTTACATCAGGAAGGGTAACTGGCTAAATCCTGGTCTTTCAGCGTCACGAAGGGCAACCGGCCTTAAAACAGATTCTTGCGTCAGGAAGGGCATCTGGCCTTAAAATAGGTTCCTACAATTTAAAATCTCATGTAAAAACAGGAGGAGAGCAGCGGCTAGCTGCTTCCTAGTGCATTTCAGGTGTTATGCCTTACGAGTAGCTATGTACTAGCACCGGATTTAGAATAAGCAGACTCTAGAACGAGAAAAAATATCTGGGATGTGTTTTTGAAGCATGCCTACACACACGCGCGCGCAAGCTGCATCCGGCTAGCCAGCTCCTACCTGGAATGCGTTTGCCTCAACAGAGTGTAAAGTCTGCTGCATGCGTACAGTTCACATTAAAATTATTAGCAGCTTCTCGAGCTGATCTCAAACCTTCTCGTTTAATCATAGTACGAATACGCCTGCTTGTAGAACTTGTATATTTCGGTACCTCAGCGTTTCGTGTTGTTGCTAACAGGTAGGGGGTACTATGGATGTAGGCTTAGCTTAGTAAAACTCATGACAATGTCTGACCTCTGTAGGTCGAAACTTGGTTTCTTCCGAACATTGCAACTTTAGTCTATTGATAAATAGTTGTTCTCTTCAATCCTCATGCTATAGAAGAGGTCAGTCTTATAATTTCAAACTTACAACCATGTCTGATCTCTATATGTTGAAACTTAGTTTTTTCCACCTAAACATTGCAATCGCGCGCTAACTTTCCAAGGCTCGATCCGCTGCAGAACTCTTACATTCTGACACCTCGGCATCAACAGCAGGTTCGATCCCGGCTTAAATATGTCAGCCTGCGGAACTCAGCGTAAGACCCTCAGGAGAGCTCTTGTTGCATAAACATTTCGTTCCGCCTGTACAGCAAACGTCTCTTGATATCCGCTTGGTGACAAGGAGCATATTTACTCGCTGCAGTCTGCGTGAAGTGCTCCTCACAGTTCTCAGTATGCGTTTATTACGTGCACAACCCCGTCTAAGTACTGTCTGCTGTGAATATTATTCTTCAGCCTTTAACTTAAGGTATGTCTGAACTGTTAGTTACTGTCAGCAAAGCAACTTCTACGCTAGGTAATAAACATCTACATTCATATATTTTTCTCTTCTTTTAGGCACTGTTCGAGTTACAGGCTTGAAGGTAACCATTTTATTCATCCGAGTAACAGTTTGCAGCACGTGCATTTTAAGGTATGTTTCGAACTTTTTCTATCGATCTTATATGTTTACATTCTTTTTAGCATTATAAGATAGGAGAATTAGAAGGCATAGACATAGAAGAGGATAATCATGTAATTTCAAACTCACGGCCATGTCTGACCTTAATAGGCTGAAACTTGGTTCCTTCCGCACGTTGCAACTCTAGGCTAGCTGACTTGTCCTTTCGATATCCTATTATCACATTTGCTTTTACGCTAGGCAGTAAAGGTCTTTGAGTTAAAGATAGCTAGGTTACCTGTTAACAAACCAAGTATCTTTTGTAACCTTCATTGTTTTTAGCCTTTTACGATTAGAGGTGTTCCGAGGTATCTGTGGAACAGCAGAGGTGAAAGAAGGTGCGGGGATGAACATGTCTCAAAATACGAAATTAAAGTTAAGATAAAATTTAACAAGGTTATATTTTCTTTTCAAGATTAAGAAATAACAAGAATGGCAGGTACAGAGTAGCAAGGCACCAAATGTACAATTACAGTATTCACAGGATTTGGGCTTCGAGCCCCGGACTCACAATTCTTGAGCAATTAGCCCAACTTTACCCAAAAAACAAGATTCGACAAAGGGGTAGAAGACCCCAATCATGTTCAGGAGCACTTGCTCCCAATTACACAGTAAAGCCTCCTCGAGGCGCGCAGAAAACAAAATTGTTAGAAAGAGCAACCTGCTCTTAAGTACGAGCCTATCCAAGGCCACACCAAACTCCACTTTCAAGTTGTCCTCCAAGGACATGAAAACAGGGGTAAAATACCCAACCTATTGAGGCCTATTAAGTAAGGAAAGGTTAATTACATGGCCTCTAAAATACCAACTTGAGAGGAGGCGATCTGCACTCCTAATACATTTTGTTTAAAACCTACTTGGCACTAGGCCGTTAATGCAAGGGCTAATCCCATACCAAAGAGGTGACTTATATGAGAAGACAATTTACATTACGCTAGACTGGAAGAAACGGTTGAGAAAATAAGTTCACCTCAAAGCAATATGAGTGGGAGCTCGAGAGGGTTAAGCACTCTCTATCCCAATATGTAGTTTAAAAGATAGAATAGATACTAACTGTCTTTACATTTTAGGGGAAAAGTTACATGGTGGAAAAGCTTCGGACCTGCCCCGAGAGTTAAACTGCTGAGCTAGCAAGAAAAGAAGTTATTAAACGGCCATTACCTTGTGGTTGAACTGCTGCCCGAAGAAAGAGGCGCTTCTCCCCCCCCCCCCCTGCTACGTACTTTACACACTGATCGATGTTACAGAAGTGGCGCGGAGACCCGAAAATCAGCAGTTTATAATCTCTCGCGGAAAGTCCGAGGCGTTTCAGGAATGAGAACACCCTCCCACAATAATTTTATTGGTTAGGATTAAGTAACATATCCAAGTTGAAGAAAATACACCTGATTCGTCATAAATTAATTAAAGAAATTCGGGATTGGCTAAATTCAAACCTGGCGGAAGGAAGGGGTTAATATTGCCAATATAAACAATAACTGAAAGAAATTTAACAAAGAACAAACTTATAAACACAAAATTTCTTCAAAAACATAGTTCTTTCACTTCGCACTAGGGTGCATAATTGTATTTCTTCAGTAGTGCCATCTGGAAGAGAATGTCCACACTTCTTACTACAGGCAAAACAAAAATACATCGAAAACGACCCAGTTCAGAAACTTCAAAATTTACAAGTAGTGACATCTTCTGAGGAACTAGAAAATTAACACCGTAGATAAAGTTCAGACTTCCTCCAGTAGAGGAGTTTCAACTGGCGCAAATTTCGAATTAGCGGCATGGAGGTGTACCACCCGGTACAGAGGGTTAGAAGGTGTAGACAAGGAGGTAGTTAATCTTGTAACTTCAAACTCACGACTATGTCTGACCTTAATAGGCTGAAACTTGCTTTCTTCTGCACGTTGCAACTCTAGGCTAGCTGACTTGTCCTTTCGATATCCTATTATCACATTTGCTTTTACGCTAGGCAGTAAAGGTCTTTGAGTTAAAGATCGCTAGGTTACCTGTTAACAAACCAAGTATCTTTTATAACCTTCATTGTTTTTAGCATTTTACGATTAGAGGATTAGAAGGTGTAGACAAGGAGGTAGTTAATCTTGTATCTTCAAACTCACGACCATGTCTGACCTTAATAGGCTGAAACTTGGTTTCTTCCGCACGTTGCAACTCTAGGCTAGCTGACTTGTCCTTTCGATATCCTATTATCACATTTGCTTTTACGCTAGGCAGTAAAGGTCTTTGAGTTAAAATTTAGCTAGGTTACCTGTTAACAAACCAAGTATCTTTTATAACCTTCATTGTTTTTAGCATTTTACGATTAGAGGATTAGAAGGTGTAGACAAGGAGGTAGTTAATCTTGTATCTTCAAACTCACGACTATGTCTGACCTTAATAGGCTGAAACTTGGTTTCTTCTGCACGTTGCAACTCTAGGCTAGCTGACTTGTCCTTTCGATATCCTATTATCACATTTGCTTTTACGCTAGGCAGTAAAGGTCTTTGAGTTAAAATTTAGCTAGGTTACCTGTTAACAAACCAAGTATCTTTTATAACCTTCATTGTTTTTAGCATATTACGATTAGAGGGTTAGAAGGTGTAGACAAGGAGGTAGTTAATCTTGTATCTTCAAACTCACGACCATGTCTGACCTTAATAGACTGAAACTTGGTTTCTTCTGCACATTGCAACTCTAGGCTAGCTGACTTGTCCTTTCGATATCCTATTATCACATTTGCTTTTACGCTAGACAATAAAGGTCTTTGAGTTAACGATAGCTAGGTTACCTGTTAACAAACCAAGTATCTTTTGTAACCTTCATTGTTTTTAGCATTTTACGATTAGAGGGTTAGAAGGTGTAGGCAAGGAGGTAGTTAATCTTGTAACCTCAAACTCACGACCATGTCTAACCTTAATAGACTGAAACTTGGTTTCTTCCGAGCATCGCGAATTTAGTCTAATCTCTATTGATGAATAGTTGCTCTCTTTAATCCTACATGCTAGTTAATCGTTAGCAATTAAATTTTCGTTTTTTCTTTGCTACTCGAGGAAAGGATATTGAGTTACTATATTTTTAACAACAAGAGTGCTTCGACTTTGTTAGGTATAAAAAAAAATTCTGTTTGTTTTTAAAAACTCATGACAATGTCTGAGCTTAATAGGCTGAAACTTGGTTTCTTCCACACATTGCAATTCAAGGCTAGCTGACTAGTCCTTTCGATATCCTATTATCACATTTGCCTTTACGCTAGGCAGTAAAGGTCTTTAAGTTAAAGATAGCTAGGTTACCTGTTAGCAAACTAACTTACCTTTTCATATCCTATCATCACAAGTACTTCTACGCTACATCTATATATTTTCGTTCTTTTTAGGTGCATCGACATCTCCGGCAGGAAGGGATTATACTGTTGCAAATGTCTGATAAGAAGTACAACAAGACCTAAGAAGGGTTCTAAAATTAGGGTATAAGTTGTAGGAAATAGTATAAAATAAATAATGTAGAATTAACATATTCTTTTATTTTAGATTAGGTATTACATTCTCCTCCTCCTACTCCTTCCTCTCGAAGAAGAAATAAGAGTAGGTGTTGATTAAATTTGAAAGTATGTTATCATCTAGTTCGGTAAGTATGTTGAGAACAGAATTTTTTTTCCCCAAAAGT
Organism: Anabrus simplex; assembly: GCF_040414725.1. Taxonomy (NCBI): domain Eukaryota; kingdom Metazoa; phylum Arthropoda; class Insecta; order Orthoptera; family Tettigoniidae; genus Anabrus; species Anabrus simplex. Next base: position 513,216,549 of record NC_090267.1, read on the forward strand.
GTTTGATTCTAGTCTTGCAATGCAGTGTTCTACAACATCGCACTATAAACGGTAGTATGTATTCAAGTCTAAACCTGAACACTCTCGCTTTTGCGATGCATGTTCGATAAAAGATGTACCTTCGCAGAGTAAGGAAGAGTTGCAAGCTGTTCAGAATTCTACTCTAATTTTTTTGTTAGAACAAAGGTATACCCCAGACATGTTGTAAACACATCCACCGATGTTCTGATCATATGTAGTATCGAGTACAGTGTTCGATTCTAGTTTTGATCACTTATCTAGTGTTTTGAATACATCAATTAATCTTCTGTTCACATGTTAAGGTTAACAACATCGAGTGCAGTGTTCGATTCTAGTTTAGGTATTACATTCTCCTCCTCCTACTCCTTGCTCTCGAAGAAGAAATAAGAGTAGGTGTTGATTAAATTTGAAAGTATGTTATCATCTAGTTCGGTAAGTATGTTGAGAACAGAATTTTTCCCCCCCAAAAGTGTTTGATTCTAGTCTTGCAATGCAGTGTTCTACAACATCGCACTATAAACGGTAGTATGTATTCAAGTCTAAACCTGAACACTCTCGCTTTTGCGATGCATGTTCGATAAAAGATGTAACTTCGCAGAGTAAGGAAGATTTGCAAGCTGTTCAGAATTCTACTCTAATTTGTTTCTTAGAACAAAGGTATACCCCAGACATGTTGTAAACACATCCACCGATGTTCTGATCATATGTAGTATCGAGTGCAGTGTTCGATTCTAGTTTTGATCACTTATCTAGTGTTTTGAATACATCATTTAATCTTCTGTTCACATGTTAAGGTTAACAACATCGAGTGCAGTGTTCGATTCTAGTTTAGGTATTACATTCTCCTCCTCCTACTCCTTGCTCTCGAAGAAGAAATAAGAGTAGGTGTTGATTAAATTTGAAAGTATGTTATCATCTAGTTCGGTAAGTATGTTGAGAACAGAATTTTTTTTCCCCCAAAAGTGTTTGATTCTAGTTTTGCAATGCAGTGTTCTACAACATCGCACTATAAACGGTAGTATGTATTCAAGTCTAAACCTGAACACTCTCGCTTTTGCGATGCATGTTCGATAAAAGATGTACCTTCGCAGAGTAAGGAAGAGTTGCAAGCTGTTCAGAATTCTACTCTAATTTTTTTTCTTAGAACAAAGGTATACCCCAGACATGTTGTAAACACATCCACCGATGTTCTGATCATATGTAGTATCGAGTGCAGTGTTCGATTCTAGTTTTGATCACTTATCTAGTGTTTTGAATACATCAATTAATCTTCTGTTCACATGTTAAGGTTAACAACATCGAGTGCAGTGTTCGATTCTACTTGTTTAGTGATCTGAGCACATCAATCAATGTTCTGATCACATGTTAAGGTTAACGACATCGAGTGCAGTGTTGAATTCTAGTCTTGTTATGTTTCAATCTGATCTTCTTAGAACAAAGGTATCCCCTAACATGTTGTACAGCGTTCGATCCTACTTATGTAGTGTTCTGAATACACCAAACAATGTTTTAATCACATGTTGAAGTTAACGGCATCGAGTACAGTGTTCGATTCAAGTCTTGTTATGTTTCAATCTGATCTTCTTAGAACAAGGGTATCCCCTGACATGTTGTATCGAGTACAGTGTTCGGTTCTACTTATTTTGTGTTCTGAACACATCAATCAATGTTCTGATCACATGTTGTATCGACTACAGCATTTGATTCTACTCTTCTTATGTTTCGCAAGTCTAAACATGTACAATAATGTTATCGCTGCAAACGCTTGCCTTCGCGATGCAGGTTTTAAACTTGTTCGATATTAAGCTATGCCTTGACATAAGAGGCGGAGGAAAAGGAGTAGGAGGAGGAGGAGGAGGAGGAGGAGGAGAAAGAAGAGGAGAAAGAAGAGGAGAATGATAAGGTCTTAACAGCCTATGTATAGTCATTGTTTAAAGATGATACCTGTCAAAAGAATTTTTCAAATTAACCACCACCACATTTCAGCTAAAGAGGGCAGCACGGTGCTCTCTGGCGGTTGACAGCCGTCAGAAAAGCACATGGGTTTGTTTCCAAACAAGAGCGTGTAGAATTTACTACCACCACATAGAGGGCAGCACGGTGCTCTCTGGATTAAAGATGGCGGATGATAGCAGACAAAAAAGCGCATAGGTTTGTTTCCAAACAAGAGCATAAAGAATTTTTCAAATTGCCGCCACTACATTTCAAGGGTATCTAGGTAAAGAGTGCACCACTGAGGTTTGCGATGCAAGATGGCGGATGACAGCTGTGACGTACCACATTTCAAAGGTAAGTAGCTAAAGAGGGCAGCACGGTGCTCTCTGGCGGTTGACAGCTGTCAGAAAAGCACATGGGTTTGTTTCCAAACAAGAGCGTGTAGAATTTACTACCACCACATAGAGGGCAGCACGGTGCTCTCTGGATTAAAGATGGCGGATGATAGCTGACAAAAAAGCGCATAGGTTTGTTTCCAAACAAGAGCATAAAGAATTTTTCAAATTGCCGCCACTACATTTCAAAGGTATCTAGCTAAAGAGTGCACCACTGAGGTTTGCGATGCAAGATGGCGGATGACAGCTGTGACGTACCACATTTCTAAGGTAAGTAGCTAAAGAGGGCAGCACGGTGCTCTCTGGATTAAAGATGGCGGATGACAGCTGTCAAAAAAGCACGTGGCTTTGTTTCCAAACAAGAGCACAAAGAATTTCTCAAATTGTCCCCACTACATTTCAAAGGTATCTAGCTAAAGAGTGCAGCACTGAAGTTTGCGATGCAAGATGGCGGATGACAGCTGTGACGTACTACATTTCAAAAGTAAGTAGCTAAAGAGGGCAGCACGGTGCTCTCTGGATTAAAGATGGCGGATGACAGCTGTCAAAAAAGCACGTGGCTTTGTTTCCAAACAAGAGCATAAAGAATTTCTCAAATTGCCGCCACTACATTTCAAAGGTATCTAGCTAAAGAGTGCAGCACTGAGGTTTGGGATGCAAGATGGCGGATGACAGCTGTGACGTACCACATTTCAAAGGTAAGTAGCTAAAGAGGGCACCACGGTGTTCTATAGATTAAAGATGGCGGATGACAGCTGTCAAAAAAGCACGTGGATTTGTTTATCTCACGCTAGTGAGGATAAGTTGGTAGCACTAAGGTTTAGGCCCGCCAAGATGGCAGCACTGCCGATGACAGGTGACGAATTTGCAGCTACTGCGGTAAAGAGGGCAGCACGGTGCTCTGTAGTTTAAAGATGGCGGATGACAGCTGTCAAAAAAGCACGTGGATTTGTTTATCTCACGCTAGTTAGGTTAAGTTGCTAGTACTGAGGTTTAGGCCTGTCAAGATCTCAGTACTGAGGTTAGCGATGCGTTGTTGTCTGTCAAAAAGCACGTGGCTGTCAAAAACACGTGGATTTGTTTACCTCGCGCTAGTTAGGTTAAGTTGGTACTACTGAGGTTTAGGCCCGTCAAGATGGCAGTACTGAGGTTAGCGATGCGTTGTTGTCGATGATAGCTGTCAAAAAGCACGTGGCTTTGTTCACAAATTCAAATTTCCCGCGGGTGATGGAGGAGACCTCTAGGAGGCCTCTGGCTGTGGTGGTGGTGGAGGAGGCCTCTAGGAGGCCTCTGGCTGTGGTGGTGGTGGAGGAGGCATCTCGGAGGCCTCTGGCTGTGGTGGTGGTGGAGGTGGCCTCTGGGAGCCTGCGGTGGCGGTGGCGCCCGAATCCCTGTATTATACTACTCAGGTTTCTACACATCGTGGGTGCAATTGACTGTGACTGCGCGCATATTCCCATTTATTGCCCTCTCGGTGACAACGGTTTACTTTTCAGAAATCGGAAGACCGAGCTCGATAGCTGCAGTCGCTTAAGTGCGGCCAGTATCCAGTATTCGGGAGATAGTAGGTTCGAACCCCACTGTCGGCAGCCCTGAAGATGGTTTTCCGTGGTTTCCCATTTTCACACCAGGCAAATGCTGGGGCTGTAACTTAATTAAGGCCACGGCCGCTTCCTTCCACTTCCTAGCCCTTCCCTGTCCCATCGTCGCCATAAGACCTATCTGAGTCGGTGCGACGTAAAGCAACTAGCAAAAAAAAAATAAAAAAAAAAATCGGAAGAGATATTTTTTTCTTTCAATTTGCTTAACGTCGCACCGGCACAGATAGGTCTTATGGCAACGATAGGGCAGCAAAGGCCTAGCGATTGGAAAGCGGCTGTGGCCTTAAGGTACAGACCCTGCATTTGCCTGGTGTGAAAATGGGAACATTTCGCTGTGGATGTAGGCGATCTGTATGAAGAAACCACCATCAGTTTTAATTTTTTCCCGCTTGTCCACGACTTTCTGCTTTGCTTCCAGTTTCGCTTTTAAGTCCTTCTACAGAATCTTAACTTATTCTTCACTGCGTTTTCCGTCACTCGAAGTATTGAATTCTTCTGTCACGACTTTCCATGAATTTCTTTTCGTATATAGCATCTTTATGTTGTGTTTCTTATATCCTATATCCTTTGCATAGATCGTCATTATCTCTATTAACAAGCATTTATCTTTTTCGCTTACGTTTCCCCCCTTTCCTATCGCACATAACCCTATCTATTTAGATTTATTTAAAGAAGATACACGAACACAGCACTACTCCTCGAGTAACGAACGCTACTTCAATAGTAGTAACTAAAAGAGTAAATTGTACTTCAACTCTCCGGCGTTACTTCCGGAGTGAATAACTCCCGTAGTAATTTACTCCAAGATGGTGCATGCCACCCTTACCCCAGTATTCCTTCACTCTAGCGCTAGGGATGTCTTTTCTTTCTTGAGTCCGTTGCACTCCTCGTTCTGGACGCAGTGATTTAGCTGTTAGTGACTGGAGAGAGTCGGACGTGATGATAGACTTTCTACCCCGGGTGGTAACAAATCCACCCCCACTCACAGTGGGGTAAGCCTGGGTAGGCTGCATCTTCATGTAAGAGGAAGAAAAAGTAACTATTACTATTAAATAACAAGGAAACACACTCGTGGAGCAGCTCATTAAGGCCTTGGCTGCCAACACAACTGCTGCCCAGCCGTATTGCTCGGGTCCACTACCTGTCGAATCAACAGCTCCTCCGTTTGTCTCACGAGGCTGAGCGAACCCCTCTCCAGGCATCCTGTCGGCAGGGGCAGTAGAATACATGCACGGTATCCCCTGCCTAGAAGGGGAACCAGCACTCTTAACTTGCAAGCTTGGGTTGCGAACCACGGCTCTCCTAGGTGAGTCTGGCATTACTTCCAATTACTTATCTCAGCCTCCTCAATTTCATCTTTCCCATCCGACCTCCCTTGGTCAACTCTTGTTCTCATTTGCACCCTACACTATTCGAATTACGAGGCTTACGGAGTCTTTTATTTTCACGCCCTTCATGTCCCTTGTCTTTCTTTTTCAGATACTTTAACTTTTCCGAAGGATCAAACCTCTTTTTCTCCTTCTGATTAGTGTTAAAAGGGGATGGTTTTCCATTTGCCTTCTTCAGCTAGCCTTCAACACTCTCTATTAAGCAAGCGTCAGGTGTCTCGGAGAACAAGTCATTATGTCTCTCTGCTACAGTTATTATTTGTCTGGATTTGGGGTACGTAAAAGAATCGTATCCATGAAATTTCATAATAAATTTTGTCCTAAATTGATGATGATGATGATGATGATGATGATGCTTGTTGTTTTAAGGGGCCTAACATCGAAGGTCATCAGCCCCTGTCCTAAATTGAACATAATAATTGGGTTTACGCAAATTAGCGGTAAATTAAAAAATACCATTGTTACTGGAGAAATATATACATACTGTGCTACGAGTACATTACGACTATGAATTCTAGTACGTCACAGCGCTTCAGTATGTGTTTTGTTCATGTAACAGTTCAGTGTGTGAAGTCTTTGCTCACTTAAGCTCTTTGAACTTCTTTGCTTGATGTTACTTGGTGGGGCGAGTTGCTGACTTGTACCCATTTCTCATTAATTAATACAATTATGGGTCCAGAGAACGCCGCCTGCTGGCCTCGACTGTTGAAGTTCGGTGTCACCGTGCTTAGCCGGTTCGAGTCCCGTTGGTCGAAAAAATTCACCATCAGAATGTTGGCCGGCAGGGTATGGGAGGTGGTGGTTTACAATTTCTAATCACTAGATTGCGTGCCAAAAGCCCGGATTAAATTCCAAACCTCTCCGCAGTGCTCATATGGAGTAAGGGCATACGTTGATGATGATTCGTCCGTCGGATGGCGACGTTAAGGCTTGAGCAGAGCCCTTGGCGCTATTCGACAGGCGTAGGCTACGTGCCGGCACCGGCTTTCATCCTCTCCCTTCCTAATTTCATATATCACATCATCCATTTCATCTCATGAACTCCTCTAATGAAGTTGACGTCAGGAAGGGCATCCGGTCGGAAAAACCCGCGACGACACATTCCTCTCACTTCATACCCGACCCCGTAGAGAAACGGGACAAGTGTTTCACAAACAAATATTGGTCCAGGGTCATGCTATTTTTCTTTCAACGGAATACATTTTTGTTAGTTACAATATTCTTTTCACCTCCATTTTTCCGTCTGAACTGCTCGCACTATTCATGATGGAGAAAGATAATGAGAATTCACTCCGTGACAGCCCTGGACCTCGAGAGAGCAACAAAAGACCGCACCATGAAGCGGAATGCCACAGAAGAGATTCGCGTCTACAGCGAATTAATTAAGTATCTATGTTTCTCTAGTAATAATGGTATTTATTAATTTACAGCTAATTTTACTGTTGATTATCGTGAAAGCAATTATTATCCTCCATTTAAGTCAAAAATTACTATGAAATTTGGTGGATACGATTCGTTCACATACATTTTACCGCACAGATACAAGCAAAACTTTAATGCAGTCGATATCCCTTTAATATATGTACAGATAAATATTGTAAAATTACCATTTTAATTAATGCATTTTATTTTAAAAATTAATTATTTTATAGAAATGAAGTACAGCATAAATAATTACATGCTTATATTCTCGGTTTTTATATGTTTAGTACTTCACTGTGATAAGATCGGATTCTAATGAAACTAGACATTGTGACGTGCTTCCTGGGATGCAAGGATATTAATAATTTCACTGACACATTCTCGATGTCGACGCCCTTTCACGTTTCGGATTAGATCCGAAGACACGGTGAACATGCGATACTTATGAAAATAAGGTAATCTGCTTGAAAATTAATACAATTTATTTGGAAATAATGCTGGATAATTTATCGGTATTCGTAAGGAAGGAAAGAAGCAGATGAACTCTACATTTTGGATCTTGTGTAGGTGCTGAGGGAAACAACCCTGATGAAATTTCATTCTTGCGATTTCTCTGATGAATTGGTGCCAAAGTGCGTTCCGAATACAGCGAGCTTTATCAGCTGCTTGGTCGGTCTCTAGGAGCGTGAGCTCGTACCTGACCACGGCTTGCTCTCAAGGACACGGACTATGAACTCAGAATCGCTCACCGTGCAGTAGCATTTTCATTCCATTCCTGTAATTAAAGTTTATCAGCGATGGAATGAAAAAACCTCTCTCTGTGCAGGCGAACCCACAGCTGATGCTCCACTTTTAGTTCAAGTGTAAACAATGCAGCCTTTCTAATCCAACGTCATTGTAATTCATACACTGTCTTCATCCTTTGTCAGCACTTCTATTTCTTCAATTGTTGTCATTCTCTAAAGTTTCTATTTTCTTTAGTAAATAAATAAATAAATAATAATAATAATAATGATAATAATAATGTCCGCCTCTGTGGTGTAGTGGTTATTGTGATTAGCTGCCATCCCCGGAGCCCCGGGTTCGATTACCGGCTCTTCCACGAAATTTGAAAAGTGGTACGAGGGCTGGAACGGAGTCCGCTCAGTATCGGGAGATCAACTGAGTAGAGGTGGGTTCGATTCCCACCTCAACTATCCTCGAAGTGGTTTTTCGTGGTTTCCCACTTCTCCTCCAGGCAAATGCCGGGATAGTACCTAACTTAAGGCCACGGCCGCTTCCTTCCCTCTTCCTTGTGTATCCCTACCAATCTTCCCATCCCTTCAAAATGCCCTTGTTCAGCATAGCACGAGCGGGCGCATGGTCGAGGTACCCCTCATTGTATCCCATGACCGATAGTCTCACGCTCCAGGACACTGCCCTTGACGTGGTAGAGGTGGGATCTCTGACTGAGTCCTCGGGAAAAACCAACTCTGCAGCGTAAACAGATTAAGAAATAATAATAATAATAATAATAATAATAATAATAATAATAATAATAATAATAATAATAATAATAATAATAATAATAATAATGTGTTATTTGCTTTACGTGCCACTAACTACTTTTACGGTTATCGCAGACGCCGAGCTGCCGAAATTTAGTCCCATAGGAGTTCTTTTACGTGCCAGTAAATCTACGACGGTAGGCTGACGTATTCGAGCACCTTCAAATACCACCGCACTGAGCCAGGATCGAACCTGCCAAGTTGGGGTCAGAAGGTCAGCGGCTCAAGCCTCTGAGCCACTCAGCGCGGCGATTAAATAATAATAATAATAATAATAATAATAATAATAATAATAATAATGCAACCGTAGTAGAAATCTGGGAAACTGAAACAATCCCGCAGGATTGGAAATGCGTATTAAAACACCCACTGCACAAGAAAGGTGACAAGGGGAATCCAGACAACTACAGAGGCATATCCCTATTACCGATCACATACAAAATACTTTTTAAAGCATTCCTAAACCGCTTAGAGGAACAGACAGATCACCTTATCGGCGAGTACTAAGCAGGTTTCAGGAAAGGTCAATCATGTGCTGTACAAATTTGGAATTTGAAGACGATATTAAAGATGCGCAGAGGTACCAGCACGATGGTCACTTTTGTGCGTTTTAAGAAGGCGTATGATTCTGTGGACAGACCGTTTTTTATACTCTATAAGAACTTAAAGTGGACAGGAAAACCAGAGAACTAATCCGGCAAACGCTGAGGAATACGACTTCTAGGGTGAAATATCTTCGGGACATTTCTGAGCCTTTTGAAATATGTATGGCCGTTCGTCAAGGTGGCGGCATCTTCCCTATTCTGTTTAACTTAAATCTAGACGAAGTTCTCAGAGAATGGGAAAGGGACGTCAATGGTGTGTGCATCGGAAATTTGGTGAGGAAGGTCAGGGTGAAATGTTTAGCCTTTGCTGATCTAGCAATCAGTACTAAAACCAGAGGTGTTACCAGATACGGCGTACAAAGATTACACAGGCAGGCCTCTGGATATCGTACGAATAACTCAATATACGGAAAATCTACATCAACATAGCGAAAAACTCCGCTAGAGATGGAAAACGGCACAATATCTCAGGTGTCCTCCTTCAAATACCTTGGCCAATATGGAAAGAGCCACCAAACTCCATAAGGCGAGCAGACTAACGTGGAGAGAGCCATATCGCGTAATGCAAAATTACGACCATAAACACAGTTGTTTTGTCGGAAGCTTTATACGCCTCAGAAACCATATCCGTTGGAGGTCATTCTAAAATTATAGAAATTAAAAATCTGAAAGGAAAATTCTCCGAAAACTTTATGGTCCCAGCAGAGAAAATGGAATGTGGATTAAGAGGAGAATATCGGACCTCTATTCATTAACTGACAGGTTAACTGATGCCGTATGGCCATATCTATAGAATGGACTGCGACAGACTCGCCAAGAGAATACTGTATTTAAAGTAGTCAACTCAAAGAAGGTCAAAATAAACTGGCTAGCAGAAACTAAGGCGGAACTCTAAGAAATTAACGTCACGGACAACATCATAGAAGATCGTAGAACTTTTAGCACAACAGTAGCCGAGCACAAATTCGTGGAGAAACCTAACCAGAACTGGTAGGAAGTGGTCCTCAGAACGCAGGATGCAACACAGTGCATTCATGAAGAGATTTTTGGAGGATAAGAAGGTGAAAACCATCACCCAACGAACAAAGAACGAACGAATGAAGAAAGAAAAATAAACACCAAATGTGTGACAAGAGATTTTTTACATCGTACGACATGTAGTGTCGGATGGGCTTTCTTCTGCTCTTCAAAAATCCGACTATCTCTACCGGGTTTGAGCCCGGGATCTCAATCCTTCACCAGTGATATACATTTAGGGCAGTCACCCAAGTGGCAGATTCTCTATCAGTTGTTTACCTAGCCTTTCCTTAAATAATTTCAAAAGGAAATTTCGACAGGAAGTTATTCCAGTCCGTAATTCTTCTTCCTAGAAACGAATATTTGCCTCAATTTGTCCTCTTGGATTACTCCTGGGATACGGAGGCTTGCATTCTACTGCTGGTCCACAGACGGAGCTTACCATGTCATAAGAATAAGAGAGCCAAAAGAAGATATTTCTAATTTTACCTTTAATATTATCTGGACTGACTGATTGTTATTGGCAGGTGAGGGAGACCGTAAATTAATACAGTACTTAATACTTACCGCTGAAGAATTCATCCTTAGCGATCTCATATATAAAAGTAACTCTGTAATTTATAGAGAACTTCTTACGATCTGTAACACGATTTTTCTACGTCATAAAACGGAATTTTCAGATATTGAAGGATAATGACTGTGTTCTTTGGCAGGGTGCCTCTGGATCCGAACAGGAGGCCTTTGACACAGATATCCCTTATGACGACGATGCGATAGGAAACGGTTAGGACTGAGAAGGAAGCGGCCTTGGCCTTAACGAAGGTACAACTCCAGCACTTCCATGGTGTGAAAAAGGGAAACCACGCAAAACCATTTTCATGGCTGCCGACACTGGGATTCGAACCCACTATCACCAGAATGAAAAATCATAGCTGCAGACCCTAACCGCACGGCCAACTCGCTCCGTGTCAAGTATTGTACATTAATGATACTACGTAAAACCTACATTTTCGGATCAAATACTTATTGAGGTCCCGATGGAAGATCTTCATCATTCATCATCATCATTCCCCCTTATCCAGCTCCTGCCGCATTGGGGTATTTACGGTACTTCTCCAAATTTCTCTTTCCTTCCACCATTCTTCTTCCTCGATCTTGTCCCAGTCTAAATTTCGTCGTCTTATGCCGCTCTTCACTTATTCAATCCATCTTGTTCTAGGTCTTCCTCTTGCTGTCTCGCCTTCGCACTTTGCCTCCATCATCTGTCTTACAATTCTATTCTCCTCCATCCTCTCTACATGTCCAAACCACCTTAGTTTATTCTTTTCAACTCTCTCATTTAGCATTCCTATCCCAATTTCCTTCCTAACATCTTCATTTCTCACTCTGTCTTTCCTTGTCTTTCCTATTATACTTAGGAATTTCACCCCACTGGCTTGAATTTTACTCTCTCGCCCCCTTATCAAAGTCCATTTTGTACATTATCTCTTTACTTTTCTTTGGTACTTCTTTGCTCCTAACAAGTTTTCTTACACTTTGGTAGAGTGCAGTACCCTGCTGTACCCTCCTGCTAATCTCCACGTCCACCCTAGCATTTTGCATTAATTCACTTCCTAGGTACTTAAAGCTGTCCACAATTTCCAGACTGTGCCTTCCAATTTTCACAGTGCCCTTTGCCTGCCTTTCCGCTCTCGACTTCACCATAGTGTTGGTTTTCTCTGTACTGATTTCCATGCCATATTTCTCAATTTTTTCGTTCAGTACATTTAGTTGTTGTTGCATTTCTTTGCTGTCCTTTCCTCAGATCACAACTTCATATGCAAACAGCAGTATCTTCATCTCCATAGGCTTCCTTTGTTTCCGTTACAACTTCGTCCATGACCATAATAAACAAAAGAGGTGACAGCACACTCCCCTGTCTTAGTCCAGTCTTATTCCTAAACCATTCTGTCTTTCCAACTGGGGTCATTACTCTGCTAACAAAGTTGCTGTACATTGCTTGCACCATTTCTAACATTTCTCTTCTGAGTCTCTTTTTAACCATAGTTTCCCAAACCTTCCCTCTGGGTTCACTATCATCTGCCTTTTCTATATCTATGAAAGTCATGACCAGTTACTTTCCAAATTGCCAGTTATTTTCCATCAGCTGTCTCATGCTAAAGATTGGGTCCACTATAGATCTTCCACTCCTGAAGTCACATTGTTCTTCGTGGATGAGCCGTAAATGAACACGAATCTCGCATGATACCTGCAAGTCACTCCGGCTGTTAGCGCAATTAGAGTCCTGCAACGTTTTCTTAGGGCCCGCGACTCATTAGAAAAGTTAGACGTAATACATTGGCCAATCACTTGTTAAACTGATCAGTTTCAAATAGTCTGTGAAAATCATTATACAAGATGTAACAATAAGGTTCGCACCTTCTTTACAAGTCAAGAAACAAAACCTCGTATGTTCTTCTTCTTATCCATTACTTTTCCTTAAGGCCGGTCACGCATCCCACAAAGGTTCAGTCACTGCCTTCGATCAATCAGAATGTTCCTTTCTAACATTCCATGCTAAACTTATTACTCTATTATGAAGCCATTCCATCCCTGCCTTCCGACTATATTTCACCATTTCAGGTCTGATTTCCTCTGTTCCTGCTGATTTAAGACCATTATTTATTTATTTATTTATTTATTTAATTTGTTTGTTACGACCCATGAAGGATCACATAAAGCAAATTATGATTTGTTGTTGTTACTTCTCTTGTTCTTCCAGAATTCTTTCATCATGTCGCTATGTTTAGCTCGACGTTCGTCAGTCCATTTTCTCCTAGATCTGCTGGGCTTATATTCTCAAGCAACTTCCCAAGTGTAGAACTTATGTCTGAAAGTTTTTCGGTCTTCGATATCTGTAGGTGTGATGTTGGCGTTATTGAGATCAGTTTGGACTTGTTTGATCCACACCGTTGTCTTCTTTAATGTTTGTGAGTACATCACTATTTTCTTTGTTAGTCGGTTGTCGTCTAGCCTCATAAGAGTCCATGAGATTTCAATCGTCGTTTACGGAAGTCTGTTTCAATGTTTGAGTATTTTTCTGTAATCTTGTGTGATTGTAGACAATATCCTTCATCTGTAAGTTTTGGGCCAACGATTTTTCGGATGACTTTCCTTTCAGCCTTCTCGATATTTTCGAGATTCCCTTTATCATTAAGATCTAAGGTCTCACTGGCATAGAGTGTTTCAACCACCGTGTACTGTCGAATGCTCATGCATTTTTTGTTGTAGATATTCGCAGTTTTTCCATATACTTTCCGCATTTTCAATTGACGTGTTTTTTGGTGCTATTCCTTCTGTACCTGTAGGTTCAAAGATTTCACCTAAATATTTGAAGTGATTAACCTTGTTTATTGTGCCGTATTTTGCTACAAGTTTTATGGTTTAATGTGTTTTGTAGCCAAGAATGCAGATTTTAGGAAGGAGATTTGTAAAGCAACTTTCCCAGCACATACTTTGAGGACTTTAATATGGTGAATCGCCGTCTGCTCATCTCCGGAGAGGATTGCCAAATCACCAGCAAAGGCTAAGCAGGTAACGCTGATATTATTCTCTTTTCTTTCTAACACGACAGGTTTCCATATGTTGCGACTTTTGAATTCTTTTTCCCATTCCTGGATGACCTTATCAAGAACGATGTTGAACAGCAACGGAAAAAGTCCGTCACCCTGCCGGACACCGGTTTTAATGGGAAAAGGTTCAGGTATCACTCCAATGAATTTGACCTTGGAAATTGTATCGGTTAGAGTTTGTTGGATGAGTCGTCTTGCCTTCGGATCGAGATTGTTTTCTTCGAGTATATTAGAAAGAGATTGTCGATCAATGGAGTCACAAGCCTTCCGGAGGTTCCGCGTGGCTCGAAGTTTCAAGGTGGATTTCAGATTTGTTCGACGGATGATCTGTTTGGTCTTCAGCCAGCTTGATGTTCACTGATGAGGAGCTCGAGTTGTTCTTGCGTACGTTGTAAAAGACAGGCGGAGAGGATTTTATAAGCGACTAGCAATTGCCCGCGGCTTCGCTCGCGTGGATTGCGTAATTTGATCAAAGTAATCATTCCTCAGCATTGCACTAACACATAATTTGAAAATTTATAAAGCACTAAAACTCACCCAAAAACTGACTTTCATTTACCCAAGAAATTCTTCGTAAACCATGTTTTGGGGGCTAAGACGACAATGCGACATAGAAGAGCACATGTGGGAAGCAGTCTTTTCTCAATTCGAAAAATTAAATACATGCTTCTTTATTTTTAAAGCAGATTTCAAATACCAACTTTTACGTATGTAATATCTTCAGCTTTTAAGACATAAGTATCCTCATAAAAAAGAATTAAACTATTTTTCACTTCTCTTCACGTTCTGTTAAGTGCCTTTTCCGAAAACAAAAAGGTGCAGGTTCCTATATTTTTGAAGGACTTTCCAAATACCAATACCGGTACTCATTTTAAAAATTCACCCGCTTTTCCAATTCTTTTCAGCCCCTTAGCTGGATTTTTCGAAAACAAAAAAATACGTGCTTCATTATTTTTAAAGGAGATTCCAGATACCAGTTTTCATGCCTGTACGTTTATAACACCTTCGGTTTTTGTGATAAATGTGTACTCATAATAATAATAATTCAACTCCTTATTCCTCTTTTTCACTTCTTTCCACACCTCTCCCTCCTTAAGTGGAGTTTCTGAAAACAAAAAATACGTGCTTCTTTATTTTGAAAGAAAATTCAAAATGCCAACTTTCACGTCTGTAACAGATTCAGTTTTTAAGATAAAGTATCCTCATAAACATATTCCAACTCCTTATGTACTTATTTTCAACCCCACACCCCTTACGTCTATTTTCCTAAACAAACAAACGCGTGTTTTTAAAGGAGATTCCAAATACTAATTTTCAAGTCTGTAACATCTTCAGTTTTTGAGATATAAGTATCCTCATAAAAGTAATTCAACTCCTTTTTCATCCCCCTTCCAATACGTTAATTTGATTCCCCCCCTCCCCAAAAGTGCGTGTTTCTTTATTTTTAAAGTAGATTCCAAATATACGGTAAAAATTTTCACGTCTTTAACATTTTTAGTTTTTGATATATAAGTATCCTCACAAAAAGAATTCAACCAATTTTTCGATACATTCACCCCCCTTAAATGGATTTTCCGGAGACAAAAGAACATGTGTTTCTTTACTTTGAAAGAAGGTTCCATATACAAATGTTCATGCCTCTAACATCTTCAGTTTTTGAGATATTAGTATCCTCCTCTCATCCTCCTCTACGAACCATGTGACCTTGCCGTGGTGGGGAGGCTTGCGTGTCCCAATGATGCAGATAGCCGAGCCGCAGGTGCAACCATATCGGATGGGTATCTGTTGAGAGACCAGACTAACGAATGGTTCATCGAAAGGGGGGTAGCAGCCTTTCGGTAGTTGCAAGGGCGGCAGTCTAGATGATTGACTGATACGGCCTTGTAATAATACTCAACATGGCTTAGCTGTGTTGATACTGCTACACGGCTGAAGGCAACGGGAAACTACAGCCGTAACCACCTCCCGAGGACATGCAGCTCTCTCTGTATGAAAGATGTACTGATGATGGCTTCCTCCCGGGTAAAATATTCCGGAGGTAAACTAGTCCCCCATTCGGATCTCCGGGTGGGGACTACACGAGAGGGGGCGATCATCAGGAAGATGGATACTGACATTCTGCGAGTCGGAGCGTGGAATGTTAGAAGTTTGAATCGTTGTGGTAGGTTAGAGAATCTAAAAAGGGAGATGGATAGGCTAAAGTTAGATGTAGTTGGTATAAGTGAAGTACGTTGGCAGGAAGAACAGGATTTTTGGTCAGGCGACTACCGAATTATCAACACGAAATCAAACAGGGGTAATGCGGGAGTTGGTTTAATAATGAATAAGAAAATAGGGCAGCGGATAAGCTACTACGACCAGCATAGTGAAAGAATTATTGTCGCCAAGATAGACACCAAACCAATGCCCACCACAATAGTGCAGGTCTATATGCCTACTAGTTCAGCGGATGATGAAGAAATTGAAAGAATATATGAGGAGATAGAAGATTTAATACAATATGTCAAAGGTGACGAGAATCTAATTGTGATGGGAGACTGGAACGCAGTGGTAGGCCAAGGAAGAGAAGGTAATACAGTAGGAGAATTTGGATTGGGACAAAGGAACGAAAGAGGAAGTCGGCTGGTTGAATTCTGCACTGACCATAATTTAGTCTTCGCCAATACTTGGTTCAAACACCACAAACGACGGTTGTATACGTGGACGAGACCTGGAGACACTGGAAGGTATCAAATAGACTTCATTATGATTAGGCAGAGATTCAGAAACCAGGTGTTGGATTGCAAAACTTTCCCAGGAGCAGACGTGGACTCTGACCACAACTTGTTGGTCATGAAATGCCATCTGAAGTTGAAGAAATTGAAGAAAGGAAAGAATGCAAAAAGATGGGATCTAGACAAGTTGAAAGAAAAGAGTGTGATGGATTGTTTCAAGGAACATGTTGCACAAGGACTAAATGAAAAGGCCGAAGGAAACACAGTAGAGGAAGAGTGGAGAGTCATGAAAAATGAAGTCAGTAGGGCTGCTGAAGAAATGTTAGGAAGGAAGAAAAGATCAACTAAGAATCAGTGGATAACTCAGGAGATACTAGACCTGATTGATGAACGACGAAAATACAAGAATGCTAGAAATGAAGAGGGCAGAAAAGAATACAGGCGATTAAAGAATGAAGTGGATAGAAAGTGCAAGGTAGCTAAGGAAGAATGGCTAAAGGAGAAGTGCAAGGATGTCGAAGGCTGTATGGTCCTGAGAAAGGTAGATGCTGCATACAGGAAAATCAAGGAAAACTTTGGAGAAAGGAAATCTAAGTGTATGAATATTAAGAGCTCAGATGGAAAGCCACTTCTAGGGAAAGAAGACAAAGCAGAAAGATGGCAGGAGCGTATCCAACAGTTGTATCAAGGTAACGATGTAGATAATTTCGTTCTGGAACATGAAGGGGCTGTTGATGCTGATGAAATGGGAGACCCAATTTTGAGGTCAAAGTTTGACAGAGCTGTGAGTGACCTAAATAGGAACAAGGCACCTGGAATTGATGATATTCCCTCTGAATTACTGACTGCCTTAGGAGAAGCCAGCATGGTAAGGTTATTTCATTTAGTGTGCAAGATGTATGAGACAGGAGAAGTCCCATCCGATTTTCGGCAGAATGTTGTTATACTTATTCCCAAGAAAGCCGGTGCTGACAGGTGTGAAAACTACCGCACTATTAGTTTAGTATCTCATGCCTGCAAAATTTTAACACGTATTATTTACAGAAGAATGGAAAAACAAGTTGAAGCTGAGTTGGGGGAAGATCAATTTGGCTTCAGAAGAAATGTAGGAACACGTGAAGCAATCCTGACTTTACGTCTGATCTTAGAGGATCGAATCAAGAAGGACAAGCCCACGTACATGGCATTCGTAGATCTAGAAAAGGCATTCGATAATGTTGATTGGTCCAGGCTATTTATGATTCTGAAGATGATAGGGATCAGATACCGGGAACGAAGAATTATCTACAGTCTGTATAAAAATCAGTCTGCAGTGATAAGAATCGAGGGCTTTGAAAAAGAAGCAGCAATCCAGAAAGGAGTGAGGCAAGGCTGAAGTTTGTCCCCTCTCCTTTTCAATGTTTATATAGAACAGGCAGTAAAGGAAATCAAAGAGAAATTTGGAAATGGAATCACAGTCCAAGGAGAGGAAATCAAAACCTTGAGATTTGCGGATGATATTGTTATTTTATCTGAGACTGCAGAAGATCTCGAGAAGTTGCTGAATGGTATGGATGAAGTCTTAGGTAAGGAGTACAAGATGAAAATAAATAAGTCCAAAACAAAAGTAATGGAGTGCAGTCGAACGAAGGCAGGTGATGTAGGAAATATTAGATTAGGAAACGAAGTCTTAAAGGAAGTAGATGAATATTGTTACTTGGGTAGTAAAATAACCAACGATGGCAGAAGTAAGGAGGACATAAAATGCAGACTAGCACAAGCAAGGAAGAGCTTTCTTAAGAAAAGAAATTTGCTCACTTCAAACATTGATATCGGAATTAGAAAGATGTTTTTGAAGACTTTTGTGTGGAGCGTGGCATTGTATGGAAGTGAAACATGGACAATAACTAGCTCAGAAAGAAAGAGAATAGAAGCTTTTGAAATGTGGTGTTACAGAAGAATGCTGAAGGTGAGATGGATAGATCGAATCACGAATGAAGAGATACTGAATCGAATTGGTGAGAGGAGATCGATTTGGCTAAATTTGACGAGAAGAAGAGATAGAATGATAGGACACATCTTAAGACACCGAGGACTTGTTCAGTTGGTTTTTGAAGGAAGTGTAGGTGGCAAGAACGGTAGGGGTAGACCAAGGTATGAATATGACAAACAGATTAGAGCAGATGTAGGATGCAATAGTTACGTAGAAATGAAAAGGTTAGCACAGGATAGGGTGGCATGGAGAGCTGCATCAAACCAGTCTATGGACTGATGACTCCAACACAGTATCCTCATTAAAAGAATTCAACTCCTTTTTCACCCCAGACCGTTAAGTTGATTGCCCCCCACCCCTCCCTCCAAAAATGTGTGTTACTTCATTTATAAAGGAGAGTCGAAATACCAGTTTCCACGTCTGTAACCTTCAGTTTTGAGATATAAGTTTCTCAAGAAGAATTCAATTTTTTAAATTCATTTCATTGATTAATTTTCCAAAAAAAAAAAAAAAGTACCCGTCTCTTTAAAATAGCTTCCAAATACCAATTGTCACGACTGTAACATCTTCAGTTTTAGAGATATATGTATCCTCGTAAAAGGAATTCATCTCTGTTATCATCCACCCCCACCCCCAAGTTGATTCCCCCTCCAAATCCGTGTTTCTTTAATTTTAAAGGAGACTCCAAATACCAGTCTTCACGTTTGTAATATCGTTAGATTTTTTTGACATATATATATATATATATATATTCTCACACAAATAATTCAACTAATTTTTCTATTCTTTCACACACAGCCCGGCCCGTTAAGGGTTTTTCCCGAAAACCAAAGTATACGTGTTTCCTTATTTTTAAAGAATCCAAATACCAATTTTCACGTCTGCAACATGTTAAGTTTTGAGATATACTGTATATACGCCAATTTTAAAAAATCACCCCCTATTTCAGTTCCCTTTAAATGGATTTTCCAAAAAAATTGTGTTTCTTTACATTTACAGGAAATTCCAAATACCAGTTTCCAAATCTGTAATATGTTACATGTCTGAGATAATTTGCAGATATAGTCTTTTTAACAATTCACCCCGTTTGTCTTTCCTGTTCACCCCCTATTCATCGGATTATACAAAAACACAAAAATACGCGTTTCTTTATTTTCAAAGGAGATTCCAATTTTAATGTCTGTTTTTGAGATATGTCTCCTCATAAAAGGGGTTCAACCCATTGTCCTCCTTTCTTCGCCCCCTTAATGGCATTTTCCGAAAAACAAAAAATACTTTTAAAGGAGATTCCAAATACCAATTTTTAAGTCTGTAACTTTTAAGTTTTAAAAATTCACCCACTCTTCACCCCCTTAGCAACGGAATATCAAAAATCCTCCCTTAGCGAGCACCTACATGTTAATATGAATGTATCCCCAAAATGTCATTTCTTTATGTCCAGTAGTTTTGGCTCGGCGATGATTAATCAGTCAGTCAATCAGGACAAGTTGTTTTATATGTATAGACGAGTAAGATGGAAATTCCTTTGAAATTGTTTTCTTGTGGAGTGGGTGGATTAGTGCGAATTTCCATTCGTCCGGTAGTTTTTCACTTCGCCACATGTCTTGAATGATCTGCGTGATTTCCTGTAGTGATCGTGGTCCTAAATTTTTCAATAGTTCTGCGGTGACTCCTTCCTCTCCTGATGTCTTTCCGTTATTGAGTTTTTGATGTGGTGATGGATTTCTTCTTGCATTGGTGGTTTGGCTTCGGGTCTTATATGTTCTGGGACTGTGTGTATGAATCGCTCAGGTAGTTCAGGGCAATTGAGGAGATCAGAAAAATAGCGTGCTAGTTCTTCACAGTTTTCTTGGTTAGTGAGTGCTAGACTTCCGTCTTGTTTCTTGAAGGTAAAATTTTTCGGAACGAAACCTTTAATTCTGTTCGCGAAAGTTTTATCAAAAACTCGACTGTTGTGGTTTTTGAAGTCATCCTCGACAAATGAAGTTACTTAATTATACAATTACGTTTAGTTATCCTGATATTTCTGGTTGCCTATTTGCGGACGTCGAGAAAGTGTGGTAGGGATTCTGGAGATTTCGGCTATTGTATTTCTGAAATGCGATTCGGCGTTCATAAATAACTTGATCACAGTTCGAATCCCACCAGGGGTGTTTTGCTTTCTTTTTGAGTGGAGTTTTTAGGCTCTCTGATAATCCAAGTCCGTCCAATTGTTCACTGGTTCTTTATCCCATTCTTCGGCAATTTTTGTTTCTTGAACATTGGATGCGTCGAACTTTGGGATGTAATTCTTTTATGAATTCTCTTCTGCTAAAATTTCATCTTGATTCTTGTAAATAATGATCCGAATCAATGTTTTCCCCTCGTCGGACTTGAACATCGTGGATGGTTTTGTAATGGGCATGGGAGATGGCAACATGTTCACCGAGATGTTGAATGAGATATCGCCAAGTTTTCTGTTTGTGTGCAGGTTTACTGAAATAGGTAGACATAACTTTCAGGTTAAACTGATGACAAATGTCTAACAATCGTGTGCCGTTGGTGTTCGTGTTTTGGTGTGCGGGACTTTTGCCAATGATTTATCGATAGAATTTTTCTCTTTACCAAGTTGAGCACTGAAATCTCCCATCGGGATTTTCACGTCATCTGGATGAATGTTATTCATAATTTTTCTAGTTTTTCCAAATAATTTCAATATTTTCAGGATTGTTCTTATTTTCGATGTTAGTAGTGAACCCTTTAGTCCACTATGAAGAATAACTACCTTCCTTACCTATCAGCCAAATTCCATGAGATCTGTATTTTTGGTTGTTTCGGGATCTTCGTCACTTGCTGAGGTAAAAGATAGGTTTCAATAATTCTAATATATCTACTCAAATGAAAGATCTATTTAAAAGATGTTCCTATTTATTCGTGTAATTTATGAAGGATTAATAATTTATAATCAATATAATTTGGACTCAATCTTGTCCAGTTGACACCACAATCATTTTTACACAGATGCGCAGAACACTGGTTTGAGCCTTTGACTTAACTGCCTGATGGGCATCCTTGCTAGAAACTATTGTTTCAATTGTTAAATAAAGAAAGGAAAGTCTGGAAATCCTTAAATTCGGCTTCCATGTGAGACTACATATACCATCATAATGATTCTTGATGGTCCAGCCCTTGTAACACGAACTCTGGACTCTGGGTATAATTAAGTCAGTCCAATCGGTGTGTGCCACACAGTGGTTGTACGGCATGGACCCTTATTTGAATCGATGTGACCTGCGACGATGTCATGGACCGACCTCTAAACTTCTAAGTTATTTTAAAGTCATTCTGGATGATGACCGCAAGGAAAATGATGCTACAATGGCATATGGCCCTAATCTAAGTCACTGAGGTTGATGACCCCATGACCATCCAAGTTTCTAAGCTGAATTCTAAACACAATTAAGTTATATCGGTTGATGACCAAAGTTTCCACTTTACTAACCCCAGCACATTTACTGCTCAATCAACCAAATCAAATAATGCAACAACAACATCAACGCTCACAATTCTTTGTGGCAGTAAAATCCATTACCTTCGGATATGTCCCCTTAATCGTTACCTTAACATTTAAATATTCTCAGAAAAATAAACTAAGATTTCCAGAATGCATCTTCAAGTCATTCGCTTGGTTTAAAGTTGTTTCACAAATACAGTTTCCACTGAATTTAATAATTAAATAAATTTAAATGATTTAATGATATCTTAATGAACAACAAATTCTATCTCCACAGACGAATGGTTTCTTTCACAAGTCCCTGCTCAAATTTTGATGTAATTAATTTTAATTCCTTTGATATTTTTCATCTGTAGTTATCGTGCAGCCGGAAAAAATTTACATCATTTATTTCCAGTATTATATCTTGTTCCATGACATCGCACTTTAATCTAATCTAATATTAACCATTATTAATACTTGGATAACCCTAATAATTAAGTACAAAATCATAAGTAACTCGCCGTACAATGCAAGCCGATTACGATGTCATATCTTGTCATAACATTCCATAAAGCTTTGTGCACCCCTCACAAACAAATCAATCATCATTACCATCACTCTATATTTTGAACAACCCTGAAATTGGCTAACCTCGCTCATTATACTCCACCTTTATGGTTTTAAATATACATTACGATCTCAATTAAACTAGTTCTCGCAAATAATGATCTCCGTTGCCAAGAAATGCAATCTCAACTCAACACGTAAAACACTACACAACTCCCGTTATCTAAACTGTCCCCTCTTGATCGGCTGGCGACATTGAAACAAACGACCCTCCTGCTACCAGTTTCGACATGAAACACGTGTCTTTCGTCAGGCATGACTGGCCTCTAAGAATGAAAATTTGACTTCACAAAATAGAATAAAATACGATATTTCTGACCAACAAATATGCACATAGATTTTACTTTTTAAATGTCCCAGAATAATTGTACACGTCGCAAATTAATACCTGCGTGGATTCACTCGCTCTACTTTCCATTCCAAACATTATACAAATATTATCCTCAAGCTCACACAATTCCCGGTACATTTAATAGGCTTCCAATCACCTGATTCACAAATCCTATCACCACTCATGCGGCAAATCTAACCTCTTGTCTTCAACTCGACGATTCTCACTGACAAAGAACTGGAATAAAATCCTTAGAATCCACGACACATAACTACGCACAAATACTTTAATAATGAACAACTTCGCATAAAATGATCTCGTATTTTAAAACTGGATTTTCACGAAAAGTGACTGACAAATTTTACTGTTATTTATTGTTATATAGACCCATTTTCAACGGACAAAGAATAACGTTACACTTCGTGACAAAATTCATCGATCTGCGTTACTCAACACTACATACAGCGCTTCCACCCGATTGAAAATGGGTAACCACGGATCCTTTTGCACCAATTCCATCAAAATTCCAACATAAAAATTTTACGTCAGATAAAACATCTTAATTTGACATCACAAAATATAGGCAATAAATTCTCGGAAATGACGATATACTTTGGACGTGATCACTTCGAAACCCTCACTAATAACGTTTTTCAACATTTTACACGGCACCCGCCATACTTCAAAAATTTATCCAAGCAGAAAATAAAACACATGACCTTTCGTCATATTTCTGACATTCACAAAAAACATATGGGCAAGTACATATAAGTTTGACATCATAAAACAAGATATACTAGGTGGTAAGATGGCATCTCACCTACCATCTTTGGGCTCACCTGTGACCCTCTGTCATTGATTTAGCCATTTTTACATTTCTGGCTGTACATAGGATTTTCTTCATGTTTCCTGGAAATAAAGCATAAAAAAAGAAATACCCTTCAGATGGCGTCTTCGTTGATCGCACTTGACTGATTGTATGTATTACCCGCACACGAAATTATTATTTACAAAATAAAATTTTTACAACTATGTAAATACTTCTTTGGTATCTTGACCGTTCTTTTTTATAAATTTACTTGTGCTCAAAGACAAACTATTTCCATATGGACTCAAGACCCGAGCCACATCGGCCAAAAATCTGTTTGTTGGACTTAGTCTACTTCTTGTCGATCAATTCACAGAACAGTTCAACCCTTTCTCTCAAGCCTCAATGATACAAATTCAGGGGTTTCAACATGGCGTCCCTTCTTATTTACAGACAGTATCCCCTCTCTCCAGGCATTTTCCCTTTGCCGCCAAGAAAATTTGCGTAACTTTTCCGACTTAAATGAACTGATTTAAAAGAGTTTTTGATGTAATCACATACTTGTTACCTTGTTAGCGGTAGTGTTCATGAACATTTAAAATTTATTCTTATTAAATTAACCGGTTAAATGACCTCATTTGATAAGCACTATTTTCTGTCGATTTAGCGTGGGTAAACTTGACACTCGCGTCCATCTGAAATAATCCACAGAAATGTCTTAGCAGTCTCAAATCTGTCTTACTAAAGACCAATTGTCTTATAGATAAATACAGGACCCTCATTATACTGCGTTCACCACTAATTCTTTCATTTAATTATATTTCTTCAGCCTAAGCTTTCTTCTGTATCCTTGCACGTTCGACACGTGCAGATGACGTCACGTATTATAGCGCGGGAATGAAGGTAGCCACCTCCTTGCCACGTGTAACTCCCGTGATATCAAGAAATGTTCAAGCTCCTCATCACAATTGACATGGGGCCTCATGTAGTAACTTTCGTACTTAAAATTCTTAGGGCACAAAGGTCATGGGTTCAGTAGGTGCATGAGCATTGACAAGTGTATATTTCTTGTTGGGGGCACTGGATGCGCATGGTCATAATTCGATTATTATTATTATTATTATTATTATTATTATTATTATAGTTTATTTACCGCCCCTTTCGTTTCTTCTAGGGTAATTTCACTTCTATCAAACATATAATAATAAACTCAAAAACCAAACCAAAAAAACCCACGGCGCTTAACGCCCTTGAAAGGGCCTTAGCCTGCCGAGCGACCGCTGCTCAGCCCGAAGGTGTGCAGATTACGAGGGGTCGTGTGGTTAACACGACGCATCCTCTCGGCTGTTATTCTGGGCTTTCGAGACCGGGGCCGCCATCGCACCGTCAGATAGCTCCTCAATTCTAATCACGTAGGGTGAGTGGACCTCGAACAGCTCTCAGGTCGAAAGAAAAATCCCTGACTTGGCCGATAATCGAACCCGGGTCCTCCGGGGAGAGGCAGGCACGCTACCCCTACACAATGGGGTCGGCTGATAATAAACAAAAGTCAGTCACCCCTGGAGAATTCATTACAAGCATAATTTCATACCGAGTAACTCCGCCTCTGGACTTGATAACTTGCCGAGGATTTGATCGCGTAGTTCCACCAAATTGCGGGGACACTGATGTCGGCGTTTTAGACCTGTTCCAAAATGTCCAAGAGATTTTCAATGGGATTATTTTGCAGGCCAATAGGTATGTAATAGGATGAGAGAGTGCTCATACAACCAGTGACATATGCGTCCAGCCCGATGAATTTTGCTGTTGTCATATTGAAAAAGCAAAGTTCCAATAGCATACTCATCATGCAGATGTTGACCGAAAAGCAACACCTGATCATTGTTTAAACGAACATGCTGGTTCATGTTAATATTCTAATCAATGAGCGAGCCCAATCCATCATACAAGAAACATCCCGAAAACATCACAGACCTACCTCCGGCTTGAACCTGGTCTTGCAGACATACAGGATGAAATGGTTCATTTGGCCTTCGGTGCTCTCGACGACGTGTGTCATTGGAATACAGGGGAAAAAAGCGATTTCTCAGATCACATTACATTACGTCAGTCACCTACTGTCCACGTTCGATGATTTCTAGCCCATTGAAGACACTCAGCTTTGTGTGTCTGTGTGAGGTGACCGACTCCAAATGTTCATTGCATGCAGTTCTCTTGCTAACAGGTTGGGATGGACCTTCATTCACTGACTGCACCAATTCCCGTCGGGTTTGGAAGCTATTTCAATTCACAAACGATGAAAGGCGTCTCCAGTCCCTCTCAGTCAGGATCTTTTCCCGACGACAATTCTGACGTCGTGTTTCGTGGCCACGTGTAGTACACCACTGCATGTAGACACGTTGATCAGTACGCATCCAGCAACTTCACGCACCGTATGGCGATTGCCCCTTTCTGCCACTCTCTTACATCCTTACATCTATCCGTCCACCTGAAACATCAATGTCTCACTGATCGCTACTGCCTTATGCTCACGAAGAGGCAGTGCGCGTGCGGTTGAGCACGGGACTCGTTCGCTGCGCCATCTGTACAGGCTTAACGATCCATCCGGAGATCATTCCTTCAAATACTCAAAGTTTTTAATAGACGTCAGAGTGTCACAAATTTATCTCGCATAAGTACTAGAAGGTGGTGTTCGTGATTGTACTAGAAGCCAATGCCATCGAGTTGTCACATTTAAATACCCTCAAACACCATCCTTTTTTTTTTTGCTACTTGCTTTACGTCGCACTGACACAGATAGGTCTTATGGCGACGATGGGACAGGAAAGGCCTAGGAGTGGGAAGGAAGCGGCCGTGGCCTTAATTAAGGTACAGCCCTAGCATTTGCCTAGTGTGAAAATGGGAAACCGCGGAAAACCATTTTCAGGCCTGCCGACAGTGGGGTTCGAACCTACTATCTCCCGAATACTGGATACTGGCCGCACTTAAGCGACTGCAGCTATCGAGCTCGGTCAAACACCATCGACCTCAGCCAAGATCGGCTTCAGTGTCTTGAGAAGAGATGAAATGCCTGTGCCTCCTGAGGTTGCGAAATGATTACGCCACATATTTCCATAATGAGTGTGGAAACATCTGTCGTTTTCCTCCCTGTAAGATAGCAGAGTTCCTCCTGTGGGTGGGTGCGGTATAGTAACACTCATGGTATCCCCTGCCTGTCATAAGAGGCGACTAAAATGATCTCCCGGGTTTCTTAACTTGGAAGCGTGGGTTGGCGACCACGGGGCCCTCAGCTGAGTTCTGGAATTGCTTCCACTTTCTTGAGTCAGCCTCCTCATTTCCATCTATTCTATCCGACCTCACTTGGTCAACTCTTGTTCTTTTACCACTCAGACGGTATTAAACCACTCGAGGTCTAGGGAGTCTTTCCTTTTCACGCCTTTCGTAAGCCTTGTCTTTCTTTGGCCGATATCTTCATTTCTCGAAGTGTCCTTCCGTTTTTTCTTCTCTGATTAGTGTTGTATAGAGGATGGTTACGTAGTTGCACTTCCTCTCAAAACAATAATAATCACCACAACCACCACCACTTTTTTATTTTGGCTCTGGCTATTGAATCCGTTTCGCTTGCTTATTCTTTCGTGGGTTGGATGACTTGAATGGAAAGTGCAATATCACTGTAATGAAAATACTGAAATTTTAGACGTATAAAGAAAGATTGAAAGCCGCGGATAATCAAAATCAATTACAAATTTACTGACAACATGCCAAAAATATTTTAGAACGTAGCAAGAAAGGATTTAGTTTATAAAGTAGAATTTTCAAAATGTTCATGCTTTGGAAGTCCTCCAGCTATTTGTGGATAGTTCGTACTTTATTAAATAATAATCTATCGTTAGCTTAGCAGCTGGCCATCCCAACTTGCATTTCTTGTAACTTATTATTATTTTTTTTTAACAGCTCTGTTGCATTTTTCTCTCATGACAACATAAACATAAAAAAAAATATGCAGAGTGATAAATAACAAGAATTTCCTGTTTTCACAGATACGGTCAAGCGATAATAATGGAAATGAGGCGTGGGATTTATTGTTGCCCGGTCTAACTGATTAAAAGGTTGTCTGGTGCCCTCTTGTGGCAGTGTGGTGGGGAAACTTGGCGAACAGTGCAGCCACGGTGGAAGTATCTGAAATAAAGACGCTGAGATGATTACAAGGAAAGACCACATCAAGAACACCTGTTTACGGGGCAACGTTAAAGTGACTGAAATATCTAGGGAGGTGCGAGAGAGACGATTGTTCTGGTATGACAACAGGAAATTGCATCGCGTACCCGTCGACTCGACCCGTACTTAAAATAACTTTCACATACGGTGTGAACTGTCTCACCCTGTTAACAGTTGAGATACTGATGCTAGGTCGAACACGTGCGCGCGCCTTCCGTACAGCTGCTCAGGTCTCCGAGAGTAGAAACGCAGCTGGACGGTCTGGGTTTATGAGAGAGACTAGACCCAGAAGATGCGTGCTGGAAGATCTCAGGAAAAAACAGTTCAGAAAATGCCATTTATGTCAGAGGGAAATGGAAGCGAGAAACGCCGACCCAGCATAAGCGGCAAGATGTAAAGAAGAAGAGAATTGTAAGCTACATTTCTTAACAGCTCTACTTATAGAAAGTCTAGTTACCAGGCGAGTTGGCCGTAAGGTTAGAGGCCCGCATCCAGGAGATAGCGGGCTCGAGCCCCACTGTCGGAAGCCCTGAAGATGGTTTTCCGTGGTTTTCCATTTTCACACTAAGCAAGTGCTGCGACTGCACCTTAATTAAGACCGCGGCCGCTTCCACCTCACTCCTAAGCCTTTCCTATCCCATCGTCGCCAAAAGACCTAACTGTGTCGGTGCAACTTAAAACAGAATGTAAAAACAAAAAAGTCTAGTTCAAAAGTTGAAAGACGCTATGAACACTTCAGAACATTTTTATATTCTTTTAGCTTGTGCGAATAACCCGCAAACCGGCTAATTTGCAATACGAACTATCGGGAGTTAAATTATCGAAATGAAATTGAGTAACATCTGTCTGGGACACAAACTACTGCAGACGCACCGGACTGCTGCACTATTCCTCAAGTCCATTGCGTTCAAACGTGAAGAGAGTTGGTTGAACTGCAAGTCCATCCGTTTCTAACATGAATGTAATTATTACTAATAAGCTAGAAAGGAAGGGCACGCTCCGCTAGCTGGCTAGATACTGGGTTCATACTCCGTATCCTGCACCAGATATTATCTTAAGCAGTGCAGTATAAATATCAGTCCTCACCACCTGAAGAGCATCAGTCAGCTCTCACTTGCAGAGAGGGACAGTACCAGCCCAGGTAAGTACTTAGTTTAAGAACAGAAACATATTTTGTTAAGAACGTTCTACAAGCAAGGATGTATTCTGAAACATTTCTGAGTAAACTTACTCGTTGAACATTACTGAGTATCCTAAAGGGGAGTAAACATTTATCGCTGGAAACACTGAATTTTCAAATTAAGTTTTCTTTATCCTGTTGAAAGGACTGCTTGAGAACACAGTGCCACTCTCTAGGTCTAGGGGCAGTTAGGAACCCCTTACCTGGAGGTCCCGGGTTTCATTCCCAGCTAGGACGAGGATTTCTATCAAGATTTCAGGGCTTGTTAGAGCGCCACTCATCCTAGGTGAGAACAATTCAGGAGCTGTATGACAGTGACAAAGCGGATCACGTCTAGGACGCCAAGAATAACGGCCGAGAGATTCGTTGCGCCGGCCAGGCTTCATCTTGTAATCTGCAGGTTTTTGTGCTGAATAATGGTCGCTTGGTAGGCGAAGGTCCATCAACGCTGTAGCACCATGGCCTTTGGCTTTTTCTCTTACTTCAAAATGTATGTTTGTATGTCATTTGCCACGGCCTACTCTGTCATACAGTAATAAAAGTATGCGGACACCTATCTGAAATATTTCACTTAGACTTTTCACGTGTCACTTTTGATGTTGAAGTTCCACAGCCTGTTTCCAGTCATTTGACCGGGTCATGAATGGAATGAATAAAGCCCCCATCTAGCGGCGAGGATAGGAATTGCGCCGGCTGGCGAAGCCTGTCGCACTCCGCTGGGGCAATGATTAATGATTGGCAGATGAAATGAAATGATGTTGGAGAGTGTTGCTGGAATTAAAAATGGCAGGGAAAACCGGAGTACCCGGAGAGAAGCCTGTCCCACTTCCGCTTTGTCCAGCACAAATCTTACATAGAGTGACCAGGATTTGAACCACGGAACGCAGCGGTGAGAGGCCGGCGTCCTGCCGCCTGAGCCACGGAGGCTACACGTTCGTTATTACCGGGCATTAATATGGGGTGGGTTCACCCTTCGCTTTTATGATGGCTTTAAACTCTGCTGGTGACACTTTCAATGAAGTGTGTGAATGTCTATGGACAAATGGCAGCCCATTTTTCCTCAAGAGCAGAAAGCAGAGAAGGTGGTAATGTTGGACGCTGGTGTCTGCAGCGAAGTTGACGTTCTAACTCATCCTAAAGGTGTTCCATTGGATTCAGGTCGGGCCAGTCCACTTCAGGAATGTTCTTGGTAACAAACTATGGACTCACAGATGGCGGGGTGGATTGTCATGTCGATACAATCATCGTCTCCTCTATTGTACGCAGTACACAAAGGTTAAAAACGTGTTCATATCCGTTCGCATTCCGAGTTTTCTTAAGCGCAAAAAGGAGACTACATCCTAACCACGAAAAACACCCCCATACCGGGTGGTGGTAGTGGTGATTATTGTTTTAAGAGGAAGTACAACTGGGCACCTATCCTTTATACAACACCAATCAGAGAGAAAAACGTGGAAGGGATCAGACACTTCGGAATATGAGGATATCGGTGAAAGAAGGCAACGGCCACGAAGGGCATGGAAATGAAAGACTCCCTAGCCCTCAAGTGATACAATACCGTCGGGGTCGGAAAAGAACAAGAGTTGACCGACGAAGGTCGGATATGATAGATGAAAGTGAGGAGCCTGCCACAAGTAAGTGGAAGCAGTGCCAGGACTCATCTAAGGGGCCCGTAGTCACCAACCCACGCTCCCAAGTTTAGAGCCCCTGGGGCCTCCGTTTAGTCGCTTCTTACGACAGGCAGGAGATATTACACCACTTCGTCCGTACATCGCTGTGCTGAACAGTCCCTGTCCGTTATTAAATGAGGTCTACCTGGTGCTGAATTAACTGCGGTTGTTCCTTCGCGTTCAGACTTCGCCATCACCTCACTAACAGTCGACTTGGGCAGCTTTAGAGGGGTTGAAATGTCCCTGCTAAATTTGTTACCTCAGGTGGAAGTCACTCAGGTCTCTTGACCGACCGATTCTGCTGTTACTGCTTCTCGACTGACAACACAGTACTCCCCGCCTTCTTTCATGCTGACGGGTCCGCCTCTCATGATATCCAGGGTTCAGTTCCACATTACTTTTGATCAGCTAGTGTACGTTTTGATCGTTTTTCTGAACTTTCATTATTTACTTATAGTTTTCGTAACAATTCAGGACCTATTGAAGATAAGAGCTTGAATGTAGTTTAAATTTATTTGAAGTCGTTGATGATAAGACTAGGTAAATAATGTTTACAAATGGACAAGTGACTAATCTCATGTTTTAATCCGTATTGAAATCTGTTGATATACAATAATAAAGTTTTATTATGAATCCACCTGTTCAATACATTATTTCTTTTTTTTAAATGATTTCTTCCTATATAGAGCTATAATTTCACTTTTCAGCCAGATCTCATTTATTTTGTTTTGAGTATCTGCTACCTTTGAATTAGATACGTTTTTTCTTTGTATAGATTTTAAAAACCTAGGTACTAATTTACATTTCAAACATTCTTTCAAGAACCAAATATCTTTGGATATCTTACTGATTTTGATTTTGAGATTCAGATATCTATTCTTTTTGTTTGTATTAGCCTGGTTGGCTATTTCATTGCAAGTGACTAATCTCATGTTTTAATCCGTATTGAAATCTGTTGATATACAATAATAAAGTTTTATTATGAATCCACCACATACATTAAAAAATAAAACAATACATTGAACAGGTGGATTCATAATAAAACTTTTTTATTGTATATCAACAGATTTCAATACGGATTAAAACATGAGATTAGTCACTTGCAATGAAATAGCCAACCAGGCTAATACAAACAAAAAGAATAGATATCTGAATCTCAAAATCAAAATCAGTAAGATATCCAAAAATATTTGGTTCTTGAAAGAATGTTTGAAATGTAAATTAGTACCTAGGTTTTTAAAATCTATACAAAGAAAAAACGTATCTAATTCAAAGGTAGCAGATACTCAAAACAAAATAAATGAGATCTGGCTGAAGAGTGAAATTATAGCTCTATATAGGAAGAAATCATTAAAAAAAAAAAGAAATAATGTATTGAACAGGTGGATTCATAATAAAACTTTATTATTGTATATACAAATGGACAGGTCTTATAGCGACGATGGGATATGAAAGGAGATAGGGGTGGGAAGGAAGCAGCCGTGGTCTTAATTAAGGTACAGCCTGGTGTTAAAATGGGACACCACGGAAAACAATCCATGGCTTCCGACTGTGGGGTTCGAACCCACTATCTGCCGAATGCAAGATCACAGGTGCGCGCCCCTAACCCCACGGCCAACTCTGTCAAAAGGTAAACAATTGATAGGGAGTCTTCCACATGTCCTGATTGTTTCATCTGAAGTGGTCTCTTTCATTTGATAGGAGTAATTTAATCCCAAAAGATAATTAGAAGCGAAATAATGGAAAATGTCATTTAAAAGGCGACGAATTTCAAAGAAAATATTTTTAATGAAGTGTGTTTAAATCATTATAGGAAAAATCATGTAATTATTCAACGAAATTATTAAAACACTAAAGTATCTTAACCACTGATTCCCATGCAGTATGTATGTCTGAACGTTTGAAGAATTAAGATGTGTGCTGTAGAAACCTGAAGTCATTATAACGTAAAATCTTGAATTTGAATTTCTGTATTCACCTCGAAGATAATGTTTTAACACGAGAACTCTTCCAAGTGTCACTAGTTTTAAATGTCCAGCGCGTTCTGAAACGTGAAGACGCTGCTAGCTACTCCTCACGTTGTCCGGTTCTTCATACGTGTCTCAATGCCTCACGCACGTGAAACCTTCACAGTTAAATGTCACTATCGACGAATAATATTACTCCCACTTTTCCTTTTCTGATACGACTAAACACTTCCTCATTTCTTTCTTTCTTTCTTTCTTTCTTTCTTTCTTTCGTCGTCCTTTTATACTCCAGACTTGGATTTTATCTCGGGAATCGATCGGGGATGGCAGTTAATCGCACTAACCACTACACCACAGAGGCGGGCCACTTTTTGTCATTTGTCAAATAATTCAAATGAACTGACATGTTCTAAATCCAGTTGTCCTTGGTAAGCCAGTGTTTATTTTCAATTTCACCCTTAGGCCTATATGGAATTGTGAACTAGTGTTTTAAGCAATTAAAATTATTAAACCTTCATTTAAATTGAACTATGCATGTTATTTCATACTAGTTCCTCTGTTCTATTAGCGGAATTTTACGAACATTGACCTATCATTAAACTGCGGCCTGCAATCATGTCCAAGGTTTCCAATGTGGCCATCTAGCGCTTACAAATTGGAAATCCCCGGCTTATAGTAAAGCGTGTGCCGAAATAACGTCCGGCTCCGTGGTTAAACTGTTAGCGTGCTGGCCTTTGGTCCGGAGGGTCACGGGTTCGATTTCCGGGCGGGTGGGGGATTTTAATCTTAATTAGTTAATTCCAATGGCTCGGGGGCTGGATGTTTGTGGCGTATTCAGCATTAGAAATCATCCTAGGCAGGGCCCTCATCTTCACAGATATGCAGGTTGCCTAATAGACACGTACCAGGCCTCTCCGGACGCCATGCGCCATTAATACAACGAGTGAGGGCGCGAGAGTTCCTCATTGAGCTTGAAATTATGAATATCCTGATTTCTCATTTACTTGGGTAAGGGAACCTTAATTATTGATGCTTAAATAGAGGTTATACTGTAGTTCATTATGGTTATGCCTGGTGATTTTAATATGTAACTAGTCAAGTTGGCAGCAGTGAGGAGGGCGGCGATATTTCCTTACATGCCGACTACTATAATAGTAGTAGTATACAGTAGTTGGGCCCACAAGAGTTGAAGTCTGACGTCCCCCTGTGGGTGGGGGTGGTAGAATAACACCCACGGTATCCTCTGCCTGTCGTAAGAGGCGACTAAAAGAGGCCCCAGGGGCTCTGAACTGTGGAGCGTGGGTTGGCAACCACGGGGCCCTCAGCTGAGTCCTGGCATTGCTTCCACTTACTTGTGTCAGGCTCCTCACTTTCATCTATCCTTTCTGACCTCCCTTGGTCAACTCTTGTTCTTTTCCGACCCCGACGCTATTAGGTTTGCGAGGGCTAGGGAGTCCTTCATTTTCACGCCCTTCGTGGCCCTTGTCTTGCTTTGGCCGATATCTTCGTTTTTCGAAGTGTCGGATCCCTTCCATTTTTCCGTCTGATTAGTGTTATATAGAGGATGGTTGCCTAGTTGTACTTCCTCTTAAAACAATAATCACCACCACCTGAAGTCTGACGTTTAACGCCACCGGCGAGGAAAAGTTGACTAACGCTGCTCGAAAACAGTCTGTTGCTATGGCAACGATAACAGAGATGCCACATTTAAGAACGCTATCGCCACGTGGGTTGGCTTGCTTTCAGTCTCTTTTGTGATATTATTCGGAATAGTACTGTGTTAGCTGTTGCTGGTTTATGTAATTATTGATATGTTTGTTTCCTAAATATTATTTTCGCTGTTATTTTATTTTTTGTAAGGTAATCAGTGGCTAGTTGTACAGTTCTATTCTGTATTTGATATGTACATTTGTTGAGGTTATTGTCAGTTTAGTAAATATGAAATATCATATTTATCGGCAATGACGTGTTCTGTCTTAAATGCCGGAATTATTAGCACGAGCTTAGGAACGGGTCAAAGTTTATTGAATTGCATTAGGCCAACACTCAGCACTAAAAATGGTTGATATGCCGCAGATGAAGGTAATTGTGACAACTCAGCGTATTTCGTAGTTACTGCTGTCGCCGCTCAAATGTCAGACTTCAACTCTCGTGGGCCCAACTCTAGTTGATGTTGTTGTGTCTTCTGACATATTCCAAAATGTCGTACCCCACATGGCTCCCAGATAAGAATAGTGGTGATGATTTTTGTTTAAAGGGGGAGTACAATTGGGTAACCTTCTTCCTTTAACTCTGATCAGAGAAAAAATGTGAGAAATCTGAAGGATGAAGGCAACGGGCAAAGAAAAGGAAGGGCAAAGAAAGAATCCATAGGCGTTGCAAAGCTAATGCCGTCGGGGTCGGAAGAGAACAAGAGATGACTAGGGGATGTCGGATAGAATAGATGGAAGTAAGTACACACAAGACTCAGCTAGAGAACCCATGATTACCATCTCACGCTCCGAAGTTCAGAGCCCAGAGTTTCCACACAGACGATACGATTGCTGTCAATACTGAAGGTATGATTTCTAACTGTCGGGTTCGATCCAGTGTCGCTAACCACACAGTTTTGAGGCCGATACGACGTCTGACGGTTACTGTTAATCTGGCACGTTGGCACTGCACGGTCATGGTTTATTTCGTGATTTGCGAGAATTACGTATTGCGTTGCCGTATTCTTAAAATCACGAACGTAACTTTTGTGGGTATAATTACTGTAAAGCATATTTTCTTTTTCTGTGGTATTGTAAATCTGTTTTGTTAATACCAGGTAAGTAGAATTGTGGCATATTAGAATAATGCATTTAATAACGCAGTTGATGTGAAATGAAGACACAGCATTTTATTAATGGCGGTCTTATTTCGTCCAATACTTACCTCTAGTATGTCTAAGAAGCACGAACTCCGAAAAGGAAAGCAACATTACCCCCTCTTTAAATATCAGTCTCGTCACGGACTTTGGTACGGTCTGCAGACTTAGCCTTCGTGTATTCTTACTGACTTACGGCATATACACGTGGAATATATTTGTTTGCGTGTATTATTACAGCGTGGTTACACTTCATCCCGACAAATAACAGCAAACTTCAAGAAGGGAGCTGAATTAATTACGGTTGTAGTAATGCGTATTTCAAAATAAAGACAAATATACGACATTCAACTGAGAGAGTGTGTATTTCCTCATTCAGCTTGAAAACCTACTTAATTATGAATTCTTGACTGATCATTTATTATCACTTACTTGGGTAAGGGAACTGATACATTGATATTGGTTTGTTTTCGTCTCGTGATTTCAATATGTAACTAATCAAGTTGGCAGCAGTGATGAGCCATTAAAAAAGGAGAAAACTGCGGCGATATAAATACCTTTTAGTGTATAGATATCCATAAGCGACAAGGACTGGATATAGGAATGGAATATTATTCCGACTAACAAAGGAAACGTGAAATCATCGTATTGCGTTCATAATTCTCGGTTCACAAGAAAATTTCACGGTAGTGTTTAATTCCACTGGTGCCCCACGATTTCTTGCAATCAGCCACTAAATTTAAAACGCGTGTACGTACACACTGGTTGGTTAACAAGGTTGTTGTACTGACAGTAAGTATCCCAGGTCATACTCCAGTTGTAGGTAGATCAGACGTGAGAGTTCCACAAACATCAAACATATTTCCACTGTCATTATAATATCTCTTAATGAAACCACTGTATGTGCTAATACCATATTGCTGTTGTTGTTCTGTTTTGCAGATAGTCTTCAGAAGATCCTCGCAGTCAAGCATGAACACCAAGCTTTTTCTCCTCCTGGCTTGCATTAGTAAGTTCTATTTTACAAATCTTCTATCAGTTTATTAGAGCAGTGCGTACATCATATATTTATTTGTTAATAGGAAACGAATCTAGGCTATTAATATGTTAATATTATATTCAAAATCTAAAACACATTAAAATTTTCATTTTTTATATTTTAATAGATTCTTTCTTAGAGTTTATGCATGGTGAAGCCGAAATCCAGCGACGAATTTTCGGAGGTTGTTCAGGGATACCTTCTGAGTATATTGGTATAAGGGACACGTGGCTCGTTACAGAGTAATTTTGTAATTACGAATTATTCGGTTTGTTACTCCAATCATTGTCGTTTCTATGAAAATACCTTCATACCAGTGAAAAATCCTGAAATAAGCAATAACCAAACTGTAAGACACGAAATACAGAGCAATGCACACCCGGTAATATGCTATTCTTTTCCTATTTTGCTTTACGTCGCACTGACACAGATAGGTCTTATGGCGACGATGGGAAAAGAAAGGCCTAGGAATGGGAAAGAAGCGGCCGTGGCCTTAATTAACGTACAGCCCCAGCATTCCCCTGGTGTGAAAATGGGGAACCACGGAAAACCATCTTCAGGGCTGCCGACAGTGGGGTTCAAACCCAATATATCCCGGCTGCGACCTCACAGTCCGGTAATATGCAGTAACCAACACGTGCAACACGAAACACAGAGTAATGCACAGCCTGTAATGTGCAGTAACAACACGTGCAACACGAAACACAGAGTAATGCACAGCCTGTAATGTGCAGTAACCAACACGTGCAACACGAAACACAGAGTAATGCACAGCCTGTAATGTGCAGTAACAACACGTGCAACACGAAACACAGAGTAATGCACAGCCTGTAATGTGCAGTAAGCAACATGTGCAACACGAAACACAGAGTAATGCACAGCCTGTAATGTGCAGTAACCAACACGTGCAACACGAAACACAGAGTAATGCACAGCCTGTAATGTGCAGTAACAACACGTGCAACACGAAACACAGAGTAATGCACAGCCTGTAATGTGCAGTAAGCAACATGTGCAACACGAAACACAGAGTAATGCACAGCCTCTAATGTGCAGTAACCAACACGTGCAACACGAAACACAGAGTAATGCACAGCCTGTAATGTGCAGTAACCAACACGAAACACAGAGTAATGCACAGCCTGTAATGTGCAGTAACCAACACGTGCAACACGAAACACAGAGTAATGCACAGCCTGTAATGTGCAGTAACAACACGTGCAACACGAAACACAGAGTAATGCACAGCCTGTAATGTGCAGTAAGCAACATGTGCAACACGAAACACAGAGTAATGCACAGCCTCTAATGTGCAGTAACCAACACGTGCAACACGAAACACAGAGTAATGCACAGCCTCTAATGTGCAGTAACCAACACGTGCAACACGAAACACAGAGTAATGCACAGCCTGTAATGTGCAGTAACAACACGTGCAACACGAAACACAGAGTAATGCACAGCCTGTAATGTGCAGTAACCAACAGGAAACACAGAGTAATGCACAGCCTGTAATGTGCAGTAACAACACGTGCAACACGAAACACAGAATAATGCACAGCCTGTAACGTGCAGTAACCAACAGGAAACACAGAGTAATGCACAGCCTGTAATGTGCAGTAACCAACATGTGCAACACGAAACACAGAATAATGCACAGCCTGTAATGTGCAGTAACCAACAGGAAACACAGAGTAATGCACAGCCTGTAATGTGCAGTAACCAACATGTGCAACACGACACACAGAATAATGCACAGCCTGTAATGTGCAGTAACCAACACGTACAACACGAAACACAGAATAATGCACAGCCTGTAATGTGCAGTAACCAACAGGAAACACAGAATAATGCACAGCCTGTAATGTGCAGTAACCAACAGGAAACACAGAATAATGCACAGCCTGTAATGTGCAGTAACCAACACGTACAACACGAAACACAGAGTAATGCACAGCCTGTAATGTGCAGTAACCAACACGTGCAACACGAAACACAGAGTAATGCACAGCCTGTAATGTGCAGTAACAACACGTACAACACGAAACACAGAGTAATGCACAGCCTGTAATGTGCAGTAAGCAACACGTGCAACACGAAACACAGAGTAATGCACAGCCTGTAATGTGCAGTAAGCAACATGTGCAACACGAAACACAGAGTAATGCACAGCCTGTAATGTGCAGTAACCAACAGGAAACACAGAATAATGCACAGCCTGTAATGTGCAGTAACCAACACGTGCAACACGAAACACAGAGTAATGCACAGCCTGTAATGTGCAGTAACAACACGTACAACACGAAACACAGAGTAATGCACAGCCTGTAATGTGCAGTAAGCAACACGTGCAACACGAAACACAGAGTAATGCACAGCCTGTAATGTGCAGTAAGCAACATGTGCAACACGAAACACAGAGTAATGCACAGCCTGTAATGTGCAGTAAGCAACACGAAACACAGAGTAATGCACAGCCTGTAATGTGCGGTAACCAACACGTGCAACACGAAACACAGAGTAATGCACAGCCTGTAATGTGCAGTAAGCAACATGTGCAACACGAAACACAGAGTAATGCACAGCCTGTAATGTGCAGTAACCAACACGAAACACAGAGTAATGCACAGCCTGTAATGTGCAGTAACCAACACGTGCAACACGAAACACAGAGTAATGCACAGCCTGTAATGTGCAGTAACAACACGTACAACACGAAACACAGAGTAATGCACAGCCTGTAATGTGCAGTAAGCAACACGTGCAACACGAAACACAGAGTAATGCACAGCCTGTAATGTGCAGTAAGCAACATGTGCAACACGAAACACAGAGTAATGCACAGCCTGTAATGTGCAGTAACCAACAGGAAACACAGAATAATGCACAGCCTGTAATGTGCAGTAACCAACACGTGCAACACGAAACACAGAGTAATGCACAGCCTGTAATGTGCAGTAACAACACGTACAACACGAAACACAGAGTAATGCACAGCCTGTAATGTGCAGTAAGCAACACGTGCAACACGAAACACAGAGTAATGCACAGCCTGTAATGTGCAGTAAGCAACATGTGCAACACGAAACACAGAGTAATGCACAGCCTGTAATGTGCAGTAAGCAACACGAAACACAGAGTAATGCACAGCCTGTAATGTGCAGTAACCAACACGAAACACAGAGTAATGCACAGCCTGTAATGTGCAGTAACAACACGTACAACACGAAACACAGAGTAATGCACAGCCTGTAATGTGCAGTAACCAACACGTGCAACACGAAACACAGAGTAATGCACAGCCTGTAATGTGCAGTAACAACACGTACAACACGAAACACAGAGTAATGCACAGCCTGTAATGTGCAGTAAGCAACATGTGCAACACGAAACACAGAGTAATGCACAGCCTGTAATGTGCAGTAAGCAACACGTGCAACACGAAACACAGAGTAATGCACAGCCTGTAATGTGCAGTAACCAACACGAAACACAGAGTAATGCACAGCCTGTAATGTGCAGTAACCAACAGGAAACACAGAGTAATGCACAGCCTGTAATGTGCAGTAAGCAACATGTGCAACACGAAACACAGAGTAATGCACAGCCTGTAATGTGCAGTAAGCAACACGTGCAACACGAAACACAGAGTAATGCACAGCCTGTAATGTGCAGTAAGCAACATGTGCAACACGAAACACAGAGTAATGCACAGCCTGTAATGTGCAGTAACCAACAGGAAACACAGAGTAATGCACAGCCTGTAATGTGCAGTAACCAACACGTACAACACGAAACACAGAGTAATGCACAGCCTGTAATGTGCAGTAAGCAACATGTGCAACACGAAACACAGAATAATGCACAGCCTGTAATGTGCAGTAACCAACACGTACAACACGAAACACAGAGTAATGCACAGCCTGTAATGTGCAGTAACCAACACGAAACACAGAGTAATGCACAGCCTGTAATGTGCAGTAAGCAACATGTGCAACACGAAACACAGAGTAATGCACAGCCTGTAATGTGCAGTAACCAACACGTGCAACACGAAACACAGAGTAATGCACAGCCTGTAATGTGCAGTAACCAACACGTACAACACGAAACACAGAGTAATGCACAGCCTGTAATGTGCAGTAAGCAACATGTGCAACACGAAACACAGAGTAATGCACAGCCTGTAATGTGCAGTAACCAACACGTGCAACACGAAACACAGAGTAATGCACAGCCTGTAATGTGCAGTAACCAACACGTACAACACGAAACACAGAGTAATGCACAGCCTGTAATGTGCAGTAACCAACACGTGCAACACGAAACACAGAGTAATGCACAGCCTGTAATGTGCAGTAAGCAACACGTGCAACACGAAACACAGAATAATGCACAGCCTGTAATGTGCAGTAAGCAACACGTGCAACACGAAACACAGAGTAATGCACAGCCTGTAATGTGCAGTAAGCAACATGTGCAACACGAAACACAGAGTAATGCACAGCCTGTAATGTGCAGTAAGCAACACGTGCAACACGAAACACAGAGTAATGCACAGCCTGTAATGTGCAGTAACCAACACGAAACACAGAGTAATGCACAGCCTGTAATGTGCAGTAAGCAACACGAAACACAGAGTAATGCACAGCCTGTAATGTGCAGTAACCAACACGTGCAACACGAAACACAGAGTAATGCACAGCCTGTAATGTGCAGTAACCAACAGGAAACACAGAGTAATGCACAGCCTGTTATGTGCAGTAACCAACACGTGCAACACGAAACACAGAGTAATGCACAGCCTGTAATGTGCAGTAAGCAACACGTGCGACACGAAACACAGAGTAATGCACAGCCTGTAATGTGCAGTAAGCAACACGTGCAACACGAAACACAGAGTAATGCACAGCCTGTAATGTGCAGTAAGCAACACGTGCAACACGAAACACAGAGTAATGCACAGCCTGTAATGTGCAGTAACCAACACGAAACACAGAGTAATGCGCAGCCTGTAATGTGCAGTAACCAACACGTGCAACACGAAACACAGAATAATGCACAGCCTGTAATGTGCAGTAAGCAACACGTACAACACGAAACACAGAGTAATGCACAGCCTGTAATGTGCAGTAAGCAACACGAAACACAGAGTAATGCACAGCCTGTAATGTGCAGTAAGCAACACGTGCAACACGAAACACATTCACTTTGTCGCAGGGTGTTCAATCTGTTCTGTCAGTGCAATGCAATACGTAACAAATCAAGAACTGTTCCCTCATAGGTACTGTTCAAAATATCGACCAACATGATCACGGTATCGTTGGCTTCCGGCACGTTAAAGAACTCCTGCGGAACAAACATCCGACACCCCGGCGTTTGTCAAGAAGTAGCATTTATTATTTTCTGTGCAATACAGGTACAAAGCTTACTGGGAAAACAAACCAAACGAAGTGCAATTACTCTGTACGAGCCATCGGAGATCACGGGTTCCTGATGCCATATACTCAGAAGGTATCCCTGATGTAGTGGTTAGCGTGATTAGCTGCCAATCCCGGACGCCCGGGTTCGATTCCCTGCTCTGCCACGAAATTTGAAAACTGGTACGAGGGCTGGAACACGGTTCACTCAGCCTCGGGAAGTCAACTGAGTAGAAGGGTTTCGATTCCCACCTCAGCGATCCTCGAAGTGGTTTTCCGTTGTTGTCCACTCCTCCTCCAGGCAAATGCCGGAAAGGTACCTAAATTAAGGCCACGGCCGCTGCCCTGCACAAGGTGCCTGTTCAGCGTAGCAGGTGAGGCCGCCTGGGAGAGGTATTGGTTCTCCTTCTTCTCAGCTTCATCGCCGAGCCAAAGTCTCACGTACCAGGACTCTGCCCTTACTTGAGGCGATAGAGGTGAGATCCCTCGCTGAGTCCGAGGGAAAAACAAACCCTGGAGGGTAAAAGGATCAAGAAAGAAGAAATAAAGGTATTCTTGAACAATCTCCAAAAATCTGTCCGTCGAATTCAGCTTCACCCTGTATATATTGTCTCTATTTAAATTGATTCTGGGATTAATAAAGAGTTTAATTCAATTGCATTCAGTCAGTAATCGTATTAAAAATGCGCTTTATGGAACATGGTCACTTGGGAAACTATTCAGTAATTGTTGTTTCCTACAATGACCGTAACCATGACAGCTGTCAATCTGAACAAATAGTGTCAGTTATGTAAAGCGTACCTTATCCTGGAAAAGCGAACGCAGCTAAGTACCATTTTGTTCAAAACTATACTTCTACTAAAAGAAGCTATGAACTAGGACTTTCATAGCAGGAAAATGCCTTCGCTCTGCATTAACATGGAAATGGAAACGTTTTCCTGTAATGTCAGGAAAATCGTATGGTACTTCAGCTCCTTTTGCTTTCCCAGGGTCCGTTTTCCTCTGAAATTTCTGGAGTATTAGTCTGAAATGGAAATACGTGGTAAGTGGAATGAAGCTGAAATTTACTGCAGAATTACATTCAACGTCCGCCTCCGTGGTGTAGTGGTCCGTGTGATTAGCTGCCATACCCGGAGGCCCGGGTTCGATTCCCGACTCTGTCACTAAATTTGACACATGGAACGAGGATTGGAACGGGATCCACTCAGCCCCGCGAGGTCAAATGAGTAGAGGAGGGGGTGGGGGTGGGGGTGGGAGGGTTCGATTCCCGCATCAACCATCCTCGAAGTGATTTTCCGTGGTTTCTTCTCAAGGCAAATGCTGTGATCGTACCTAACTGAAGACCACAGCAGCTTCCTTCCCTCGAAACAGCCAGCTTTGTGTTTTGATGTTAATCATGTGGTATGATTTCCAAACTCAAATTAAACATATAGGAAAAGCCGTTCCCTTTGGCTAGTGTTGTTGTTGGTTGCAGGCCTCACCTCATCTGGAACTGCGAAGGAGAGGATTTCAGACCTGCACCCTGAAGAGACAGTTGGTTTTCATGGAGACAACAAGGGACACCTGCCCGGTCAGAGCGTTGGTAGCGGGCTGGTGTCCATCGCTCAAGGAGCCGTCGACCAGGCACAGCGTGCCATTGCTAGTCAAGCTACAGCCGGAGCTCAGGCAGCGTTCCAGGCCCAGGCTGGGCTCGCTCAGACAGCTGTAGCTGCTGCGACCACAGCTCAGGCTGCCCTGGCTGGGAAGCAAGCGATAG
Source organism: Anabrus simplex (assembly GCF_040414725.1). Classification (NCBI taxonomy): domain Eukaryota; kingdom Metazoa; phylum Arthropoda; class Insecta; order Orthoptera; family Tettigoniidae; genus Anabrus; species Anabrus simplex. Next base: position 513,260,116 of record NC_090267.1, read on the forward strand.
TTAGCGTGTTGGAGCAGCAACTGCGTGAAGCCCAGTCTCAAGTGAAGTCTGAATCCCTACAACTCATCCAGGCTCACCGCTCAGCCACTGCGGCTCAGGAGGCAGCTCAACAGGCCCAACAGATACAGGATGCTCTTAGTTCAGCGCTCAGCTCTGCCGAGCTCGGCGCTCAACAGGCACAGCAGGCTGCCAGGGAGGCCGCCACAGAGTTCGCCTACCAAGGTAAGACCATAAGCATTTCGTAACGTTCCCACAGTTGATTGTTGATCGTCTTTGATAACGCAGCAAGACTTCCATTAATTGAAATAAGGTTTAGACGAAATAACCCGGTGCAGTTTAAAAACTGCATTATTTGTTCTGTTTTTGAAAAAAAAATGTTTCTTGTGCAGAGACAAGGAAAGGGCAAAGAGCTATCTAGGCAGTATTAATAACTAGGGCTCGGAAGTCGAAGAAAAGTCCTTTTCTTCTCGAGTGTCCCAAGACAAGGCCAATTCTGGGTCAATGTAGACCAGAAAATGGTGGGTTTTATTTGTACCTTTTAGCCTTCTTTAGGTCTTAACATTCTTTTTGCAAATTATCTTTCTTTCGACTATATTTGTACTGCTCATTCTCAATTTGAATCATCATTAATTCATTCATTGCCTCTTAAACATCTCTTCTCTAGTAAATACATATATTTGAACCACATCTGAAAGAGAAAAGATGAAATGAAAAACATGAAGCTAGTGCTTGAAAAAACAGGGGTATCAAATGAAGGATAACATTTTGAGGAAGATCTCAATTGCTTGAAGAACGAACCCTTGGCATCCGTTGTTGTGGAGAGAAGTTTCTCGATGTTTCGCAACCTCCTGTCAGAAAAGCGACGATCCTTTACACCTAAGAACCTGATATACTGCAAAGCCATCCTAGGTGAAAAAATATTTCGTTATAAATTCTGCAATACTTTTTTAACTAACAGAGAATTTCTTTCAGCTTCGGGAGGTCAACTGAGTAGAGGGGGATTCGATCCCACCTCACCGATCCTGGGAGGGGTTTTCCGTGGTTTCCCACTTCTCCTCAAGACAAATGCCGGAATGATACCTAACTTAAGGCCACGGCCGCTTCCTTCCCTGTTCCTTGTCCATCCCTCCTCCTCCACAGTTGTATCTCCCAGACCGCAATTCTCACGCTCCAGCACACAGCCCTTGAGGCCGTAGAGGCGCGATCTCTCGCTGAGTCCGAGGAAAGAACCAACCCTGGAGGGTAAACTGACTAACAAAGAAAGAAAGAAAGAAAGAAAGAAAGAAAGAAAGAAAGAAAGAAAGGCCATTAGATAACCTGAGGTGAGTCCATCAACGTCTGTTTTCACGATACATTTGTTTACTAATTTTACTCATTTTTCCAACCAAAATAAATCCCGCAATACACCCGATCTACACAGAGTCCATTTTGAAAGTGAAGAATAGCCGAGCGTTTTGATGGTCACGCGCAGTTTGTACATTTTAGGGGCGGTCTAGAATGGGCTCTAGACTGAAACAGGTCAATACCAGAAGACGGGAAAGGTATTTCTCTTTCTTTGTCACAGGGAATGAAGTGAATCTCTCAGTCTGTCCTGCTAATAAAAACTCCTTATACAGTTGTTGTTTAACACTTGTGTAGTTATACACTGAATAAACCTCGTATAAGCATTTCATATTTTTCTTACTAATAAACATGGTATACGCGTTGTATTACTACACTGCACGTATAGAATCGTTCCAAGCCGAAGGAATCTGTTCCTGCAGTTCACTGGCGTGTTTCTTCAAAGCCTTTACGATCGCTTTTGCTGGTTATCCAGGAGCAAAATCTTTCAAGAAGCCGCGTGGTAGCACCAACAGAATAGAACAGAATGCTCAAATAAATAAAAACAAAAGAGTAATACACACATTTCAGCGGTATATTATTCTCACATGTCACTGATAATAATTCCGCGCTCATGTCCGAAGTACTGTAACAACATGAAGTTCGCACGATATAGAGCATCTCTTGGATCTTTCAATACGTCATTTCTGTCTGTAGTGACAACAATTCGAGCATACTCTTTCGTAAATATATGTTTCATTTTAAAACTTTCGTCATCCAGGAGAAATGGGTCACTCCGTCTCTTAAAGTGTTTTAATTTACGATCATGTCCAGACTCCATAACCTCTAATGTTCTATGCTTTCTCTGTTACAAATATCGTGGAGAACATCAACGTTAATGTCCATTCTTTCAATGGATACTATTATACCTGTGCAGATAGCAAATACCACTAAAATGAACTGACCGCTCGTTCCTTCTTTGTCGTCACTCGCTGCTCTACAGCGCTTAAACGAGGTCCCTGGACTGTATAAGCAATTCAGTGAATAACTATGACAGATGTATACACAAGAGGATTATACACGGGTTGTTAGTAACAAGTTGTGTAGACCTTGTATACACCGTTCATTAGTAAGACTAAATATTTCTTGTCTTATTTTCATTTGAAGGTAACATGCTGGGGACCGCCAAACAACGTCTAGCTCTGGTCGAAGAGCAGCTGGGTGATGCGCGCGCAGATTTGGAGGCGACGGAAGTTGCTGCCTTCAAGGCTCAAGCTGCGGCGCAAGCTGCCCAGGACAACGCCAGCAAGCAGACCGTGGGAGTCCAAGGAGACCACTTGGATTCAGGACACCACTATTAAGTTCACTTGTTTCTTCACTGCCTACTTTTAAACTATGTCATGTAAACTACAGATATTCGGTCTAAAACCTTCTGTGAATAAATGAAATCTTTGTTCATGTGTTGTTTGTCTCTTCCACCCTAAAGTACAATTGAGGAGTTGGATGCAATAACAGCGTAAGCAGGTTTAGGTTATTTTGAGAGAGAGAACATGAAGTTTATAAATGCTCAGAGTTAATAATATTTGGAATCAAACAGAATTTTATTGTAAGACACTTAAAGGGGTCAGGGATTAATTTCTCAAAGAATTTGGTTCATCACTTAGCTAATAAGAGAGGAGGATTTATTTAAAATGTTGTTTCGTACGCTGCTATTGCATATTGTACGACTCGCTAGCTGAATGGTCAGCGTACCGGCTTTCGGTTCAGAGGGTCCCGGGTTCGATCCCCGGCCGGGTCGGGGATTTTAATCGATTCTGATTAATTCTTCTGGCTCGGGGACTGGGTGTTTGTGTCCGTCCCAACAATCTCCTCCTCGTATTCACACAACGCGCTACACTACCAATCACCACAGAAATACGCAATAGTGATGACCTCCCTCCACACAGGGTTGGCGTCAGGAAGGGCATCCAGCCGTAAAACAGGGCCAAATCCACATGTGAAACGCAGTTCGCACTCGCGACCCCACAGGTGTGGAAAAAGCGGTAGGAAAAGAAGAAGAAGGTGATGTTATTGCATGTTAGATTTTGTCATATACCAGTTTTGCTCAGGGAGCTACAAAATCATGATCGCTCACTGAAGGAGGGCAGAAGTGGCAATTTATCCTACCCGGGATCTCAAAAATGTCTACCAGATTCGTAAAGAAACTAAAAATGTGTCAACTTCAAAAATGTTAAAAAAAATTTAAGTTGGAACATTATAAAATTAGAAATATTCTTTTCTGAACAAAAACTTTTACTCTCCTTTTGATCTAAGTGATTTCCTAAAAACCAAACAAGAGAAAAACGAAAACGAGATCACGAAGTATATAATTTACACTTTGAAATTGCGTTACTTCCTTGTTGTTCGAAATACTCTGCTAATACCACATCATTGACCAAAATAGTACATTTTGACTTGATGGATGGGGAAGTCACGATGAGCAGTTACTGCGCTATGATCATGCCAGGTCATCATTACTCGTCATGCATAATGTACTTCCCTCTTACTGCTGTATATCCTTGGTGGGAATAAGTTTAATCTCTTTGGGGATTATGTTCTCTCTAACAGTTCCTGACGTGGAATAACCACATGACTTCAGGTAAGAGGGCAAATTAATTCCAGTAAACAAATGATTTTCTCACGGTACTGGAGTGTATATCATAGAGATAGGACAGGAATGGTAGGAGGGAGAGTTTTCATTCTGGTGAACGAAGGATTTGTAAGCTACGAAAATGTTAAGGATGACAAAGATGAACTTCTGGGTGTAAGGCTCATATCTAAAGATGAAATGGCGTGTGGCTTTTAGTGCTGGGAGTGTCCGAGGACATGTTCGGCTCACCAGGTGCAGGTCTTTTGATTTGACCCCCATAGGCGACCTGTGCGTCGTGATGAGGATGAAATGATGATGAAGACGATACACACACCCAGCTCCGTGCCAGAGAAATTAATCAATTAAGGTTAAAATTCCCGACCCTGCCGGGAATCGAATCCGGGACCCCTGTGACCAAAGGCCAGCACGGTAACCATTTAACCATGGAGCCGGACATATCTAAAGATAATAGGCAAATACTCGTTTATAGGAAGGGGAGTTAGGGATTGGAATAACTTACCAAGGGAGGTGTTCAATAAATTTCCAATTTTTTTGCAATTATTTAATAAAAGGCTAGGAAAACAACAGGTAGGGAATCTGCCACCTGGGCGACTGTCCTAAATGCACATCAGTAGTGAATGATCAACGATGATTGATAGAAGAGCATGATGATTCATCTTCACATGCTGCACCATCACAGTGTACAGAGTCATGACACAAAGACATGACTTTCTCGTACCACTCAACATTTTCAGGTTCTAACTACTCGTATTTCATTACCGAATGAACGTCAACCATTTCGTCTGTTTTTACAACATGTTTTCTTATATTAGTAGCCTCAAATAATGAAAACTGAGACACCTCTTTAAGAAGGTAAATGGCACAAAGTTAGGAGTGTAGGACTGTGACCCTGATACAACACCATTTCAAATTTCTGTATCATGAATCTATTGTATTCTTAGAAACAGGTCGAAATACTGATGCCCAGTCGTTTACTAACTGCGATGTCCTTTCTGCATTGAATGGTTCTAGATGAATCCTACTATTCATAAGTGCTTCCCTTCCACTCCCTGGCATATTCTCCAACCAAAGAACTGGCGGCAATTTCACTCGCGACTTGTGAAGCATGGCTCATGCAAAAAAAGTGTAGGCGCATGGTGCCGGCTTCAGAGAGCACCTAACTTCTAGCGGCATCCTAGCGAACTAACACCTGGACTATAGTAACGGGACTGGCAAATTCGGAAACGGTATTGCATCTAACTCCTGAATTGTTTAATGACTCAGCGGTAGCGAAAAATTTCCACGGCAAGTTGCTGGTGTCTACGCGCGTCAAATAACAGTCATAGGAAACTATTTTCGGTGAAACTCGGAGATTGAAATCTTACCTACCATTAAAGAAGATGGACAAAGTGATGTCCCTCAGCTCTCAAATATATTTAATACCTCATAAACATCCCTCTGTGGGTGGGGGCCCGTAAAATAACACGTATGGTATCCCCTGCCTGTCGTAAGAGGCGACTAAAATGGCTCCAGGGGCTCTTTACTAGGGAGCGTGGGTTGGTGATTACGGGGCTATCAGCTGAATCCCGACATTGCTTCCAGTTCCTTGTGCCAGGCTCCTCACTTTCATCTATCCTATCCGACCTCCCTTGGTCAACTCTTGTTCTCTTCCGACCCCGGCGGAGGCTTAGGGAGTCTTTAATTTTCATGCCCTTAGTGGCCCTTGCATTTCTTTGGCCGATACCTTCATTTTTCGTAGTGTCGGATTCCTTCCGTTTTTTCTCTCTGATTAGTGTTATATAGAGGATGGTTGCCTAGTTGTACTTCCTCTTAAAAGAACAATAACAACCACCAGTCCTTCACTGAAAAGAAGACAATAGAAACACGTTTTTATAATGCAAATATCACATTTTAAGAAACGCTGTGTTCGCCCCTGTGGTGGTCCGGTTTCAATTCCTGGCTCTGCCACGAAATTTGAAAAGTGGTACGAGGGCTGAAACGGGGTGCACTCAGCCCCGGCAGGTCAAAAGAGTAGAGGACGGGGTCCGTTCGATTCCCTCATTACTCATTCTCGAAGTCCTTTTCCGTGATTTCCCACTTCTCCTCCAGGCAAATGCCGGGATTGTACCTAACTTAAGACCACGGTCGCTTCCTTCCCTCTTCCTTGTCTATCCCTTCCAGTCTTCCCATCCCCGCACAAGGCCCCTGTTTAGCATTTGAAGTGAGGCCGCCTGGGACAGGTACTGGTCCTCCCCTCCACTTGTATCTCCGATCAAGTGCCTCACACTCTAGGACACTGCCCTTAAGGCGGTAGAGGTGAGATCGCTCGCTGAGCCCCATTTCTAGAGGTTAAACGGATTAAGAAAGAAAGAAACGGTGTGCTAACGATATTCATGAGGATAATATTTGAAACTCTTACCGAAGTCGATAAGATGACTTCACACATGCGTCTCACATCACTGCGCTCAGCTGCCTCGAGGCTGCGTGTGGTGACCTTGTTCTCTTCCGACCACTCCGGTATTAGTTTTCCGAAGCCGACGGAGTATTTCACTCTCACGCCCTTCGAAACCCGTCCCTTAATTTTGCTTGTACCTTCCTTCTTTGAGAGACTGAACATCTTCCTTTCCTTTTGATTATCTGCTCATGTACTTTCTCTTAAGCAATAATTACCTCCACCACCTTGCATCGTGCCTACATTGCACAAAATGTCAAATATATGCCTTTTATTTAGCTTTTCATGTAAGGTAGGGGGCCCATATGTAGATTTGGACTTGTAGAAATTCAGGAATATAATGGGCAAGGCTAGAAAATGATATATATTACTGAATATAATTCTAATTTACGGGAAAGTTACAATGACACTGTTATAGCGCAAGGTAAGGGTTATTCTGCCCGAAGGCAGGTCCGAACCTCCGCAGAGGTGTTCCTGAGCCGGAGTTTATGTGCGGTAGGGTGGCCAGTTCCTTTCCGCTCCTTCATTTACCCCCACCAACAGCGCGTGGCAACCCATCCAACTCCTGACCACGCCCAATGTTGCTTAACTTCCGAGATCTCACGGGATCCGGTGTTTCAACACGGCTACGGCCGTTGGCGTTATAGCGTAGGGTAGTCAATATTTGACATGAATGTAAACACTACAGAAACTACCAAAACATGTTCGTAATTTCGTACCCCAACAAATTTATGAAAAGCACAATTCATTTTAATATATTTTTCCTTTCTAACCTTACTAAACACTTTCGCTATAATAAATTATTTACAGGGCATTTATGAAAAATGTTTTCTTGATATCGAGCGAGGTGCTCTTCAGACAATTTTAATAGCTACCTGCACATAGTCCAGATGATATGTTACAATATGCACATACGAGGTTTCAGTACTTGGGATTTTTGGTTCTAACTGGGAGGTGCAGTTGCAACGCACAACTCTTCTAACATTCTAATAACCCTTTTATAAACTCACAGTTTTGATCCAGCCTGCAAATGCTGCAGGAAACATTACAATTAAAACAGACCATGGTTCACGCAACAGCTACAGTATTCGCCACCCCGAGTTCCATTCCCAGTAATATGAGAGGTTTGAGAATGGTAGGAGGACTAACTAGCATGTGATTAAATGGTACGTTAATTTCACTGCACCACCTCCGAACGAGGAAGCAAGTTTACTTTCACTGAGTAAAAAACATAAATATAAAATTGTGTCAAATTTCCTTCTCATCCCATGATAGATGTCTAACGATACAGTAAAATCAAATGATCATAAATATGACTGCACTGTAACCTCTCTTGGTTGTAGGTTTGCGAGTCCTTCATTTTCACACCCTTCATGACCCTTCTATATTCTTTAACGGATACCTTCATTCTCCGAAGTGTTAGACCTCTCTGATGAGAGACAAGCGTCTCGGTATAACACTACGGTAATACGACCTGGCCCATCACAACGCATTCTCGCGGTGTCTGTGTGACCGCGGTCGCTTTTGTTCCCATAATCCTCTCGGTTTGGACATGGTGAAGAGAAGACCAATTTATTTTCGTTGATCAGCTGATGAGGGCATCAATGATCGAATCCAGCCTACTTTTGCCATCTAGACTCTAAGTTTGTCCGATAACTTAAAATAGAAGAATTAAATTGATCAAAATAGTATTTAAAAATTAATACGAAATAATACGATTTCTTTTTGTTTTTTGCATTTAAGACATCATGAATAATTTCAGGTTAAGTCACTCAGAAAAAGGCGCCAATACTTTTATTACTTGACGTTAATAGGGATGGAATGATTTTAGGAAAGAACTTGGAAATCTATCAAACATTTCCAAGTGAACTGATTGACCACGTGTTGACGCAATTGAAAGAAATAGCAAAAAAATTATTCAAACGAACGTATAGACTATGTGTTGACACACTTCAAACAACAATATTTTTTCCTCCTTTTACGCGAATACGATTTCTATTTAATCATGGCCGTGAATCAATTGTCATATTTACTACAGATCATACCAGGTTGTAGCACTTTCACTAAAGGCGGAGGACAATAGCGGGGTTTTAGATAAAGCATTCTCATTGGCCAGGTCGTATTACCGTAGTGTCATACCGATACGCTTGTTACTAAAGGATGGTTGGAAGCAAACAGATCAAGAGCAAGAAAACTGGACCTAGCATACCAGCTCACTGAAGATATCTGCAATAAGAAGAATATCTCAAGGAAAACAAAAATCAGACACTACAACACAGTAACCAAACCAAAAGAGTCTGTGTACCACAGAATGCATGTTCTCTATGACAACTGGTGAAATAGAAGATGATAACCAGTGGACATGGCAGACGATGTAATACAAGACACAACAACTTTCAGAAGATTGATAAAAAATATCCAAGTTTCCAACAGAAGGATCAAGATGAAGATGAAGATTACTTTTCCTGGTCCTTAGATGGCCAAAATCGACCGCTGGTCTGGTCATCTGTCAGACGCTTATGTGGTCGTCCCACTGAAGAGACAGAATGTACGTTCAAAATTAATGCTCGCACTAAAGAACGGGGTATGTTACCACGTACAGTCACGTTTAAACACTCATCGCGCTGGGAACAGCTCGCTGCCTTCTGGTCTCTAAGGGGACAGACGAGCCGCCGTGGAACATGTGCACTAACTGAAACTCAAATTGAAGTCCAAATTAGGGACTCGCTGCATGTGATATCACGCTGACAAATCACATGCACGAAGGGCGACTAAGAAGGAACTACAGTGGATACATTTTTAAATTTACTATGACTGTTCAAATGGAACCGCGTAGGCTGTCTTCACGATACTGCACTTTCAATATTAGACAAGTCTTGAGAAGCCTTCAAAGTGAATTACAACGTGTTCTAATCGATCAAACAACTGCCAAGCCTTTGACAGAATTGACCAATGGAATTCGAGTACACGAGGTGCGCGTTATGCGCTACGCATGCTGGGATTGCGGGACGGGGATCAAAACAGCAAGAATTGGTTCTTCATGACCGAGTAATGTTCTATGTGTACTGTTAAGTCTGAGGCACATCCCTGCTTACATGCTGTGGACTCGGTAGAGTACCAAACTAAAATGAATAAAACGGCAGCGTACGAGGAGATTGCAAGGAAGTGGACAGCTTTGTACTCTCAGCAATGGTCGACACAGATAGGTCTTACGGCGACGATGGGACAGGAAAGGGCTAGGAGTGGGAAGGAAGCGGCCGTGGCCTCAATTAAGGTACAGCCTCAGCATTCGCCTGGTGTGAAAATTGGAAACCACGGAAAACCATTTTCAGGGCTGCCGACAGTGGGGTTCGAACCTACTATCTCCCGAACACTGGATACTGGCCGCACTTAAGCGACTGCATGATCGATTTATGACCTTCGCATTTTATTATTATTATTATTATTATTATTATTATAACATTCCTAATATGTTTTCATGTGATAAAATATGAATTTACGTTGCAATGCTATCATTTTTGTTCAATTAATGTGAATACATTCAATATAACATAACCTCTGCAAATGATGTTATGGCAGTAAGTACATTGGAAAAATTATATTGAAGATAACCTCATTAAAATTTTCTCCATGTAAGTTGCGGTTTCTCCTATTTTTTAGAATGTACCCCACAGCAGCGGCTTGCCTTTCCTCCACGTTAAAACAAAATGCTATTAAACCTTGCGATATCTTTTCAAATCTTGAGCAATGTTGAACAATCTTTGACAAGATTTGACAACTTTTCTTGCAAAGTATTGAATTGATAGAACATCTTTTGTTGATGATGTACAACAGGCATAAGGCATGGAATCAACCGAATGTATCGTAGCGATGAGTCGTGTCACAAGATGGCGGCACGGATGACGCCATGTCGGTGTTGAACGTGCTTACTGGGTGCATATCTCCCATTATGCGTTCACCATCATATTTGATTTTATGAGCTCTATTTCAGTGACATGTATAACATAGAAACGGAAAACAGGCCTCGAAGGTATGGATTCCTTTTCAGTGGAAAACAATTTTATATCTAACCGTAACGGATAGACTATCAATAAATGAAACTATACCAACAAAGGAGACATGGACAATCTGACTCCAATATATGTGAACATTGTCAAGATACATTACCACATCGTGTTAAGTCTTGAGTAAGTTCGAAAATATGGGCGTGGTCTTTCGGAAATATATGAAAAATACTTCAAATGACTCCGAATCCCATCTTATAATATCGACTCATCAGCATAGAATATGCATTCATCCCGGCCACGGTCAACAACGCAATTCTCTGGCTAACTGCAGCAACCAATCACTTCCTTATAGAACACTAACGGAAAACAAGACAATTATGAACATTTCAGCAATTCATACGGATGGAAAGATAAGTGCACTCAGAAAATGTCAACAGGTTTTCGTTCATTCTTATATCAGTTTTAATTCATGGCGAAACTGTTTGAAGATTGTAATTATTACATAAGTATAAGGTGATAATGTAACACGGACGGCTTAATGTGCTGACAAAATAAAAATAAAGTTAAAGTGTGATCAGTGCTTGTTATAAGGAACTAGAACAGTGCATCTCATCAGTATTTTTATATGCATTATACATGTTTATTTTAAAAGTTTAATTCGACAATAAAAAATGTGTTCAAGAAGAAAAAAGAAAGGTTTACACTCAAGATAAAACTATCACGCGGGATTGGTAACACAGTGTTGTGACAACTAAATCTTAGAGTTTATGTCCAGTACGTTTGTAAATTATACCTGAAACGAATCAAACAAACGGCACATCAGCTAGCGCACGGAGGGCGCATCGCAAATGTCAGGAGGGGGGACTGAATGGGCGTGTATCAACGGGAGAGACAGTGGCTACGTAACAATTGCTTTGTAGTTTCTAGTGGCAGACGTGTAGGCTGTTATAGTGAAGTCTGTTATCATCGCACAATGTTTCAGTACATACACCCCTTCGGGTGAAAGTATTGTCACCACGCCCGGTGACAGGATTCGTGCGCCCCTGGGCAACCGAGGGGTTCGATCAACTAAATCTCCCCACCCCCCAACCATTATAACCAAGAGTTACCTGATTGTCAGCCTCTGGCAGTGTAAAAGTGGCGCAGACATTTTATCGGCACAAACGTGGTGTGCTTGTGGTGCTAATTTGGTGGAAACGCGACAATGGATTGTGCAATTTTCTTCGTATTTATCTCACAAGTGTGATGGTTCAAAATTGGTGTAATCTTGGTGAAAATTTGATGTATTTTTGGCGGATCTTTTGAAGCAAGCAGTGTGGTACATTTGTGGAGTAACTTTGTGCCACTTTGCTGCTAAATTAGTGCGCATTCTTTCGCATTTACCTCAAAAATATAGTACAAAACTGGTAACAACAACAACAACAACAACAACAACAACGCTAACGTCACACTTCTTTGCTGCACACTGACACACTCTCTAACTTGATTTGATTTTTCACCTTTCACACAACAAATGTTGTATCCTTATTGGCATTTCAATTTATTTAAAATTTACATTTTTAAATTTAATTTATTTTTTGGACCCGAGCCCCGTGCGGGTCCTGGGAGCCTCCTCTGCCCTCCCTTGTCGGCGGCCCTGGTTGTCACGTTAGATTAACTGAACAAACACAGCGCTCCCAATACCATTTCCACTTATGTGAGCTCCTCGTAGACATTTGTGGGATCGCGCAATGTTCCACCTGTGATTTCAGTTTCATCTTTTCTGTTGACTGAAATTTTCGTTTTCTTACGGTGAAGTGAGTACGGTGAGTACCGTGGATGAGGAAGCACAGTTGTATTCTTGTTTGTCAAAGCTTCACTAATCAACAGCGATGTGTGAGCTGGCACGCTGAATGCTTGATGCTTTAGGAGTTCTTTCCTTACACGTCTTTTTCTCCTGAGATTTTCTTTCGAAAACACTGACAGGCTGTAGAAGTGGTGGAATAAACCCTTACCTATCGTGAGAGGGAAGACAGGGATCTCCCCTAGCTGGGTCCAGCCTTGCTTCCACTTACTTGTGTCAGGCTCCTCTCTTTTATCTTTCCTCTTTCACCTCCCTTGACCAAGTCTAGTTCTCTTCCGACCCCGATGTTATTAGGTTTCCGACTCCTAGAGACCCTTTCATTTTTGCGCCCTTCGAGATCGACTTACTAAACACTGACTTACAGGCCGTTTGTGACGGGTCTGCTGCGCACCGCCCGAAATTGAACCCTACAGAGTCACAAGTAATCCTTCTTGGCCACCAAAATCAAATGACAAGTATAAGTAAATGTCCGCCGTCCAGAGTAATCCTTCCGGATCTTCCAATTCCTTTTGTATCACAAGTGTAGACTCTCGGCGTTATGGACGAATGCACGACTTGGTTTGCAAGTGTCTTATATATCTGACAAAAAGTTTTTTAGATTGACATTCTCTCTATAAATATTGTAACCGGTACTTCAGCGGTTACATAAACACAGTTAGAGAGAGGAAAGTAAACCAAATTACAAGGGACGTAAACATTATACACACCATAAACATGTAATGAACTGTGGTGAAAACAGCAGAAGTACATATCAGTGAGGGCAACTTGACGATAACAAAGAAGGAACGTGGGACGGTACTGCGAAGCTACCAGAGGCATGGAGATGTCTAGGTTGCGGTTTTCGGAAAAATGAATACTGATCTTTGATTTTCAAGATATTATTTACAAAATGGACTTTACTAAAACAAATAAATTACGAACAGTTTCAGTCAATGGGGAAAATACCGATACAGAGTTTGTAAAGTACAGATACATGTTCTTAGAGACACACAAGTTAGAAATTCTTTGACAAGCGCTTCCTAAAAGTTCAAAGAGTCAAGCAAATACGACAGCATCAAATTACAAACCAAGTTCGCAATACAGTCTTGAAGGTAAGAGCAAACACAATACGCTATTACAAATTAGAGTGAAGTTAAACTGACCTTTCAAACTTTTGAGCAACATAATATTGGCGATTAGGGCAACCTCCTGCGCTACACCAACAACAGCGCTTACCCTAAGGCAGCCCGAGGAGACGTTGACGACGTCAAAACTTCGGCAGGCCAAGACCAAGAAGGCTCTACAGCTCACGAAATGCTGCCTAGCCTCTTCTAAAGGGAAGCCTGGCCTTGGAGTAGCCAATTAGAACACAGGAGCTTGCGCAGATTGACCAATCACAACACTTCTTCGGTCGCGATGTTTAAATTACTTTCTCGAAAACATACGATCGCGTTTCTTCTATTTCCAGAATAGTAAGAACATATTTCTAGAACGCATAACTAACAAAGGCCAACACACCCTATTCAAAAATTTGCGTCACAAGCATTCTGGACTGTTCCAGTAAATATAGAAATGTAATCTACTAGTTACAACCAACTTATGTAGAACAATATTTCTTACACTGTACAGGTTAGGTAGCTGAATGGAATACAAATAAAATATTCTAGCACAACACTCCAGATCATACAGCAAGTACTACTTAAAAAGATTTACAAACAAAATCCTCTACAAACACTTTCCACTTCTAATATATTCTACACCTGTGTCAAATATAAACATACATTTCTAATAACACTTGAAAATAATTTAATCAGTGCTCTTGTAATGTCACATTTAGGCTATTGTCATGTTGTTTTCAACGCTATAAGATCATAATTGTACCTAAGGCTACAACTCGCTCAAAATGCATGTGTAAGATATATATGTATGTAATTTAATAAAATATGACCACGTGTCATCATCTTTCCTAGAACTAGAGTGGTCGTGATTCCATGTTCGTCGTAACCATCACACTTTGTCTCCCCTCCACCGATTTCTCACTACATCTTCTCCCTCTTATCTTTCTTAGCGTTTCCAATTATCTTTCTTTGCGTTTCCATTACTTCTCAAATATCCATAACAAAGATACAAGAGCTCAAACATCAAACCAGATCGCCATTTTTTAAAAGGTACAGCAGGGTACGTGTGAACTCTGCATTTCTGGTACTCCTTTCTTTCTTTCTTTCTTTCTTTCTTTCTTTCTTTCTTTCTTTCTTTCTTATTTTCCTTTCTGTCTTTCTTTCTTTCGTTTTGGGTAACTGTAGACCACGTTAATTCGATTTCAGGTGCTTCTGGGCTTTGATCTGCGCCCACTTATCCTTCATTCTTTCACTCTGCAACCTTCTTCTCTCTTCCGTCCATGGTGTTTGGGTCCGCAAACTAACTTTTTCTTGGAAACTCTTTGTGTTCTTTATGTTCGACTTGTAAGTTTCGCTCTTGCTTATTTCCGATCCTTGTATTCCCATTTCTGTCAGGTCCTTCTTCACTTCCTGATGCCAGCCTACCACAATTTTTCTGGTCTCAAAAAACCTTACTATCTGGTTGGTCAGTCTTCCCGGGTCCATTCTGTAGATGTGTCCAAAGAGCATGCCTGAGATCTTTCTTATCTTGCGGTACAGTTCTTGATTTGCTTTCTTTCTGTACGACCCATTCTCTGTTCTTTGGGCTCCCAGTAACTTCCTTAGAATTTTTCGCTCCACCAGTTCTAACTTCTTGACCAATCCTACCTTTATTAGGTTAAAACACTCAGCTGCATATTGGTAGTGTATTACATTATTATCTCCGTTAGGTGGTGTCACGAACAACGATCATGGGGAGGAGGAAAATGATGGTGAAATTACGCTTCAGGAAGTGGAAAAGATGGTAAATAAACTCCAGTCATAAAGCAGCAGGAATAGATGAAATTAGAGTTGAAATGGTGAAGTATAGTGGGAAGACAGGGATGAAATGCCTTCACAGAGTAGTAAGATTAGCATGGAATGTGTGTAAGGTACCTTCAGATTGGACAAAAGCAGTAATTGCACCTATCTATAAGCAAAGGAACAGGAAGGATTGCAACAACTATCGAGGTTTCCCATTGATTAGTATACGAGGCAAAGTATTCACTAGCATCTTGGAAGCGAGGGTGCGATAATGGTTGAGAGGAAGTTGGATGTAGACCAGTGTGGTTTCAGACAACAGAGGGGCTGTCAGGATCAGATTTTCAGTATGCGCCAGGTAATTCACAAATGCTACAAGAGGAATAGGAAGCATATGACAAGAGTACCGAGGGAAACGATGTTCACCATACTGGGAAACTATGGAATTAAAAAGTAGATTATTAAAATAAATGAAAGTGATTTATGTTGACAATTGGGCTGCAGTGAGAATTGATGGTAGAATGAGTTCCTGGTTCAGGGTAGTTACAAGGGTTAGACAAGCCTGAAATCTTTCACCTTACTTGTTCGTAGTTTACATGGATCATATGCTGAAAGGTATAAAATGCCAGGGAGGGATTCAGTTAGGTGGAAATGTAGTAAGCAGTCTGGCCTATGCTGACTACTGTGCTGTAGTGTTGTATTTTGAAGTTTATAGATGAACACTTTTTGTTGTAGATATTCCTAAGTTATACCTCATGCTCTTTCCATTCTGAGTATCCTTTCTTCTACAGCGGACATTTCGAAACCATTTTCTTCAATTGTTTTTCCGAAATATCCGAATTTCTTTACTTTCCTTATATGAAAAATTTCTGTTATTCGAAATATTGGAGTATTGTTTATATTTGTCATAAATTTGTTTCTTATACAGAAATTATTAAAACTGTTTCTTCCAAGAGAATAATTTGTAGTGCTACATTCTTCAAGTTTTCTGAAAGTATGGCAAAAACATCTGCAAATGCTGGACAGATTTTTTCAACATCTCTTTAAATTTTTGTTCCATTCTCTAACTAGTTTCTAAAGCACACAGGTGAGAGCCCAAACCCCTGTCGTACTTCTGTTTTTATTTCGAATGATTATTATTATTATTATTATTATTATTATTATTATTATTATTATTATTATTATTATTATTATTATTTCTTCTTTCGTTTCACCGCCCTTTGGGTACGTTGAATCAATCATTTCTCTGTGTGTTGTTCTTTTCTGAGTGCCCAGTATTTCTTCGTTTTCCTGATCTTAATTTCCTGTCGTCTTCCGAGATAACAGGTTGGCTTTTAATGTAGATTTGTTTTGGAACCTTATTAATCCGTCTTTAGTTCTTACTTTAGCTGTTCGATGGGATAGTGAACTTTCTGTAATTTTTAATTCTACTAGGTATTTTTCAGTTCCTCTATATCAGTTGGGTTTTGTTTTGCCGTTACGGAAGAAGTCAAAGATTTGTTTAGTTGATTTATTAGAGTTCATTCTGAGAAGATGACAGTAAAAATGTATCCTTTTTCGCATAGTTTCAGAGAGGTTTTCAATTTTCTCGTAGAGTGTTTCATTCTTGATGTGTATTATCTTATCTGAAATTTTGGTCCTATGATCTTTCTTAAAATTTTCCTTTCTTTTAGCTCGAGTTTCTCCATCTGGCATTTGAAATCCATGTTTACTGTTTCTGTTGCATATAGTGCTTCTGGTATAATCTGTTTTATAATGTTTAATGTTGAACCCTTTTACATCTGGAACACCTTGGGGTAGACAATAAGTAGAGACACACTTAATTTTAAAATGCCACATCGGCTAAGGAACGGACTGAAGTAGGTGCACGACTTACGACTGACGATACCAGACTGCCTATGCAAGACTGACAGGAGATAGAGGGAAGGCTGCGGCTGGGGGTGGGCTAGAGGGGAGTAGCCAATGCGGTGCGTTATTAAACCACATGACTTATGACGTATACAACGCTCCAGCCTGCGCTGGTAATACACTATTACAGCTGTTTGTACTCGCAAGGTTACATTCGTATTTTCTAGAAATAATATGAACACTTAACCTAATATATTACATTCCTTCCTTCTTAAGTTTTTTAACAACAACAAAACAAAGGTAATACCATGCACTTGATTGGAGGACACAAAACACACCAATATATGCCACATACAAAAAGTGATTATATAATGAAACCAACAACCATACAATTGAAAACTCAAATTAACATATACCTTGCTATACAGTACTATACAAAAATACAAAAGAGTGAGTAGGTCACTCTACTCTGGATTGAATCTTACAATAGGTTTCCTATCTCGAAGTGGATAACGTCTCGTTGCGACAGGTGACGTAACAGTTAGCTGTACGGGTTGCAGAGATCGTCTGCTAGCTGCTACTGGGCTATGACGTGGTGATGAGACAGGTTGTGAAGGGGTGGAGGAGCGAGAAGTAGGGGAACTTTGTTGACACTCAGAGGCTGGTGTAAGCAAAGGAGCAGGTCGTGAGGGAAGGTCAACTAACTGTGACGTTCCTCGCTCAGAGCTAACAACAACAACTGGGCCTGACTGTAAACCTACTAGCTGGTCTATATGTCTTTTCCAAGTCAATCCAGACTCGAGTTGAATCAAATATGTAACTGGGCCTAGTCTATGCATGATTCTGCCTTCTACCCATTTATCTCTTCCTCTGTAGTCTTTAGCTGACACTGGTTGTCCTATAGTTAATTGCCTAGTGTGACTACCTCTTCATTAGTTATTTGTACCTCCTGTCTATTTACTACAGTTTTCTGCAAATTAGGTCTGATTAAATCCAATCTAGTTCTCAAAGGACGATTAAACATAAGTTTAGCAGGAGTTTTATTAGTAGTGTTATGTACAGCGATACGATAAGCTATTAAAAATCTACTTAAAGCTAAATTTACATCTTCATGTTCAAAAATTGCACATTTTAAGCGTTTTTTCACAATTTTAACTGCGTTCTCAGCCTGTCCATTGGAATCTGGATGATATGGTGCTATCAAGGTTTGCCTTATCCCGTTTTCTTTCGAAAATCGAGAAAATTCATCAGAAGAAAAGGGAGGGCCATTATCACTGACAATGAGTTCAGGAAGACCAAATCTACAAAACATAGGACGTAATTTCTCAATGACTTGCTTAGCTGAAGCTGAGTTAACAGTTTCAATTTCCAACCACTTGCTATGAGCGTCCATCACAATCAAATACATTTTGCCTTTAAAAGGGCCTAAAAATCTACATGAAGTCTTTGCCATACATTGGGTGGAAATTCCCATACATGGAGTGAACTTCTGTTAGGACTGTCTCTCTGGGCAAGACACGCTGAGCAACTGCTAGCTATGGCTTCGATGTCCTGATCAATTGAAGGCCACCATAAGTACGATCTAGCTAATGATTTCATTTTAACTACTCCAAGGTGTCCACTGTGTAATTCATTTAACAAGGACTTTCTTAAGGACCTTGGAATTACAACTCTGTAGCCCCACATCAAAATTCCTTGTTCTACAGTTAGTTCAGCTTGCCTTTTAACAAAGTGGCTTAAAGTTGGATCTGGCGTAGTAGGCCATCCATACAACATATAACCAAGGATTTTGTTTTAACTCCTGATCTTTTTGAGTTTCAATACGTATATCATTAAAGTTAATGGGAACATCAGATTCCATTATGCATTGTAAATAACTACCTATGTACTCCACACTAACATCAACGTCCTCGATCTGATTGGCTGATACAGGTAGCCTAGATAAGCCATCTGCATTGCCATGGCATTGAGATTTGACATACTGAATGTCATAGTCATAACCTGATAGAAACAATGCATAGCGTTGTAATCTACCTGCTGCAAAGGCTGGTAAACCTCTTTTAGGACCAAAAATTGTTAGAAGCGGTTTATGATCTGTACACAGAGTAAAATGTCTTCCCCATAAATACTGATTAAACTTCTTTACATCATACACAATGCTCAAGGCTTCTTTATCAATTTGGGAGTAGTTTCTTTCAGCTGAGTTTAAGACTCTACTTGCAAAAGAAAGTGGTCTCTCAGTACCATCTTTTTCTATTATACTTAAAACACTTGCAATGCCATAAGGTGATGCGTCGCATGACAACTTGAGTGGTGAGTTAGGGTTGTAATGTGCTAGTACCTGAGCTGAAACTAACTTTTCTTTGACTAATTCAAAAGATTTTTGACAAGCTGAATTCCAGTGAAAATCTGTATCTTTTCTAAGTAGCTGGTATAAAGGTGTAAGAATAGTAGCTACATTAGGAATAAATTTAGCATAGTAGTTCACAAGACCGAGAAATCCTTTAAGCTGTGTAACATCTTTAGGAACTGGAGCTTCAACAACTGCTTTGACCTTATCACTGGCCGTAGCTAAACCCTCTTTACTTATGACATAGCCTAAATATTCTAGACTGTCACAGAAAAACTTGCACTTATCTTTACCAACAGTCAAACCATGACTACTTAGGCGTTTACACACTTCTCGTAACCTTGACACAAGTTCTGCTGTATTTGCTCCTGTCACAATAATATCATCAAAAAATGAGGCCACACCAGGTATACCGTGTAGTATTTGTTCAATAACTCTTTGAAAAATACCCGGTGCTGACGAGATTCCATAACAAAGACGGTTGTAAGCAAATAACCCTTTATGTGTACTTATAGTACAAAGTTTTTTACTTTCTTCCGCTAACAACAACTGCATGTAAGCTGATGACAGATCCATTTTAGAAAACGTATCCCCTTTTTGTAAGACAACAAAGATGTCTTCAATTCTAGGCAGTGGGTGTCTATCTACTTCTAGAAAGGGGTTTAAAGTGACCTTAAAATCTCCGCAAATACGGATTTTACCATTCTTTTTTAATACCGGCACAATCGGAGTGGCCCATTCACTTGAGGATACTGGGGAAAGAATTTCCTCATCCACTAAACTTTGCAATTCTTGTTCAACCTTTTCTCTTAAGGAATAAGGTATTGACCTAGGTTTGTGGTACTTAGGTAATGCATCTGGCTTAAGGTTTAGTTTTACTGGATCTCCTTTAAAACAGCCTAATTTACTAGTAAATACCTCTGGAAATTCCTTAAATAAGTCTTGTACTAATTTAGACTCTGCATTGGTTTTTACATTCGATAAGTTTACATTATTTACACTGCTGGGAATGCTTATAACAACTTGGAGTTCTTTAATCCAATCACGCCCCATAAGAGGATTAGATCCATTACTAATAACATACAATTCTAAACTCTTTTCCAGGGACTGATATTGAACATTTACTTCTAACTTTCCAACAGGCTTGATTTTCTCGTGGGTGTAAGAATTTAAAACTAAGGCTGTGGGAATCAATTGTACATGACTTAAGTTAGCCTTGTAAAAATTTTCCGAAACAACAGATACACAAGCACCAGAGTCTACTTCAAAATTAACTGGCTTTCCTTCAACAATAAAATTTACTCTAATAGGCTCAACTTTTGTTATGTTACCTAACTGAGGTTGATTGATTTGATCATTTTCATCACACTGAAGAATGTTAGAAATATCATACTGCACCCGTCCCTACACATAATGGCTCCGGCATGATATCAACAGGGCGTTAACGGGTTGGAATAAAACAAATAGGCGCTTAACTAGACTTAGCTTAAAGGCATACAGGGTAGGGGACGGATCATACCTAATTACAATGAGAACACATTCGGGTTAAAATTTAGATTAATACAAGTGGTTTATTAGGCCTTAATGATGATGATGGTAATGACGCATTTATATACAAATGAATTACATGGATTATTATCAATTGTTGTTGTTTGTTATCGACTTTTAGTCGTATGTGATGGATCCGAGTATTATCTATCGCAGAGCGATCCATTATGACGGGATTCGAACGGAAAACACTTATCATAGACACTGAGGCTATGTGATATCATTGACCAATAGGATTAACATGCATGCAACGAATCTGAGCAATCCCTATACTAAACACACAACCATTCCCCAACGAAGTACCAAGAAGGAACTCATAAAATGTGGAACAAACGCCCGGGTTTGAACCGACCCTCACTTGTAAAAAATTCACCACCCCGATGGTCAACACCATCGGCAACCTAATTATAATCACAACAAGATACATAAACACTCAGAGAACACAAATTATATACAGTAAACACGTGAGACATCCAGCCTTCGGTTGAGCATTGGGGTACCAATGCCGCTGTCGGGAACTGAACTAACACCCCTTTGGATGGAAGTGGGACTCTGAAAACCCTAAGCTACATTATACTCAAGTGAGTAATGACAGTAAACTAACAAGTACTGGTAACAATCGCCGTGTCATTTATTAGCGACTACATCATTCTGGCGTGTTGAATATTCCATTATTAGGCGACTCTTCCGGCCCTCGTTCTCTTTAACTCAAGGCTCCCCCTTCTACGAGCGGACGAGCATACAAAAAAAACCAACACTTCTCCTCACTAGGTCAACTGCCCCAGCCCCTGCACGGCGGGTGGTCAATGGCCTCGGCCTTCACAGGCATAACGCCCTTTCTTAACAAAACACCCCATCTCGGGGATCGTTCACTAATAAACTGAGCTTCATTGTTCATTAAACAAAATTACATCGGCTCTCAATACTTCACTTCAATTCAACACACACATTCGTTTACAATATCATGATCCCGCGACGCGACACCGGTTTCTATGATACCAATACCTGCATGATTACCATAACTACAATTTATTATTATTATTATTATTATTATTATTATTATTATTATTATTATTATTATTATTATTATTATTATTGGGTTCATCATTACACTATCTCCCTACACGACTTACCTGGAAATTAGACCATACTGCGTGATCATAATTAACTTCCTCGTAATAACGGTGTAATTAATCCATATCTAAATTGTGATTTCTGATAAAATCGTCACACGGTAATACAATTATGAATTAAATATTCCTCAATTTGCACTTAAATTGTGATAAGCCTGCCAATTAAAATCGTACACTTCCTATCTAAATATATGTCAGTGGTGGCCTGTGGTGTCAGTTCCGAAGTCATATCTCGTAGTTCTGGGTGCTCACGGAATAAAATTACACTATTTACCAGCCATGCATTAACAACGCTGGACTAACTACAACCTAACTTGAATTACTCTGAATTACTAAAAATTGGTTTCCTGACGCATCAATAATTACAAGTTTCCCCAAATAAAATGATTAAGTCAATCTACTACTGCATGCAAACTTATCGTATTACCCCTTTATTTACAATTGATTGCTCAGACGTGTTACTAATTAAATAAAGTAAATTGAAGCTACGTGTATCATGGTAGCACATCTACATCTATAGTTACAATCTCTAACATTATAGCGTCAGGTAATGATAACTGTTCCCCGCCCAATCTGATTACGTCATATTAAATATGATTGATACTCATCTCCATCACTCGATGACCCGTTGTCAGCTCAGGAAGTCCATTGCTGGTTTAGTGCTGACCCATAGGCACCAAAGCAGTTACTGGAGGCACCATTCTTCTTTCCAACCGGGAGTCCATTGTTCTAGGTTGACGAAACCGCTGCCAGTATTCCTGAGGCACACAATACGTCACTATTTATTCCAAGATTTGTTTAGTTACATTCAGTGTGAACGTCCAGCCACGATATCGGACCTCACTCCGCAATCCGCGGTTCAGTATCGGATTCCACGTACCTTTGTTACTACTCGACACAGTAGTGCCGTAGTAATAATAATAATATTATTACAAATTATATTTAATGTTCGCGACACGTCCCTGATCTTTAAAGTTTAGACACTAGCATCGCGTCTATCCAATCTCTGCAATATTTACGCACAGTACGCGATTTCACTTGTAAATTAAACTTAAATTCACTCAAACAAAAGATCGCTGGAAGCTCGAATGCACATAGCTTCGCCGTCTGTAAGCCACCAGTCCAGACTGACTCTTGTCCCTTCCTGCAGTAGTTTTTACTAGGGAGCGATACCCCTTCCACTAATTTGCGTAGCGCCTATTCCCGGCGTACTCGAGGTAAAATAGTGCGGGTGACCGGTGACCAGTATCTAGTTGGTGCGATTGAGACATAACCACTCAATTATCCTTCGGTGAATCTCTTTAAATTAATTAAAATATGTTCTGCTTCCCCTACCACACGGGGTGAAGTCCCTCCGTCGAGGACGTGTCATGAGACTAAACAGATGGCCTCAGTACTTTTCAACGCAGAAACAACACAGTATTCTTTCTTCGGCTGAAAGTTATCACGGAAGAGGACATTAAACACTCTAAATAAATGTCCCAGTAACATTTATCCCTTTTAAATCGGGAGATGAGCCCCTAATTCGAGTTTTATTAATTTTCTACCTCGTAGGTAATTAAGTTGGCCAGTCCGATTCCAAGATGGCTCCTATATTCCGTTTCGAAAAAGTTAGTTTCCCCTCATTCTGTGAGCCTTGAGGAGGGATGTCTTCTCTCGAGTGATGTCATAGGGAATCCCCATTCGTAACCCCTCCCGGGTCTAAGTTGGCTTGGCTTCATCTGCAGGGCCCCCGCTACACAAAGGATAATACTGCGCAATAAGTCGCAGACAAAGAAATCTCGTAGAATAATTTTAAAATACACAATTTATCCATCTCAATGGTATGAATATTAATTAGTTTCGGTATGACCTCTATTAATGATATGAATATAAATCATTTTCTGCGTTCTTTCCCTTTAATAGCATTGCGTGCGTAATTACGGAGATCGATATCAACCTAAGGTCCTTGGATCATGCCCCTGTCGGGTTCAATACACCTCATCACACAATTTTTCATGACTAACAATAGGTTCATGTAAGTCTATATAATGCTGGTTAGGTTTAAGTTTGCTTCCCTGCGGATTCTTACTACCCTTAGAAAATGAAGAATTGTTTGTAGGTATCTTTGGTTTTACATGAAATTGCGACTTGCTCTTATGTTTTGACTTGCACACCCTCTCTAAGTGACCCTTCTTCCGACAAAAATTACACATATATTCCCGATAACGGCACTTGGCAGTAGTATGACCACCT
This sequence comes from Anabrus simplex, assembly GCF_040414725.1. Classification (NCBI taxonomy): domain Eukaryota; kingdom Metazoa; phylum Arthropoda; class Insecta; order Orthoptera; family Tettigoniidae; genus Anabrus; species Anabrus simplex. The sequence continues at coordinate 513,284,357 of NC_090267.1, forward strand.
TTATAACCACAACAAAAACACTGAGGCACTTTCACAACACGCGATGACACATTAGGTACATTGGAGCTCGGAGAATGTCGTGTTGAAAACTGCTGCAGTCTGGGTGTGGGGTGGTAGGCCAAGGATACTGCGTCCTTGTCGGTCGCTTCCAACGATAGCGCCAGCTGTTCCGCCTTCTGGAATGTGAGATTATCCTCCGACAGTAGTCGTTTCTTGATAGATTCGTTACGGATGAAACTGACTAATCTGTCCCGGAGATAATCAGGAAGCTTGTCCTCGAACTCGCAATACTTGGATAATTGCTTAAGTTGAACAATATATTCGGGTACAGTCTCATGTTCCAATTGATCTCGTCTGCTGAATTTATATCTTTCCACAATAAAGGAAGGTTTAGGATGAAGATGGTCTTGGACAATTTGAATTATGGTTTCAAAGGGTTTTTGAGAAGGTTTATCAGGGGTGATTAAATCTTTCAACAAATTGTAGGTTTTAACACCGACCACCGTCAAAAATGTGCTAACTTTTTTAGCATCTGGAATGTCATTGCACTGGACGTAAAGTTCAAAGCGTTCCACGTAGGTTGACCAAGTTTCTTCCGAACTGTTAAATGGTCCAATATTACCAATTAAGGACATGGCGTGATAGTAGTGAGCTAAAGTCGAAAAGGCAGCGAAAAAAACTGTTGTTCAAAGGCATGGAGTGAAAGACATACCCAATATTACGTCGTGAGAAGAATGTTCGAGAGAACGGAGTGCACTATGTTGAGTCATGTAGTGTGGAACATACTAGAATGTTCTGTCGCCATGAGGAAGCGCTGGAACGTGATGAATATTATAATTTACCTCGTCGCCAATTTTTACATCTGGAACACCTTGGGGTAGACAATAAGTAGAGACACACTTAATTTTAAAATGCCACATCGGCTAAGGAACGGACTGAAGTAGGTGCACGACTTACGACTGACGATACCAGACTGCCTATGCAAGACTCAAAACTGACAGGAGATAGAGGGAAGGCTGCGGCTGGGGGTGGGCTAGAGGGGAGTAGCCAATGCGGTGCGTTATTAAACCACATGACTTATGACATATACAACGCTCCAGCCTGCGCTGGTAATACACTATTACAGCTGTTTGTACTCGCAAAGTTACATTCGTATTTTCTAGAAATAATATGAACACTTAACTGAATATATTACAGACCCCCATGAAAGGGATTTCTTGTTGTATATATCATTTGTTAGTTGGAAGGCTAGTTCAAGTTTATAATACCTGCATTCCATTGCTTTGAATTCCATAGCATTCCAACTAATCCATTCTCCGAGATATTTCAATACTTTTACTATTTCAGTCTTTTGATTTTGAACTTTGTGATATTTGTGTGGGTGTTTGTTGCTTGTCATGATTTTAGTTTTTCACGAAGTAGATGTGAAGACCTGTTTTAGCTGCTTGTGTTTCTAGTTCAAGAATTTGCTCCCCTGCTTCCTCCATTGTTTCCGCAAACAAGGCCATATGATCTGCAAAAGCAATACAATTGATTTTAAGCTTCTTATTTTCGTAACCCTGTCTAATTCCACTCTTTAAATTCTTGTTCAGTTCTCTACTTTCTCAAGCCGACAGGTGAGAGCCCATCCCCCTGTCGTACTCCTGTTCTTATTTCGAAGGAATCTTACTTTTATCATTATTTTTATTATTACTATTATTATTATTGTAAGGATGAATGTCTCTTCAAGGTTATTTCAGTTATAACATTTATTGTGTTTAACTGTGCTTTGTTTGGTATTAATTACGGTAGTGTTAATAGTGATGGTATTGTATTGAACCCGTAATTCTACGGTGAGAAAAATATTTTTTTTCTCAATATTTATTTGGTATCAACAAGCTACTTTTATTTTTGAGGGCAGCCATGTTGCGCTCCTAAGAGCCCCGATGTCGCGTGGGAAGGATCTCACTCACGGCAAGCTCGTGAAATACCGTGACACCTCGGCGGACCTCGAGTGCCCGATAATTCTTTAAATTCATGGAATTCTATATAACGAGGGATTTTGGCAATACAGTAAATAAAGAAATAAATACGTTAAATTATTCGTAAACCCTACGTGAAGGCAGAGCCCCCAGGGAAAAACATAAATGCAGTTAAGCCTAAGTACATGTCAGCGTCAGATCAGTGAACTAGCTACACGTGCCAAGGTCAAGGGATGAAGAAAACGCGCGAAACGCAAGAGCAGAAATAATTTATTTCCCCTGTTGTGAGTGTGGTAAAATTATAAGATTAACATCTAAAATAATTGCAAGCCTGTCCGGAATTCTGGGACAAGTCTCATAAAAATCGGTCTATTGGACGCAAAATTGGCAGATAACGCAATCAAGCTTAATAGTGTGGGTAGCGTCCCTCCTGAGATTATAAAAGGAACCCCCCACCGTACATTTTTCAGTGTCGATCTGGGTCTTGAAGCCGCGGGATCTTACGCCCGTCGTCAGTGGAAAATTGCGCCAGATTGATCTACAAATAACTAAATACATGTCCGTGGCTGAGGTCCACATACTCGGTTAGGAAGAGAAGGTGATTGAAAAAGTTCTGAACGTTTGCCGACGAACTATGAAAGTGTAGGCGTTGGTTAAAATATACACAGCAGATTTTATTATATCATCTCATGTACGTTTGAAAGTGGTAAGAGAGTTGGGGAAGCTATTCGGAGTAGTTCTGCTCCCTTTATCTGTTGAACACCTGTTTTATTGGAGTAACAGAAAGAGACAACTCTGGGAACGAGCCAGACAGTAGCAGTCGACTACAGAACGAGGGAAGTTCGTGGTGTAAATTATAGATAAAAGTGCGTGATTTGTGTGGTAAATTTTGTATCGTGTGAAAAAGGCAGTGTTTGTAAGAGTGAGATGTTGGAAATGAAAATGTAATTTGTGAAAATGTACGGCTAAAGTACGAGGTCAGCTGGCGACGATGTAGCCAGAATACCGGGAATGACTCCATTGTGCAGGTCTGTCTATATTTGTATTATGTCGTAGTTAGATTTCATTGTTCTGTCCCAACAAATATTTCAAGATGATTGTCGGGTTGATATTGGTAATTATCAGGCGAAAGGTGTTGTAATTTTTGGTCAGCGTGTGAAAATTTTGGTGTGTAAATTTCACGTCAAGAAACTGTAAAATGCGACGTTTAAATTTGGTGTTAATGTTCGATGAGATGTTGTCCAAAGCGTGGAATTTTTGGAAAGTTATAAGTGTAAATTAGTCGTGGCGAATATCTTAATATCAGTTGAATTCGTAAATGTTTAATAATAATAATAATAATAATAATAATAATAATAATAATAATAATAATAATAATAATAATAATAATAATTACCGCGGGATAAAGAAAATTTTCTATGTTAAAAAGTGCATTTAACCTGTATATTTTACAAGGATCGCAGGCATTAAGAAAATTTCAGTGAAATTCGATAGAGTTACATTTATTAATGGGAAGTAAAATTTCGAGACATCGTGTATATCAATGATACGAAAAATCGCGGTGTGGTCTTGGATTCTCGAGGTCCGAAAGTCATAATAACAGTAAAGTAAGAGGTGTGTTTTATGGTAGTTGTTGTTTTCACCGGAGGATTGAATGATGAAAAAGGGTCTTGGAAATATAAGAAAAAGGGATTGAGAGCGAAGAATTTATATGTATGTGGAGATGAGAGGGATAGGAATATTGAAGATGAAATGAAGCCTGGATTTTAAGTGATACCGCTGGAATAAGGCGAGGAGAATGAGTTTGGGACAGGCTATATTTTACCGAGGAAGTATTTAGGAAACAGGCTGTATTGAGACAGGCTGTAGTGTTTTCCGCTACCAATCCGAAATTTGAGACGACTACTGTGTGAAGCACCGTAGATTTCTAGTAAGATCCCAAGTGAAAACGACTCTAGAAAAGGTTAAAAATCTTGGTAGTAAACGTCCAGTGATTTGTTACTTAAAGCCCGTATGGATATTAAGATAATATGACCTCAAGGATAAAAGAGCATTTAGGACACATGGTTGGTGTTGTATTGAATTTCGTTCACTGGATATGTCATTGATATAAATGGTTGGAATTGACGATAGGCGATTTGAGAGTTTCTAATGCGGTAGTGTTGATTATTATTTTGAAGGCATCCACTATGGTAGACGTGTGTTGGGAATTATCATTGCTTCCCTAAAACTTCAGTGCACAGGCTGAGATTGTGTTGGAGGCGGAGAATTGTTCGTCACGTATATTTATTTTTGAGTTCACGTATTGTAACGATATAGAGACTTACTGTATTTTTCGACTTGCATTCGTTTAATAGTAAGAGACGTTGTTCCGTTGTGTGTTATTAGTCTGACCAGGTTTAGTTTTGAAATGTCAGAGTTTGTTTGAAATTGCTAGTTCGCCTGATATGTTAAGGGATGCGTAGTACGACCCATTTTTGACGCCCGACGATAGATTTAGGACGTCACATGTTATCCTTGGAGTTACTGATGATGAGACGTCCTAGTTCACGCCCGACGATAGAATTTGGAAGGTATCATGTACATAGAGATTAGTGTTAGGATGTACAGATTTTAAGTGAGCCCGACGATAGGTCTGGGACGTCAGCTGTACACACTCAAGTCTCAGATATAATAATAATTGCAAGCTTTAATGACTTCGATATGTTAATTTATTTTACGGACTTAATTGTTTTATCGTTCTGACGTCCGTTTCGTTTTGATAGTGTGCATATTGACACTCAGTGTATTAGTGTGAGACTTGGGTTGCGAATGCGGTTTCGATTCGTCAGCCAGCAACACCATATTATTTTCAATCTTTGTCGTACTTTCATTTTATTCGTAGTTGAATTTAATTAAGTCATCACTTTATAAGTAGTGTGTTGGGACAGACAATAAATAGATAGATTTGTAAAGGTAGTCATTGTTGTTCAAGGGAAAGAATTCCTTAAAGTTTTTCAATGTGGACTGATAATTTTATTAAGCGTAACAAAACCATTTCTAACCTGAAAATCGGTTAAATAATAATACATTTCAAGTGACTTTCCACTTTTTAATTAACTTCAGTGTTTGGCATTTCTTCTAAATGCATGATGAATAAGTGTTTCCTGCATTTCGCAGTTTTGTTCCTTTAGAACGACATAACGGATCATGTTGTTGTTGGTTCCTTCCGAACAGCTGTTTTGGGTGATGCATATTTAGCATCGGGATTACCTTATCACTTAAGGGTGTCATGAATGACAAATACATGGTGGAATTTTATTTCAATTGTGAATGATGCTGTTAACTCGTAGTGAACACCATGCTTTCCCATAATATTTCGCAACCTATCTAAAGCAACTGATAGTCAATTTGGTTCGATTAAGGGTCCATTCGGCGGGTGTTCCGTATCCGTAAAGGGTATTCGACTGGTGGATAACCTTAATTGAGAGAAAATCAGGCGTTCTACTTGTTGAAAGTCAGATTTTCCACGGATTAACTCTCAGTTCTCGTTTGGAATAATAGGTGCCCGGTTTTCAGGTCTTCCCTTTTTCAGTTTTTCAGTTTCGCTGTCCACTAATGTACTCACTTCTCCGAAGCAACTCTTCGATATTGTAAGAAATAAATCAACGCTATGCAATGTGACTGTGTTTGAAACATTCAAAAATAAATAATTAATTTTTTATTTATTTCAAGAATGTATATTAAATTAATAATGTTATCGTGCTATTTCGATTTAATAAAAGTTAGTAAGCACATTTTGCTCCTCATTTCAACCACGGAAACCATTTTTAGGGCTGCCGATAGTGGGATTCGAACCTACTATCTCCCGGATGCAAGCTCACAGCCGCGCGCCTCTACACGCACGGCCAACTCGCCCGGTGAATAATGAGTTTAATTTAAGAGATAGCCTAATGCCCTTAACCACACCACTAAAGACATTTATTTATTTATCTATCTATCCACCTACTTATCCCTTTATTTAGCCGATATCTTCATTCCTAGAAGTATCCGACCTCTTCTTCTTTCTCTCTGATTTGTATCAATATACGATGGCCGTCCAGTTAAAACAATAATCCTTCATTAATTCACCTTTATGTTCATTTATATCTCCTTTGTAATTCGCTCCACTTCAGCTCCCTTTTATTAACGTTGAATGTAATATTATTGAGACAAAGGCGCAAAAAACGAGATGGAATTTAATTAGTTTTCAATGTAGATATGGGGTCAAGCTGTAGATCAATGTAAGGTGCAGTGTTTGGCCAAGAGACTAATAGGCAATTAACAGTATGATTTAGCAATGAGGATCGCGCTGTGGAAATAAACCTGCGTGACTGCACCACAAAAGGAGGCTTTATCGAATCATTATGTAATATTAGAACGCATCATTCTCTACAGAGCCTCCGTGGCTCAGGCGGGAGCGCGCCGGCCTCTCATCGCTGAGTTCCATGGTTCAAATGCCGGTCACCCCATGTGAGATTTGTTGTTGGACAAAGTGGGGGCGAGACAGGTTTTTCTCCGGGTACTCCAGTTTTCCCTATCATAATTCATTCCAGCAATAATCTCCAATATAATTTCATCTGTCATTCATTAATCATTGCCCCAGTGGAGTGCGACAGGCTTAGGCAGCCGGGACAATTCCTATCCTCGCCGCTAGATGGGGTCTTCATTCATTCCATTCCCGATCCGGTCGAATTTCTGGAAACAGGCTATGGATTTTCACCATTCTCTACCTATAGCTCTAACAATATCGAATAGAACTCGAGTTTTGGAAAAGGAAGTTGAGTTTTCACCGATTTCGTAAAGAGTCCAGTATACATAGTAATGTCTTAAATATCTGCAAATAATACTGGTGTTACTATCCATGAACAGATACTGCCCTACATTCTCAAATAAAGAAATACTTGATGGTCCACGTCTTCGAACCAGAAGCTCTCTTTTCGAAATATTCAAACATCAAGTTTCCTGTAGCGAATAACAATTTAATTTCACCGATTGAGAACATTATAATACACCATACAAACTTTGTCACTTCAGGCTGTTGACGTAGAACAATGCATGGCCATAGTTCACTAATTAGTGGATATTTCACTGCATGCCTCCAGCTTGCGAATCTTCACCTGGATCGGGGAACCCTTCCGTAATCTTGATTGACAGCTCTCACCTATCACTTGGTTCACACCACCGTCACTTTACAGAGCAAGCTCATGCAGAGAGGTTCTGTTAACTATTACAACACACGACTGCTGTTAATTTGGCTCGATTCCAGACAAGTTCGATGACGTGCACAATCAATCTGACTGCTCCACACAATGAGCTACTCAACAACAACACAGCACGACGAACACTAACAACAACGACAACAGTTCAACACTGCTCCAACTGAATCTCCTCTCTTCGTGGCTAGCCTCCTTTTATAACCCTGTTGATGGAATACTAGAATCTTCGGGGCTCGACCGGAATAGGAATATTCGAGTTTTGTCTTCCAACAAAGCCATGCAGAAAGTATTTGAAATCACAATACCAGGAGGGACCGTCACATGCCCTCAGTCAGGATGAGAGATCCCAGACCTGACTCACTCATTCCTTCCAGGAAATACTAAATGGAGCTACAACAGGACTGACGGCCTTTTGACACTTGATATCGGTAATTTTGGACTCTTGGATTTCGGAATTTGTGAAGCCATTTTTCCTTTATTATCGTGAAATATTACGAAATAATTTCTTCCCATTTCTTGGCACATGTTCACGAATTCATTTCACTTTCCGCTTGTAATTGTAGCATTCACTGATACGATTGAAATGCCAGCTCACAGGACGCGCGAATACACTGATTTAGTTCATCACCAGATGAGATCAGACTTTGCTCCTTTTCCTCGAGAGCGTCTCATAGTTACGGCAGACGAGCGTGGTGGGGTGAGTTCCAAACTACTGGAGCACATCTTGGCCCTTAAAGTGGTACTGATTTGTTTAGAATTACGAAATAAAATGTTCATAGTAACATTTCACACGCATGCTGTCTTGGAACCAGTGTTGTTAGATACTTCGAGTAGAAATTCTTTTCACATTGCTGAAATTTCCCTCGTCTACCGGATTTTTCCCATAGTCCTAATGATTCCAATAGGTACGATACACTGAAATAAAGTATATCGATACGACAAACTAATAAATACTTCTTTATTTAGGGGATCATGCTGATCAACAACTTGAGAAGCAACTCTGTGTTCACCAAAGAATGCGGATAATTTAACTTCAGCTTCCTCAGAACCCTTTTTAATAGTTTTTCACTTTTCGATACAAATGCACTGATTGACGTTGTCTTAGACTAGTTTACTTTGTTTTTGACCTTGGCTATGATTCTGCAGTCATAATTCACGTTAAACTTGTAGTAATAATTTCCGGCTCCGGGCACTCGCTTCATCACTCTTGAAACCTCTTTTTCTCCCTGCTCTGCTTCCCCTTTTCTTCTGAAGATAACATACTCACTCCTCACCATTTTATTTTTAGCAGTACCGTGCCTTTTCCTTCCTTCATTATCACACTCCACCTATTTTGAACTGAGCTTGGTTATGTATTATTTAAAGTGTCTTCACAAGCTACTTTTCTAATAAGGTGCAGTAACATTAAACTATCCCACGTTTTTCAGATATTTTACGATTTTTACCATTTTTATCACATTTCTTTAACTTTGTCGATTTTTCCCTTGTCCGTGGGAAATTTTCCTCACTCTGGTAACTCTGCTAGAGACATTATTTGGGAAATGATATCCGTCACGTCACAACCCCGACACTGTCTCCTTTGATTTATTGTTTTCATATTTCGAAGCTTCGAGTTTTCCACACCCCGACAATATTATCAACTGTTCAGCCGGCGTATGGCTTTTCGTGAGATCTTAGACCAAAAACTCCATTTGTTACTGTGTAGTCTGCGAACACCACTATTGTGACTGTCATGCTATTTTCTCTTTCGTCTACTGCGTCTTCATTTCCCGACTCACTCTGTATCTTTTTTTTACAGTTTGTTTTAGATGGCACCGACATGGGACGATGGGATGGGAAACGCGTAGGAGTTGGGAAGGAAGTGGTCGTGCCCTTAACTAAGGTACAGGTTGATGTGAAAATTGGAAACCACGGAAAACCATCTTCAGGGCTGCTGACAGTGGGATTGGAAGCCACTATCCCCCGCATTTAAGCGACTGCAGCTATCGAGCTCGGTCACTCTCTATCATACGATTCACTCGCACATTCTTGTACCGCTTTTCCCAACTGTGCGATGCCGGGTGCGATGTGCCTGCCCTATAGGGAGAGATGCATTCCCTATTGCACATTTCCATGCTGGTGTTTTGTGTGAATATGAGGTGTGGATTGTTGGGACAAACACAAGCACGCCGTTGCCGAGTCAGAGGAATATTAATGACAAGCAATTCAAATCCCCGACCCGGCCGGAAATCGAACTGGGGTGGCCTCAACGCTGACCACCCAGCCAATATGTTCATTATTATGCGAGTCAAATATTTGCTTAAACATTTTTATATATGAGGGCTGCAAATAAAGAAGTCCAGACACTCGGCATGAGAGCGGTCAGGTGGCGCTGTAGTGTGCATCTGACGGGCATCCAGTTGGAGTGTCATTGCTGTGTGGCGTTGAAGTGAATAGTGTCGATTTCAGCACTCTACAGCATGTTTCCAAAAGGTAATACAGCGTTAGTGGATTACAATTGAGGTTGATCGTGGTAAAAATGCATCGGAATGTTATCAAGGATTACGTGGAGCCTGTGGAGAGAATGCATTATCGTTTAGCACGGTTACTACTTCACTAGAAGTGAAAGCAAATTCCTAGCAACATTATACAACTAATTTCAAATACAAAAACAGCAATCACAATAAGTGGCAAAACATTTGCTCAACACTAAGTACTACACTATAGTTCAGTTCTGATGAGTTTCGGCTTGACAATTGAGCGCTGCAATTTGGCGGAAGTTAAGTGAATTAATAAACAGCCAGTCATAGGCAACCGAGCAGTCCGATAGAGCGTGTTAGACTCGAGTTCCTGTTACCAGTGTCTTCGATCTGTTGTTTATTGTAATCACGTGCTAACGGCTGTGTGTTATATTGTGCTCAGTTCTTTCCGCGGTCTTTTTCAGTTCACTCACTCATTCTTGACAAAGCACCAATGATGACGGCTACAAATAATGAGTTGATTGAGAGGTTGAATGAGCACAATATTTCGGTTAGTGATGATATGAGGAAGGAAGGGATCTCATACATCTTACGAAACAAAACAAGCCCTAATGGCCACCTTACGTGACGGATGAAATAGCCAGGAGGCAAGGGCATAAACTTGTTCGCCACTGAGGGTGAGTGGTGTATTCCCTTTGTAGGATTTTTTCCTTCCTTAAGAGAAATTGAATCTATTAACAATGCGACCTCATTTCATTTTATTTTCTCGCGTTTTATCTGTTCGAGTATTGATTACAGCCTTATCCTGAATATGTTATGCGTTATGTGAGTTGCTACAAAGAATAATTGATTCAGGGCTCATTTTCGAGTATAAACATTTCCGTTCGTGTTATGCGTCGTGAATCAGCTGTTTGTAATCGTAACAGTTTAGCACCAATGTCTGACTTGTGGTTAATTGACAAGTCGAAACTCACAGAAACGGAACTATAAGAGGGATAAAAGGCCCAATGGAATAGCAATGAATGCCATACAAAGGAAAAGGTATGACCACGTGAGCACAACAAGAAGCAGTGTCGCTCACTCAGTCTCATTTATTTTCACTACTATTTACACAAGAAAAAGGTCCCGACTTCATTCAAGGCTCAACAATTCTTCACATTCATCAGCTTCTTTCTTCTTTTTACTGAAATTAAGACATTGTTCTGCCAATATTGCCAACTCATAGCTGTATAAGTACGTTAAAGAAGAAATGGTTCTAGACATGATATGGGCTTCTCCCGAGTGAAAAATCTCTTTACGTTTCGCAGAGAACTTCGCTCCGCGTCTTCAGAAGAAAATAATCTCGTTCTTGACATAGCAAAAGCTTGTTATCATGTCTACAAATAGAGACTGAGAAAGCATCAGTCCAAGTATCAGAAATGGTTGTGTTTGCTAACAGAACAACCCTGGGGACATCTGCAGATGGTATGTCACGTTTCTAAGAACTACTATCATAGCCTGCCACACTTAACAGTTCACAAGGACGTCACACTTTTAGTGCTTCGATATGGAAGCATGAGTCTTGTTTTCATGATGGTTTGCTAACACGCTGTTGTTATTTCAACATTATTAAATATGTTCCTTGGTGTTTTCAAGGGATAACTCTACGAAAATGCACCAGTAAAACGACAGCATTGTAATTTGAGCAGCCTCATGTTGGGAAGCATTGCTAGCTTACGTGAACCCACTGGTATTATCTAACGTACTTTAAAGCTTATCGTTTAATTATTTCATTATAATGTGTTAGTATCCGCTCCTCTTTGCTAAACGTGAAGTGTGCGTGGGTGTACGTATACTTCAATTATCGTTCAAATCCTGAAGCGGCAATGTCAACATTTGCGTTTCCTAGCGTTAAGGAGAACGAAGTGAATAGATTCATGAACCCCGTATGCATGCGTGTGTCTGTATTAGACATTTATCTGTAAATCATATCATTCGGGTAGACACGGCGAAAAGTCCAGCTGTGTTCAGGGAAAGGACGAAATTAACTGACGATGCTGGGCAGACGTCAACACAGTGGAAAGCACAGGGAAGTGTTGAGAATGAAAGTTGAAGAATCTGGCCAATTTCTCTGACAAGGGTGGGTGTGTGGTGTAGAATTAATTAGTGTTGTGCCCAAGATCTGTCATATTTTGGGAAATATGTTTTATCAGTTATTATAAATAATTAACTATAACATCATGCGCTTGAACAAGCATAAATCAATGGCATTATTTAGAGATAACAGTTCGCCTAGCGTGCAGTCCAGTTGAGTGCATGTATTTCTTTTTGTATCTACTTTCTTTTTATAACGCTTCTTAAATGTTATGTGTTAATAGGCTTATTATTACATTTCTTTTGTTACATTATGATAAGTATCGTATCGGTAGTATAGGAATTACACGCGACAGCGAAGACTTAGCACTAAGCGTGTCACAACTCTCGGTAGCAGGCTTCTACATCAAGTTGGCTATGCATAGAATTAATTGTAGGTCTCCTCATAGTACGGGTTTGACTCGTAGATGGCTTTGCTCTTCATCATCGCGACTCTTTGGTTGTAGAACGTGGGTTTTCCATCTAATTGTTGAATTTAGTATCAATTTGTATGGTTGTTAGTCAACGACGAACAGAAGCACGAAGCGTTTATTCATTTCAGTGTACATTATATGGCGGTAGATTATTATTACACGGCGAGTGCTGCTTTTAACTTGCACTAAGTAAACTGTGTCACTATTCTATTAAATGAAATCGAACCTATGCAATAATTGTAGGTTACACACATAAATCTGCCTTATAACGCCACCTAAAATGTTGCTATTTTCACTGTTCTTCACTTTCATTTTGAAGTAATAATAATAATAATAATAATAATAATAATAATAATAATAATAATAATAATGGTGTGCCCTCAGTTAACGTGGGCAGGCATTTTAATGTGTATGCCATCCAGGCTGCGTGCGTGTTCTACTCGTATCAGATGGAAAATAAACGAACTGTGTTGGCCGAGAGCCCGGCTGACTGGCTCAGATGGTTGAGGCGAAGGCTTTCTGCCCCCAACTTGGCAGGTTCGATCCCGGCTCAGGCCGGTAATATTTGAAGGTGCTTCAATACGTCAGCATCATGTTGGTAGATTACGGTACGTAAAAGAACTCCTACGGGACTGAATTCCGGCACCTTGGCGTCTCCGGAACCCGTGAAAGCAGTTAGGAAGACGTAAAAGCAATAACAGTGTATAACTGAGTTTTAAATTAATATTCTTCAGGCGTTCACCAAATATGCCATCTTTTACAAGCCACCGTTGAACATCAAGGAGCTCTTTCCGCCCTTCGAAAACCCAGATTTGATCCCACGATCTTTGGATTGGGAGGCCGGCACACTACTACTGATATACGGAGGGAGTTATTCCATCAGTCATAGGCACAGCTTCTTCCATGCGTGCCCTTCAAGCATTGTGCCCATCAGTGATTCGCGGTCGGGGTTCCAGTAAGCACGTCCTAGCTCGAGAACGGCGGCCAATGGCTGGTTATTTCGTCTGTTTAGTCTTACAGTCAGTTACTACTTCTACCGCTTATAGCACACGTGGACTTCACCTTGTTTTACGGCCGGGTGCCCTTCCTGACGCCAAGCCTATGTGCAGTGATGTATTCACTGCTGCGTGTGTCTGTGGTGTCAGGTGTGTATATGAGGAGGAGTGTATTGGGACAAGCATAAATACCCAGTCCCCGAGCAAAGAAATTAACAAGAACCTGTTAAAATCCTTGACTCAGCCAGGAACAAAACTCGGGGTCCCTGAAAGGAAAATCATTCAGTGAAGGCGCTGGTCAAGAAACAATTATTAAAATGCAATTGAAGTTACTTCCGAGTAGTACAACAATGATTAAAAGCAATCGTATAGATGTTCATAAGAAGTTTACGTAGCATAATTTAAACCACGTTTACATCGTACGTTACCAACAATTGTTTATAAATATTTGCTACCGACAAGCTTTAGCAACAGATTTTGACAACAAAAGCTGGCAACAGAAGTTACCAATGCGACTTCAAGTTATTCCGTTCCCTCCGCAGCCCAGCGCCACCATCAAGCGAAACGTTGCTGAAAGAAACGTAGTGGCAACAAAACGTTACAAACATTTATTGGTAACCGTGATAAATAACTTCAGTTGCTAACATTCTTTGATATTTTCCGACTTCTTGTGGACTAAGGTGCATTTACACGCGTCTTACTAACTCACGTTACCAAAAGCCGTTGATAAAATTTCTAAACACGCTTTTGAAATTCTTATCAACATGTCGTGTTAGCAAGAGATTTTTCGCGTTGCCAACATAACTGTTGTTATCTATAACAAGTCTGTTGAGACAGAGAAAGTCAGCAACATTTTTTACAACATGTTATGCTGCGATTACACTGAATGTTACCAACAAAGGTTCATAACTTTTTATTACACACACACACACACACACACACACACACACACACACACACACACACACACACTGGTGTTCCGTTGCCGTTGCTAGAATGTGTTGATAGCGAAGAGTTTTAAACATTCGTCGGTACAAAGGCGGCTTAACAACATTTCTGCTGGCAACACGAGAAATTTGTTGCTAGCAAATTCACAAGAATTTTTGGAATATTGCGTACATTTGTTGGTACCATGTGTTAGCAGTACCGTTGTAATAGCCAGTTCTAATTATTCCCTTGTGAATAGCGTAAAACAATAACAACAACAACAACAACAAAAGCAGTTTCTTTGGAATGCACTGAAATTTTACGAAAAAACATTCCATTGGAAGTGGTGGAGCATGTTAACAATACTATTGACTAGGATTCGAACAGTGACCACCTTGTCATGCAGAAAATATGTCAACCCCCTCTTCAACAAGCTGTAGTACCCGGCGTTGACGGGACAATCATAAAAAATGTGCGAAGTTGGGCCCACGAGAGTTGAAGCGAAGAAGCTGCGTTTTTCATAGTGACCTCAATCTGCGGGATGTCACCCTTTCATACAGGCTGAATATTTAATAAAATTGTAGGCCTAACGCAACTCAATAAACTTTGACCCCTTCCTAAGCTCCTGCTAATAATTCCGGCATTTAAGACAGAACAAATCATTGCCGATAAATATGAAATGTCATATTCACTAAACTGACAATAACCACAACAAATGCACATGTTAAATAGAGAAGAGAACTGTGCAACGAGCCACTGATTAACTTACAAAAAATAAACTAACGACGGAAATAATATTCAGGAAACAAGCACTTAAATTATTACATAAACCAGCAAGAACTAACACAGTTAACACAGTTCTACTCCGAATAATATCACAAATGAGACTAAGAGCAAGCCACCGCACGTGGCGATAGCTTCCTTCAATGTGCCATGTCTGTTATCGTTGCGATAGCAACAGAACATTTTCGAGCAACGTTAGTCAACTTTTTCTCGCCGGTGGCGCTAAACGCCATACTTCAACTCTCGTGGGTCCAACTAATACTCCCTAGTTACTTTCCGCCAATATTCAGGCACGCTGTTTTACCCAGGACTCAGCAGTATTCCCATCTATCGGAGATGAATGGACACACAAGAGACAAATCACATCACAACAATGGTCAATGTAATGTTACTGCTGATCAGTTTCGTGAGCCTTCGATATCGTAGGCCTTCACATTTGGTTTTCTTCCGACTCTGGGATATTAGAGCATCTAATGTAAAGGCAGCACTTCCTTTTGTCATGAGTCCCTCTTGACTTATTCTACAAGTGATCATTCCTTTAAGACTTTTCTCATTTTTGAATCAACTTCACATCTCTCCTTGTCGATACGGACCGGTGACCATGAAGTTTTACACCTTAAGGCAATCACGACAAAAACCATCGCTAGTTAACAGAATTAAGCAATATTTCCATGTTAACAATGCTTGGAATTGATATGGACTAAGCAAGAAGATTCGAAATTCTTTATCCTATTATCATAGTCGGTACGGTAAAACTGTGTAAGACATAAACTATTGGAACTTGTATTCTCTATAACTTTTGTTGCCGTATGTAACATTTTCGACAGGGCCAGTAACATAGGTATTTCAAAAAAATGGTCACCTTCCCCTAAACTACCGGTACCATTTCATCCAGCGTGGATAAAAATTATTTATAACCTAGACTGCAGCGCCTTATTCCAAGACTTTATATACAGATTTTCGTTAAATTCTGTTCATCCATTTTTCGAAATTCGCTAATATCTTTTATCATAGTTGGTACCGTAAAAATGTATAAGATATAAATGATCGTAAATTTAATTCTATACAACTTTAGTTATGTAGTATTTATCGATTGGACCATTAATAACATAAATATTTGAGAATTAAATTTCAGGCCTTCTCCTAAACTACCATGTCACTCAGCGTGGATAAAATTATTTTTAGCCTATATTGTAGTGCATCATTCCCCGACTTCACATACCAATTTTCATTAAATTCTCTTTAGCCATTTTTCTCATGATGTCCGTACATACACACAGAGAGACAGATAGAAATAAAGGAAAGTCAAAAAGTGCATTCCCTTGTTACTGTGGACTCGACCGATACAGAAATACCGTTATTTTTAAATTCTGAACAATGTACAGACAAAACTCTTATTTTATACATTCGAGCGTTCTGTGAAGAGCCTCAGTGTAAGGAGCACTATCACGGTCTACCTTGTTACTCACTCTTTGTCGAGGATGTCCTTCCTGCAGCGCGGTATTTCTGGATCAATAGTGATCACAAGAATCATCTCCCGTTGACTTCCCCTCTCCGGAAGTCAGGCAAGATGGTGCAGGTGGCTGCCTTTTTCTCCACTTCCTTGCCAGGGAAATTCAATTTAAAATATATTTTTGTACCTAGAGTTCAAACAACCAATCACGGCATTTATTTGCTTAACATCTCAACCTTATACTATTAGACCAACGAAGTAATTTGCAGCAATAATAGTTTTGATAGACTTTCTCCCTAATAAATCTCACAATTTTACTCGGCCTTCCTCTTCTAGGGACCGCCAGTCGGTGGTACAAACTACTGATTGATACGTGGTTTACTACAATCGCTAATCTAGTAACTATGTTTGTCGGTGAAGAGAAAAGAAAACTACGTAACCCTGATAGCCAGCACTTAGTGACTAACAGCTATTCCGTCAAGTGTTTCACTTCTGTTTGTCGGAACACAGAGATAGCGGCTGCAAGAGATATTAACGTCACTGAGCCGAATGATAACGAACTAATTCAGTAGCCTGCGAGCTACCACTCAAATACATTGTCTAATTTTTAACATATTTATTCCTTTTTTTAACCTGCTATGAGCTGGTTTTTCCGAAAGCTGTCACTTATCCCCCAAGAGGAATGTCTACTCCAAATTTAATTCTCATTGGTGACGTGATTCCGAAGTTGTAGTGCTGAGTGTGTGAGTTGCATTTGGCATTTCTATAGACTATAATGCGTTTTTAGAATGTCCATTTGATACACATTAAAGATAAATGTAACTTAAAAGATTTTCAGTCCGCCGAACACACAATTTCAGTACAAATATTATACTCTAATATACCTGCAGAAGAACATATCAAACAAGAAAAAGTAGCAATAAAAATACCGGTATAAGAGGAAGAATGGCAATATAATGGATTAGTTGGAATGCTGTGGAACGCAAAGCAATGCAGTTCAGGAAAAATAAACTTGAACTGGCCTTACAACTAACAAAGAGGGTCCAAAATTAAACGTTATAACACAGCGATTAAACCAGAAGCACTGTATGCAGCAGAAACACTAAACATGGATTTCAAAGGCCAGATGGAGAAACTCGAGTTAAAAAACAATTTTAAGAAAGATCATAGAACCGAAATTTCAGTACAATAAGACATCAAGAACGAAACATTCTACAAGAAAAGTGAAAACCTTTCAGATACTGTGCGAAAAAGAAGGATACATTTCTACGGTAATATTCTCAGAATGAACTCTAATAGATTAACCAAACAAATCTTTGACTACTCCCGTAACTGAAAAATAAAACTCAACTGGTTTAGAGAAACTGAAAAATACCTAGCAGAATTAAAAAGCGAAAAATCACTATTCAATCGAACAGCTGTTGTTTTGCTAGACTTTTCTTAAATTATTGCAAAGAAAAAGGAAAACATCGCCCTTGGTAGGTTATTCTAATCCCTAACTCCCCTTCCTATAAACGAATATTTGCCCCAATTTGTCCTCTTGAATTCCAACTTTATTTCCATTTTCATCTTCATGGGATTACTGCTGCGTACGGAGTAAAAAGGCTGCCTGAACATTGGCGGGAAGGAGCTGGGGATTTAGATAACTTTGCACGTGCTATAAGATTGTCTTGTCAAGACGAGTACAAACAAGTAAGCAGTAACGTGAGGAACACCAATGAAAACTAAATTATTCATAATGCATGCTATTTTTGAACTCTGTAGCTTTATATTTTTCATTTGTCTATTGTTCACTTCGTCGATTGTCTACTGCCGGTTACATTTGTAGTTAATAGTTTAACAGTTTAATAGTTCAGTACTATTCGCGAACCTTTTCTTGAACCCGATTTTTACGGGTTTAGGAGTAAGGAGGGAGCATTCCCGGTTCCGATTATACTGCGAACTGGATGGAAATGAAATCTGAATTGAATCGATAATATGATCGATCGATATGAATTTTCTAAACATTTATTATCTTACGTCAACAACTGTGTCACACATACATTATTTAACATTATATAACATTTCTCGATGCGAATCTTGTTACTAGCATGAATTATATAGTTTGGCTTTGCTGTGTAAACAACGACAGTACTAGTTCGTAAAGTGTACGCCAGATGTCGCACAGCGATGAAAAAGCGATTCATAGTTTGTGTTTCAAAGGTTGCCAATATGGATGTCGAAGATAACCGAGGTCTGGCGATTCAGCACTAGGGAGCTCAGGACTCAAGAAAAGGTTTGCGTATAGTAGTCTCTAATGGCTAATATATCAATTGTTCTGCCACTTTCTCAGGCTATAATTTATCGCCAGTCCTTCTTTTCTTTCTAGTCTGACCTTTTAATTCACACGTAATAATAATCATAATATTCGCAAACCTTTACCTTTAATATTTGCTCTGCTGCAGTGGAAATGACAAATGACTTGCTGAAGAGCTACAGCGCAGTACGCATCATAATACTTCAAGTTACCAGCAGATAAATTTATTGAAATTTGAACTGCAAATATATTCGTTTTTAGAGGTGTATTATACCTCATATTTAGCATTCATTATCCTATTTAACTTATACGTTAATTTAGAATATTATTGTTAATAATACTAATTCATTGAACACTTTGAACATTTAATTATAACAACCGTTATGCGACTCATTGTCACGGATAATTTCCGATTTTAAGGTTGCATTACAACATATAATGGCCATTCAGAATAAAACGAGCAAGAGGCTATAAAATGAAAATCTGTACCGTTATTTCAAAACTATTTTCCAGCACTGTTGAGGCACTTGTCCCACTGCGACACAAAGCGATGAATGGCTGGGGCTGTGTTGTGAACCAGTTCCGAACGTACTGCTTGACGTCGGTGTGTGCGGTAAATTGATAGCCTCTCAGCTCATTCTTTAGCTCACATTGGATTTTTTGGGTGGCGACGATGCTGCATGGTTCCACTGGAGACTTTGTCGTTTTGACTCAGGTTCGAAGTGATGACACCGCGTTCTGTCTCCAGCGACAGGAACTTATTCCCTTCTTTGGCACAGCGCAGCAGATATTCAAGAGAGAGGCCCATTCGATATGCTTTCGGTGCTGGTTGAATACTGTGAGGCACCCATTGGGCGCACTTTTAACGAAATTTCAATGTGTCCTTAACGATGGCGTGAGTACATCCGACGCTCACTCAGACCTCTGCGGCAATGACATCCAGATTGTTCATCATCGGCCAACGACATGCGTCCTTCCCTGAACCGCTTGTACCGTGCCTTGACACTTGCAAAGGACATGCAGTGCTCTCCGTACATGTGTGCCATTCTTCGATGAAATTTCATTCCCCTCACTCCTTCTGCTGTCAGGAAAGGCTCTGCACCCCTTTGCTCTTCTTTTGAAGCCTCCATTTCACTGTTTTCAGCACGACTGGAAGCAGTAGACGATCAAGCGTGTGCGTGCTCGGTCTGTCGTCACGTGGTGTGCACCCCTGTCCTTCCAGAGGGGAGTTCAGGAACTCAGCGCTCTTATAGGGACCGCACCTTCTTCCGCAGGCAATTGCATTACGATCTTTCTGAATGGCACTCACATATTATACTGTGCTATAAGAAACAAAAGTAACGCTGTCATTTTAAGAGGCCGGTTTATTTGTGTAAAAGATAAAGAAACTGTATATTTGTTTTATGTAACTAGGGCACGGTGACACTAAAATTTCAATGCTATTTCTATTAGACAAAATTAAATATTTTCTACGATAAAGAAGACGAAAACAAAGTTCTCTGCACACATACTGAGACATGACTCTCTTCTCCAAAGAATCATTAAAGGTAAAGTACTGAGAAAGAGGCCCAGGGGACGACCAAAGATGTCATACATCAGGAACTCCATCGGTGAACTGGCGTGTGGTTCATGAAGCAACGTGGAGAGGCTAGCAGGAGATCGTCCGATGTGGCAACAGCCACAAGCCATTGCCTTTAGTAGATGGTGATAATAATAATGAAATATTGTCCACGGTTCCTCAACCATGTTCAGTTTCTCTCTTTCGTTAAATGAATTACTTCAATCTGGCTACAATCTGTGCAGTGCTAGTTTCCCTAGATGTCACTCGCGTAACTTAGTCACATGATCAAGGTCCGCCATTGCAGCTTTACAGCATATTCTGCATCAACCCTCGTCGACATGCTTACAGGAATTTAACGAACTGCAATTATAATATGATCTTGGACAGTTTCGGTTGCCAGAGAAACAGGAAATGGTTGTAACTTGCAATAAAATTGGGCATTTACAATGTACGTGTCAATCCTTTTGAAAATGACCACAGCTTACTTGGAATCACGATTGCAAATTGCGCCAACTCAGTCTTCGTTCTCCACTCTATAGATACACTCTCTCTGTAAGGTGGTTACAGTATTTTCCTTTCACTTCTAGAAGCTGGAAGTGTGAGATTTGTTTCTGGGGTGTGTGTGTTAACATTAAAATGAAACCCTCACAGACCAGCCGGCCTGCAAAGCTGATTCTCTTTCCATATCTCTGAGCTATTGAACGGTTCTTGAGCACTTCATTCTTCTAGTACATTGATTTATCGACAGGGACATTCGGCTCTTGCTGTGCTACTTTCAAACACAATGGGTTCAGCGGGCCACGAAGAATAATTCCATCAACTCAGGAGTGAGACGTCAATTCTGAAAATAGCTTCTTGTTTTCGCACTAGAATAAATTGGGTTTCCTCTGAAGGAAGGAATATGGATATTCCAGTAGTGAATGTTATCATAACATTTCAATTTCCATAATATAATTTGAGATTACGTTCTAACTAATAGGAAGAAAACTTCATTTCTGTTGAAGCTTTGTGATTAATTGAACTATTTATTCGAAAGTGAGTTGGCGTAGTAACACCGCCATCAAGGTGGACACGGTATGAAATGCAATCATTGTATATGGAATATTTGAACTGTATAGTTACGCCCCTGTTGTTTCGCTGTTGACCCAGCGGCTTGTGATGAAATATTTCTTGTTTGCTTTCTTCCCTACTTATTTGTTTGGATCTGCTCCTCGGTTTGAGTGACATACGAATCCCGTGTGGGCTGTGTTGAAATAAACCCCATAATTTATTCTTTGTACTGTTCTTCTTGAGAGAAACCACTGCCTTCCTGATGTACAGGCCGTATTGTAGCTCGGATGACGTCACGCAATGAGGCACACAGTTTCCTTCGTCGGATCCGTGCAATGCAAGCACATGATACGTCTGTTAGAACACCTGTAATTGTTTCGTGTATAGTAAGTTAGGTATATGCCTTTGCTGGCAGGACGTTGTGTTTACGGTGCACTATGTCTTCTGGTATGGGCTAGAGCAATATTGTTACTTTCATTGATCTGTCTCAGCTTTATCCTTGGCTTTGACAAAATGAAAGTGACTGAGGTATGAGTGATGCTAGTAATGCCATTCCTTATGCAGCCAGTCCCTGCTATGAATGGTGTGAAAATGTTGCTCATAGGGTCAGTTGGTGCATGCATTTCAGTGGGCTTGGCAGACTGATATGTAATAGCAACGGCTGGCTCGGTGAGGAAAGCAACGGGAAACTACCTCACTCCTCGTTTCCCTAGTACGCCTCTTCAGTGATGCCTAGGCCATTTATGACAGCTGATGGCGGAGCTGTTGAGGATCCAACCAGCCTTCGGGCTGAGGACTAAACATACAAGTTAGGTATACGCAATTTTAGGAGAAGTAGACTTAAAAGTGGTCAATTCATAAGGATTGTATTACTCGACCACGTACCCAACAAATCCGAATTATTGTGCGTTAATAAAAATATGGAGACAATGAACATACACAAATTAAAAAATAAGGCTTTGTCACAATACATCTACACGATCATAAATACAGTGGAGCGTTCGTGGTTTCCTTCCTTCGAACCCCTGGCACTATCCTTCAAGGAATTAAGTTGCATTACTTGTAATACCTAAATACCTTCTACTAGCAATACTTAAATTTAAATTGTTTAAAGTGGTATGTTTAACACTACCAAAATAATTTAATAGAAGGCTGGGTTATATAAACTGCATTTAGTTCTATATTTTGGAATGGCTTCTGCTTCTATTGCACGTTTTCATTGTTACCTAACCCAAGAAATAACACAAATTTAGGCTCACTTTGTTACCGATCATCTATGTTGCTTTTAACTTGTACTTTATCAACAATAAAACACACTTGCATACATCTACACAACAAGAAGAAAGTCAGTAAAGTAAAACTCATCCTCAGCTCGAAAATATGAGTGCAACATACTCCTGTATTTTTCATAATAGTTACATTTGCAGTTAGGATATTCGTCTTCCATAAGTTTCTCCTGCACTCATTCGAAATAAATAAGAATATTGATGTGTAGTGTGTATAGACACTTGTATAGTTCGATATTCGTCGTGATGGGCACAACCTTTTGGCATTGTGGCATTTTTTTAAATTATTAACATTATAATTCCACAAAATGTGCTATCGTCTAGGCATCGATTCAATGAATAAATTCCACGAGAAGCATTACGTTCCTTGAATTTACATTACTCACCACATGAAAATAACATACCTAACCTAAACTATGAGGTCTCATTACGTATCTCAATAAGAGGCGTTTATGTAAGTCCTGATGCGATAAATTTAGAGAAGAATCATGCAATATACTTGACAATAAAGGTCTGTCTTTCAACAACCAAAATTATCGTCCGACTCGTTGGCTGAACGGTCAGCGTACTGGCCTTGGGTTCAGAGGGTCCCGGGTTCAATTCCCGGTCGGGTCAGGGATTATAACCTTAATTGGTTAATTTCAATGGCACGGGGGCTGGGTGTATGTGTTGTCTTCATCATCATTTCATCCTCATCACGACGCGCAGGTCACCTACGGGTGTCAAATAGAAAGACCTACACCTGGCGAGCCGAACCCGTCCTGGGATATCCCGGCACTAAAACCCATACGACATTTCATTTTTCACCAAAATTATCTAAAGAATGCTCTCATTCACTATGTGTTACATTCACAAATACAACTGATAACATTCGTTTAGCCACCTTAATCGACGAGCTGATTCGCTTGGCGCGATTCCTACAGTACGGCCTGTACATCACGAAGGCGATGGAGAAACACAAACTTCCCATGGATGGTGTGCTCAGAGAAGTCTAATATTAATTCTTCGATGCTTCTACTGTTGTTTAGAAACAGTAGTAGCATGAAGCAAACCTTTAGTATCTACACTATTAGTCCAGGTATGTTTCTTTTATTGCGGTCACACGGCGTCTAAATTGTCTGTATAAATAAAAAATTCGTAACGATCGTGTGTCTGTACACTATTTTGGCAAAATTTTCCGTCAGTTATCCGTTTCACGTATAGTAATGACCATCTGCATATTTCTTTGCATTGGGGTCTGTCTGTTTGTTTGTTTGTCTGAGTTCTTATAAATTGAAAACCGCTGGATATACAGGTGTTGGGGGTATACGTGCAGATATTCCTTGTAGCAATAGAGAACGATGTGACGAACCACTATATACAATTCTTTTGCAATCGTCGGAAGTTAATTTTGTGAGCAAAATGACTTGATGTTTTAGAGTAGTTAATACGCCTATTTGATGTGAATGGACAGCTTTCCTTTGTTTATGTATTTGGACAGCCTCTCCATGATAACAGTTGAAGGCAGGTGCTACTGGGTTATGACAAGTTACGCTCGATTCTCGACAAACTGGTTTTGTTCATGTGTTTAGGCAACCTGTCCAAGATAACAGATGAAGGCTGGTGCAACTGGTTCATGAAAACTTACGCACCATTCTGGCCAAACCGGTTTTGTACATGGGCGTGTGCAACCTGTCCAAGATAACATCTGAAAGCTGGCACTACTGACTCATGTTATGTTCCGTAACATTCTTCCTAAATCAGTGTTGTTTATTTACGGTCAGCCTGTCCACGATAAATTGTTAACATTTTGTTTTCGTTTCAAGATCTTCAGACGCCCTAGGTCATCGATCTCGGTTAATGGAGATGTTCCGAATAGCCGGTGATAATGTGGGTTCTGTTGCTATTAGGTCCTTTTGGGGATGGGTATCTGTGGTTATCTGTTCCATGCTCTAGTGAGTACGGAAATGACCTGAAAACCTGTGACAGTGCGGGAACCCACGAGCGTGTGATATAATTATTTCATCGTAAGGTTGGATTAGGCGCTCCCAGACGTGAAATACGGTACGATTCCCGTTGTACATTGCGTAGAGGTAGGAGGAAGAAGGAAAAATCGTGTTTACGTGTACGTAAACAAACTTCTTTACGTCAAGGAAAGAATGCATAGGATAGGATGTCCAAATGAGTACTGTCGGAATTGAAACATCGAAGCACAACGAACGTGTTGTTTCAAACGAATAATGGACATGTTATAAAACTAAATACATTAAACATACCTGCATTTCGTGCTTCCTGCCGGGCGGAATGGTTCAGACACTTGAGGTGCTTTCTGGCCCGAACGTCGCAGGGTCAATCCTGGCTCAGTCCGGGGGTATGTGAAGGTGTTCAGATTCGTCAGCCTCGTGTCGGTAGATTTACTGGCACGTAAAAGAACTCCTGCGGGACTAAATTCTGGCATCTGTGGATCTCCGGAAACCGTATAATTGTTAGTTGGACGTATATCAAAATAACATTAAAATATGGTTTTTCCAAGTAACCGACCTCTTACTACAACTATACAGATATTAATTGAGAACCAGTGCTGGAAGTTGCCTTGACGTACTGTGCGGGGATGATCCACAGCCTACGAGAGAGTGTTGTGCGTATGAAACATTCTTTGACGTGTGAAAATTGCCTCATCTGTCACGAATACACCCGACAAAATGTCTGGATTGCGGGCTAGATAAATTAACCAGCGGCAGAAATCCACTCTTGATTCGTAATCATCACCGAGAACGATAGCTGCAGTCGTTTAAGTGCGGCCAGTACCCAGTATTCGGGAGATAGTGTGTTCGAATCCCACTGTTGGCAGCTCTGATGGTAGATTACCTTGGTTTCCTATTTTCACACCAGGTGAATGCTGGGGCTGGACCTTAATTAAGGCAACAGTCGCTTCCTCCCGACCCTAGCCCTTTCCTGTCCCATCGGCGCCATAAAACCTGTCAGTGTCGGTGCGACGTAAGGAGATACGATGCGAGACACTGCAACCGTCGAATATGGTAAGGATGCATTCGCTCTTCATGTAGTGTCCTACGCACGATCCAAGTTGGAATACCGATAGCACGATCTAGAAATCGACGAACGTCCATACTGACATGAGAAACTGACCCGTCGTGTATAAACTACATCTGCTGACGTATTTGTAGTGGAACGTCGTCCAGAAGCTCTGTTAGAGAAGACTGCAGAAAATGGAGGTAACTAGAGCCAGTTAGTCGTGCTGACAGCGCAAATGATCCAAGAAGCTGATCTCCCGGCTCAGCGAATTTTAGAAAACCTGTGCTGGAAATGACCTTTGTGAATGGCATGAGGGTTTTCTTCTGTGCATGCATGGGCATTGTGAAAATTACTGAAACCTTCCCCGATAAAGTATGCCCCATCTGTAAGCAACACGGCGTGCGGAAAATCTGCATTACGTTCACACTGTTGCTAGAACTAAGTGCAGAATTCAGCTCTTGGTTTGTGATCCCATTCTGGAGATGCTGAACTCTCTGGTAGTAGTGAGTATGGGTACAATAGTTATTCACGCAATGTACGGTGAACAGTCCAGTTAGATGTAGCTACAGTACTTGCCTTGCGAAGATCCTTGGTCTCTCTTCGACAAGTCGTAAAATTTCTTCTTCCCGCCGAACCTCCGCAGGATCGCAATGCGTTCCTCGACCCTCGATCCGAGGAGGAAGCAAGCCTGTGCCCCGGAGCCATTTGTGCACAGCGACGAACGAGTATTCGGTATGCGGCGGTTTAGAAATCTTTGTCTATTTAGCTCCCTCATTGCATGTACATATTCCCCACCTGCTCCGTAAACGAGGTGAATATCGACTAACTCGGCACAAGTAAATATTTCTAATATGTATTCAACTGGCTACAGTGATTTTAGCTCTACAACTGCCCCACGACTGAGCGCCAGTGGAGCCTAAATCCAGTGCCGCCGCCGCATTCACTTGTTCACGCTGAGTGTAACGTCACTTGGATTGTCCGTGTAACAGCTGCGTCAGTTCGTTTCCCAACTGAAAGGTATACATGGAGTAATCAGTATATTGGGATTAAAAGAGATTCCATTTACAACAAGAATACAGTTTGGAATAATCACAGTGGAGCGAAGTCATACGTAATAATAATAATAATAATAATAATAATAATAATAATAATAATAATAATAATAATAATAATGGAAGTGAAAATCTACACAGGGCGAATTGGCCATGCGGTTTGGGGCTCGCAGCTATGAGCTTGCATCCGGGAGATAGTAGGTTCGAACCCCACTGTCGGTAGCACTGAAGATGGTTCCCCATTTTCTCACCAGGCAAATGCTGGGTCTGTGCCTTAAGAAAGACTGCGGCCACTTCCTTCCAACTCCTAGCCCTTAGACTTATCTATGTCAGTAGAGAGGCTATGTGTGTACTGAATCCGCTGAGTCAGCATTTTTTCTGCTCCGTCAGCACCCGAGTTCATTGACTCCTAGGTCATTGACCCCAGATCACGTGACCGTGACGTCATCACCACGTGCTCTTGCTTTAAACAGAGTCACGTGCTCTTGTTTGTAAATAAAGCCACGTGCTTTTTGACAGCCATTTACTTTTTGACAGCTGTTTTCCGCCATCTTTAAACAACAACGCATCGCCATCTTGACGGCACTAAACCTCATCCTTTGGCACGTGGTGGCAGGCAATTTGAAATTCCAAGTGCTTTTTTGACAGCTGTCAGTGGCCATCTTTAAACCAAGACAGGTGCTCTTGTTTGTAAACAAAGCCACGTGCTTTTTAGACAGCGGTGACCTTTAAACAACAGACAATCGCCAACCTCAGTGCTGCCATCTTTACGGCACTAAACATTATAGTTGCCCCCTTAGCTACGTGGTACGGGCAATTTGAAATTACACGTGCTTTTTTGACAGCCACGCGCCTTTTGACAGCTGACAGGGGCCATCTTTAATCAACAGAGCACCGTGCTGCAATCTTTGCGGACTAAACCTCACGGCTACTGCCTTAGATACGTGGTGGCGGACAATTTGAAATTCTACGTGCTCTTGTTTGAAAACAGAGCCACGTGCTTTTTTGACAGCGGAAATATTTAAACAAGACACGGCGTGCACATGGCCTACTGCTATCTTGCTTCGAAATTTAATGGGACAAGCAAGCAAGCTGCTACTTGTCGACACACCGCCATCTTATAGCAAGGTGTCCTTCTCAACATACTATTGTCTCAGAGAATGACCGGATGCCCTTCTTGACGGTCCCCATCCGACAGAGAAAAATTTGACTTGGTAAGGATTCGAACTCAGATTCAAAGCACGTACCGTACACGACGGGGGAAGCAAGCAGAAAACTAAACCTCTACAGCCTTGGTCTACGATGCGACTGCTGCTCAGCACAACAGTTATTTCTAGTTTACTTGCATCCTCGAACTCGAGGTGTCTGGGACGAGAAGCAAACAATAAGTAGACATGCTTTAACTTAAAATATTATTTGCTTTTTGTGCGGCAATTATAAGAAGGCATTTCTGGTCAGCGAAATTTTCAGATCTAGTAAGGAAACTAACAGAATCAAAACATGCAACTTACACGACGGGAGAGGCAAGCAAAAAAAACTAAACCTCTACATACTTACATGTAAAAAAGTGGTAGAGGATAAAAATTAAATAATTATTTTTGCGTGTAGTCTGTTCTTAGTGCTGCGAGTTTTTGCTACCGCTTGCAAAAAACGTAAACGGAAGTGACTTAGCAAACATACACATTGCGTTGTTCGTCAAATAAGACACTGGATACTGCGATTCAAAATCCCAGTAACTTAATGTCCTGTTACTGGATTCACCGTAAGAAGGGCATCTGGCCGTAAAACAGACTTCTTGTGTTGCCGTTAAGAAGGCTATGTATGACTCTACCTCAGGCCTCGAGGGTTGCCGCTTGAGGTAAACCCTCTTCCTTAGTCACCGCAGACAGGGGACTGCCCTTGATCAAGGGGTACTCGGATAGGTTAGAAGCAATGCCAGGACACGTTAAGCTTTGTGCAGACCCCAGGCTATGTGCCGGCACCGCGTTTTACCCTCTCTGAGATGCATATGAGGCTGTTGAGGACGTTAAGCTTTGTGCAGAGCTCTTGGTGCTGGAGTAGGCTATGTGCCGGCACTGCGTTTTACCCTCTCTGAGATGCATATGAGTCTGTTGAGGACGTTAAGCTTTGTGCAGAGCTCTTGGTGCTGGAGTAGGCTATGTGCCGGCACCGCGTTTTACCCTCTCTGAGATGCATGTGAGGCTGTTGAGGACGTTAAGCTTTGTGCAGAAGTCTTGGTGCTGGAGTAGGCTATGTGCCGGCAGCGGGTTTTACCCTCTCTGAGATGCGCAAGTCTCGGGCAAGAAATACCGCAGGTGTTATTCTACACCACCTACTTACAGGGGATATGTTTGTAATATTTTACCTAGTTCTACAAAAACGTTGTTCGATTCGCTGGGAGGACGATGTTAGTAAATGTGTGGGCTTCAAGCAAAGACAAGCTGCTGGAACTTGTGCGGTCTGGCGAGCACACATCCCGCTTATACCTGGAAAGTCACACACACACAGCACTTTTTCGCTGAGCTTGCTAGTGAACAAAGTCTATTGCTTGTAACTACATCATAATAAATTACTCAACAGTAGCTCAGTCAGTTGCTAACTAACACAGAGCCTTTAGAGACTCATACTATGCGCCTAGGTCAGGGCCCCAAAGCCGCACCCAAGTCCACAGGCAGGGGATACAGTCGGCCGCGCCCAGCTCAGGGTTCGAGGGTCACTGCCAAGTCCACAGGCAGGGGATACAGTCGGCCGCGCCCAGCTCAGGGCCCGAGGGTCACTGCCAAGTCCACAGGCAGGGGATACAGTCGGCCGCGCCCAGCTCAGGGTCCGAGGGTCACTGCCAAGTTAACAGGCAGGGGATACAGTCGGCCGCGCCCAGCTCAAGGTCCGAGGGTCACTGCCAAGTCCACAGGCAGGGGATACAGTCGGCCGCGCCCAGCTCAGGGCCCGAGGGTCACTGCCAAGTTAACAGGCAGGGGATACCGTCGGCCGCGCCCAGCTCAGAGTCCGAGGATCACTGCCAAGTTAACAGGCAGGGGATACAGTCGGCCGCGCCCAGCTCAGGGCCCGAGGGTCACTGCCAAGTCCACAGGCAGGGGATACAGTCGGCCGCGCCCAGCTCAAGGTCCGAGGGTCACTGCCAAGTTAACAGGCAGGGGATACCGTCGGCCGCGCCCAGCTCAGGGCCCGAGGATCACTGCCAAGTCCACAGGCAGGGGATACAGTCGGCCGCGCCCAGCTCAAGGTCCGAGGGTCACTGCCAAGTCCACAGGCAGGGGATACAGTCGGCCGCGCCCAGCTCAGGGTCCGAGGGTCACCGCCAAGTCCACAGGCAGGGGATACAGTCGGCCGCGCCCAGCTCAAGGTCCGAGGGTCACTGCCAAGTCCACAGGCAGGGGATACAGTCGGCCGCGCCCAGCTCAAGGTCCGAGGGTCACTGCCAAGTCCACAGGCAGGGGATACAGTCGGCCGCGCCCAGCTCAAGGTCCGAGGGTCACTGCCAAGTCCACAGGCAGGGGATACAGTCGGCCGCGCCCAGCTCAGGGTCCGAGGGTCACTGCCAAGTCCACAGGCAGGGGATACAGTCGGCCGCGCCCAGCTCAAGGTCCGAGGGTCACTGCCAAGTCCACAGGCAGGGGATACAGTCGGCCGCGCCCAGCTCAGGGTCCGAGGGTCACTGCCAAGTCCACAGGCAGGGGATACAGTCGGCCGCGCCCAGCTCAGAGTCCGAGGGTCACTGCCAAGTCCACAGGCAGGGGATACAGTCGGCCGCGCCCAGCTCAGGGTCCGAGGGTCACTGCCAAGTCCACAGGCAGGGGATACAGTCGGCCGCGCCCAGCTCAAGGTCCGAGGGTCACTGCCAAGTTAACACGCAGAGGATAACGTCGGCCGCGCCCAGCTCAGGGCCCGAGGATCGCTCCCCAACTTACACACTACAGCTCGACACACGCAATGCTTAGACACAGCTCACGTCCCCGAGGAGTCGCTCCCAAGTTTACAGTCTGGTGTAGGCGTTGTTAAGAGCCCTTCTCTTAGACCAGGCAGGGGATACCGACACGGGAAGGAAGAGCTAGGAAAAGGGCCTTAGTCTACTGCTTACCTTGAAGGCCTGCGCTTTTGTACTTTTTAACTATACCGACCGCTTTTTGAGGAAGGAAGTCAGTCTGTAAATTTTGTTACAACTGTACTGCAGACGCACGCAGTTCCTGCTTTGTTCTCTAGCAGCAAGCCACAGTCTACCGGATGTAGTCTGTGTGTAAGAATCATAACAGTTGCTGTGCCCGTGTGTGTGTGTGTGTGTAAAGTGCTGATGATAAAAAATCGTATGTGCATATAAAACGAATTGGCAATTTACTGTATTCCCTCACTTTCAACGTAGATGACCATCGTGATTGATATCTGCCAAAAAGGTAAGTTTAATTCTTTGAATATTATTATTATTATTTCCGATTTTATTTACGATTTCTTTTTCTTTGTTTTTTAGAAAATTGTCGCCTTCTGTCAACATTATTCCAGTGAGATCTGCTAAAGCATTCTTCAGTTTTTCAGTCTTTATCTACATTTGCACGTGCACATCTTAAGGTAAGCCTAGTGTAAAACTGTTGGTTAGTGCTTGCATTTTTATGGAAACAACTTCTACGCTAGCTAATGAAGATCTGACTAACCTTCGAGCTGCATGTATTTTAGATCAGTAAAGAAGACTAGGCTAGCTGTTGACGATCCGATTAACTTTCGAACTCTACTCGTAGTCCTTCCCTATCCTACCATCACTATGTGTGACACAAGTGATTTTAGGCTAGCTGTTGAAGATCTGACTAACCTTCGAATTGCATGTATTTTAACTCAGTGAAGAAAGCTCGGCTAGCTGATAACAAACCGACTAACCTTCGACCCCCTACTCGTAGCTCTTTCCTATTTTATCATCACAATGTGCGACACAAGTGCTTCAAAAACAACTTTTACTTGGCTGCTTCACCTTTCTTTGTATACCTAGGCTATCCTTCAAGTTACAGGCATTAACATTTTTTTAGGTACATCAAGAATTATTATCGTCGTCATCGTCATTCATCCGAGTCGCAGATTGCAGTCTTCATCTACATTGAACGTGCACATCTTAAGGTATGTTACGATCTTTTTGTCGATCTCATATGTTTAAATTTTTTAAATGAAATTCTAAAAAGTTTTATTTCGCTCTTTTGCAGAAAAATAGAACGGAATACCAGACGGCTCAGCAATCTTCTACTAAATCAGCGATTTAAGTAATTGAAAATTTGGTGAAAGAATTTTGCTTGTCTGTGACGACTTTCAAGTATTTCTACCGAGTGTGCTCACCGAGTTGCTGTATAATTATGACTACGAATTAGGAAACTATACATATATGTTTTCATCGCATATTCTAAGCGGCATTATACGAAATTCATCAAATATTTTAGATCCAAAATCTTTCTTACTCTCTCGCTATAATGTTTTCGAAGAAAAAGTCGGTTCTTTGCTGTCTCGTGCATACGGCGTTTAAACTTAACGCTAGTCTTGCATGTTCATTCATTCTATTCAAAGATAATCAGGAAATTCATGAAACATTTTACATTTCTTCTAAAATGACGAATCTCTTACGTTCAGACAATATTTCGGTATGGTTTTGCAAACACATCGTCGACACATTGCTGGCTAAATTTCAAAAGTTTGAAAAAGGAGCAAGTAATAAGGCACTTAAAAGTATCTTGCATCTTCAAATTAATGTGTGCAAAGTGTGCAAATTCAACCCCTTCAATTCAGGTAGGCGACACATTAAACTTCCCCAAGAGGTTATAAATAATAAAGCAGTGATAAATATTAGGAATAACGATAACTATTGTTTTTATGGTGTACCGAAATAGCGTTGAAACCAGCAACGCGTAATCATTCAAAATAAATTCCGTATAAGGATATGTTTATTCAGTTGCTACACTCATTAAATTTCGAAGGTGTTTCCTTTTCCTATGAATTTAGCAAACATTTCTACGTTTGAAGAAACAACCCGAATTTTTCCTTTCCTGTATACGGTGTTGACGGAGACCGTATTGTAGGGCCACTTTACGCCGCTTCTTCTCCAAAACAACACCATCTTCATCTTTTATATGTTTGCAATGAAAACACAAGCCACTACTGCTACATATCCAATCTTTCCCGTCTGTTAAACTCACAACTTTCAATACACAATGGGAAAAAGTATATATGCGACCAATGTCTGCAGTATTTTTTTACAGAAAGAATGTTAGCCACACACATAGCTGATTGTGCAACACATCCTGCCGTAAAACTTGTTCTGCCAACCACGGAAATGCAGAAATTAAGTTTGAGAATTATTATCGACAGGAACCTGTTCCCTTCACGATTTATGGAGATTTTGAATGTCTTACTGCAACTTTTGTTTGTCGCCAGCCCGACTTGAGTAAACCCTACAAGGATTACGTGCAAAAGCACACTCCGTTTTCAGTAGCTTGCAAAGTCGTTTGTTCGTACAATGCATCTCTATCTTTTTAGGATGTATCGAGGCGAAAACTGTGCAGCATAGCTGATAAATGAATTAGAACAGTTGGCACAACGTGTTCATTGCTCTTATTTCGGAACCATTTCTCATTCAAATGACACTGGATGAGATGATTTTGCATGATGAAACTGATGAATGTCTCATCTGTAAACAGCCGATTATTTTCCCAGAAATTAAGGTTAGAGGTCACTGTCACTTTACTGGGAAATATCGTGGACCTGTACATAATTCATGCAATCTTACATATCGTGTACCTAAATTCATTCCATTCTTTTTCCATTACTTGCCAGGCTAAGGCAGTCACCTCATTGTTCGAGAATTTGCACAATTAAATTTTACAAAGTTCACTGTGATTGCGCAAAATCATGAACGCTTTATTTCATTCAGTTATCGTGTAGGCGATATTAGAATTCGCTTTCTAGATTCCTATAATATTTATAACTTTTCACTTGATACACTTGTAAATGGGCTCTCCAGCGAAGTCTTGAAATACATTCGAGAGTATTTTCAGATCCTGAACAATTTAAACTTTGTATAAGGAAAGGTGTTCTGCCCTATGACTATATTCAGAGCTTTCAAACATTAGAAGAGACAAAATTACCTCCTCAGTCTGCATTTACAAGTACGTTAAGTGAATGTAGCGCGCCGTCACTTAGCTCGTCGTCATACGATAAGTATACGGTATCTATTTCTGATGAAGACTATTTGCATGCTTGCCAGGTGTGGTCAACGTTTCATCTACAGACCTTAGGTGAATATGATGACTTGTATTTGAAGGTAGATACACTTTTACTCTGTGATGTCTTTGAGAAGTTTCCTAAAACGTGTTTATCTATTTACGGATTAGACCCTTGCTATTACACAACACCTGGTCTGTCATGGGATGCGATGCTCAAGTGTACCGGTCTTCAACTTGATCTTCTAACGGATGTCGACATGATTTTGTTTCTTGAACGCGGCATTCGCGGCGAACTAGTTTGGCTTGTCAACAGGCATGCGATTGCGAATAATCGCTACCTCGACAACTATAATTCGGAGAAAGAAGATTCCTATCTGATGTATTTCGATATCAATAATCTGTATGGGTGGGCCATGTCACAGCCATTACCGCGTGAAAATTTGGATGGCTAACAGAAACTGAAATTCAAGCTTTTGGTGTTTTTGAGGCTGCTAAAGTTCCTCATTGCGGCTACGTGCTGGAAGCTTCTCTTGCATACCCTTCTCATCTGCACGATTCACACTCTGACCTTCCCTTTTGTTTCGACAAAATGATTCAACCTAATTATAAATCAAAACACATTTAACTGTTAGCCACTCTTTTTCCGAAAAAGCGCTATGTTATCCACATACAATGTCTTGTTGCGTTTAAGCAGGAAGCATGGCTGAAACCGTACATGGATTTAAATACTGAATATCTTCAACGTGCTGCAACATCATTTGATGAATAACTCGATCTATGGCAAAAGCATAGAAAATGTAGCAAACATGGCGACATTCATTTAATTAATCAATGGAATGACCGGCATGGCGCGCGCAAGTACGTCTCAAAACCAAATTTCAAAGCGTATCATGTTATTGATCATGATCTCATTTCTGTTGAAATGAAAAAACGAAGATCGTCTATGCGAAGCCAATTTGTTAGGGAATGGCTATACTTGATTTTTCAAAATTAAAAATGTATGGTTTTAATTATGGATCTGCAAAGCAACAGTTTTCTGATCTTACACTTTTGTATGTGGATACAGATAGTTTCATTTATCATATTCGGAAGACGGACGTCTACGATATGATGCGAAACCATTCGCAACAGTGTACACTTCTTCCTTTTTACCTACTAATCCATTCAACATTCGGCCGCAGAACAAGAAAGTCATAGGGCTTATGAAAGATGAACGTAGCAGGAATACCATGACTGAGTTAATTGGTTTAGCATTAAAATGTATGGTTATGATACTCAAAATTCATAATCTGTTAAAAAATCAAAAGGCGTACGTTCAAGCGTCGTTAGCCGTTTACACCTTCAACACTATCGCGATGTACTCACCTCTAGAAATGCCGCCTTCGGCATGCAAAAAAGGATTCAATCACGTAAACATCATGTGTATACGATCGAACAAA
Source organism: Anabrus simplex (assembly GCF_040414725.1). Classification (NCBI taxonomy): domain Eukaryota; kingdom Metazoa; phylum Arthropoda; class Insecta; order Orthoptera; family Tettigoniidae; genus Anabrus; species Anabrus simplex. The sequence goes on from NC_090267.1 coordinate 513,319,622, forward strand.
ATACATATTTATTGCTTCCTTTCGATGACGAACGTGTATGGGATAGTGATTCCCTTACCAGTGTTCCATGGGGGTACAGCATCAACAAAACTTGTACATTCAAGAATTGCATTATTCATTAAAAAGGGGAAAGGTACACGAACATCAAGCAGAAATCACTACAGCAAACGATTCAAGAAAGTACTTTTACATACAAGATGTAATAAATAATGTAGAATTGGGATATTATTTTATTTTAGATTAGGTATTCCTTTGATGTGTATTACCTTCTCCTCCTCCCGCTCCCTCTTCTTCTCTGCGAGATAAAGTTTGGTTAAATACTACATCACTCGAGGAAGAAAAATAAGTATGTCAAGAAAGAAGGTGTTCAAAACAGCAGATTCGTAAGTAGGTTATCGTCTCAGCTTGCTTTATAAACTAAGAGCAGCTCAGTAAGTAAGTTGAGAAGGGATTTTTTTTACAAAGGTATCTCTCTGAACAGTGTTCTGTTGTTCGATTCTAGTTTTGTTTTTTCTACAAAAGTATCTCTTGCAATGCAGTAAACAGTGTTGTGAACACTTGTTGTAGGTAACGACATGGATTGTAGTATGTGATTCTGGTCTTAATCACTTATTCAGTGTTCTGAACACTCGTTGTAGGTAACGACATGCGATTCTAGTCATGATATGTTTTGAAAACAGCAATAGATGTTCTTAAAAGCAGATTCGTAAGTATGTGATCAACTCTAAACATGCACAACTATGATGATGTCATCGCGGCAGGTTAAAAGCAGAATGATAGCACGTGCACACTCTTGCCTTCGTGTCGTTACAGTAATACATGTTTAAACTGGTTCCATAGAGATATGCCTTGACAGAAGAGGAGGAGGAGGCGGAGGAGGAGGTCATAACAGCCTATGTATAGCCGCCATCTTGTGCAGTAGCCTCTAAGCTAGCGGCTGGCATTTTGTGTAATTAGCGCCCCGAAGGGCATCTTGTTGTCAAACTAAGCATAGCCCCTTCAGGATGGCGGATGTGAGGTTAGGTTCACTCTCTTAGGCGTCGGGAATGCACTGATAGCTGACGGAATTTTTCAAATTGCTCGCTACCACGTGTCTAAGGTGGTAGCCATAAGGATTTTGCCCCTGCCAGCACTTAAGTTTGCGATCGTTTGTTGTTTAAAGATGGCCGCTGAAAGCTGTCAAAAAAGCACGTGGCTTTGAAGAGCACGTGGAAATATTCAAATTGCCCACCACCACGTGCCTAAGGCAGTAGCTAGCCGTGAGGATTTAGCCCCGTCAAGATGCTCTCTTAGTAGTATAATAGGCGGGTTCTGCGGCCACCTCCACCTCAGGCTCCCAGAGGCCACCTCCACCTCCACCTCAGCCAGAGGCCTCCCAGATGCCACCTCCACCTCCACCTCAGCCAGAGGCCTCCCAGATGCCTCCTCCACCTCCCGCGGGAAATTTGAATTTGTAAACAAAGCCACGTGCTTTTTGACAGCTGTCATCGACAACAACGCATCGCAAACCTCAGTACTACCATCTTGACGGGCCTAAACCCCAGTAGTGCCAACTTAACCTAACTAGCATGAGGTAAACAAAGCCACGTGTTTTTTGACAGCCACATGCTTTTTGACAGATTTGTAAACAAAGCCACGTGCTTTTTGACAGACAACAACGCATCGCTAACCTCAGTACTGCCATCTTGACGGGAATAAACCTCGGTGGTACCAACTTAACCTAACTAGCTCGAGATAAACAAAGCCACGTGCTTTTTGACAGCTGTCATCCGCCATCTTTAAACTACAGAGCGCTGTGCTGCCCTCTTTCGTCACCTGTCATCGGCAGTGCTGCCATCTTGGCGGGCCTAAACCTTAGTGCTACCAACTTAACCTCACTAGCTCGAGATAAACAAATCCACGTGCTTTTTGACAGCCACGTGCTTTTTTGACAGCTGTCAACCGCCATCTTTAATCCATAGAGCACAGTGCTGCCCTCTTTAGCTACTTACCTTTGAAATGTGGTGGCGGATAATTTGAAAAGATGCTTTTTTGACAGCAGCCATCTTTGAGCACCGTGCTACACTCTTTAGCTAGTTACCTTTGAAATGTGGTGGCAGGCAATTCCACATGACAGCAGTCATCTTTAATCAAGAGAGCACCGTGCTGCCCTCTATGTGGTGGCGGCAAATTGAAAAATTCTACATGCTCTTGTTTGGAAACAAACTCACGCGCTTTTTTGACAGCCGTCATCCGCCATCTTTAATCAACAGAGCACAGTGCTGTACTCTTTAGCTAGATACCTTTGAAATGTGGTGGCGGCAATTTGAAAAATTCTATGTGCTCTTGTTGGGAAACAAAGCCACGTGCTTTTTTGACAGCTGTCATCCGCCATCTTTAATCAATAGAGCACTGTGCTGCTATCATGCGGGCAATTTCGTTAGCTGTCATCCGCCATCTTTAATCCAGAGAGAACAGTGCTGCACTCTATGTGGTGGCGGTAAATTCCATGTGCTTTACAAACCTATGTGCTTTTCTGACAGCTGTCATCCGCCATCTTTAATCTAGAGAGAACAGTGCTGCACTCTATGTGGTGGCGGCAAATTCCACGTGCTTTACAAACCTATGCGCTTTTCTGTCATCCACCATCTTTAATCTAGAGAGAACAGTGCTGCACTCTATGCGGTGGCGGCAAATTCTACGTGCTTTACAAACCTATGCGCTTTTCTGTCATCTACCATCTTTAATCTAGAGAGAACAGTGCTGCACTCTATGTGGTGGCGGCAAATTCTACGTGCTCTTATTTGGAAACAAATTCTACTCGCTCTTCAGCTGTCATCCACCATCTTTAATCAAGAGAGCACCGTGCTGCCCTCTTTGTGGTGGCGGATAATTTGAAAAAATTCTTTTCGACAAGCAGCCATCTTTAATCCAGAGAGAACAGTGCTGCCCTCTTTAGCTACTTACCTTTGAGGCGGTTAATTTGAAAAATTCTTTTCGACAAGCTGCCATCTTTAATCCAGAGAGAACAGTGCTGCCCTCTTTAGCTACTTACCTTTGAGGCGGTTAATTTGAAAAATTCTAGCTGCCATCTTTAATGAAAAGGGCATCGTGGTGCTATCTTGCGGGTAATATTTTACGTCACAGCTGTCATCCACCATCTTGCATTGCTAACCTTAGTGCTGCCCTCTTTAGCTACTTACCTTTGACAAGCTGTCACCCGCCATATTGCATCGCAAACCTCAGTGCTGCACTCTATGTGGTGGCGGATAACTTGAAAAAATCTTTTTGACAAGCAGCCATCTTTAATCAACAGAGCACCGTGCTGACATCTTTAGCTACCGCCATCTTACATCGCTTACCTCGCTGCTGCACTCTATGTGGTGGCGGTAAATTCGAACAAGTTTAATCACGCATCGGGTAAGCTAGAGTAAGCACGTGCTGTTGTGATGACATCATCATACATGTTTAGACTTGTCCGTTTTCTTAAGAGTAAGTCGATGTAAAGGAATGTGGTAGCGGTAAATTCGAACGAGTTTAAACATGCATCGGGAAAGCTAGAGTATGCACGTGCTGTTGTGATGACGTCATTGTGCATGTTTAGACCTGATCGTTTTTCTTAAGAGTAAGTCGGAGTAAAGCAATGCAATAAGTACAACATTTTTGAATGCGATCAAATATTTATTTACAAATGTACTACAACAGTGTTCGTTTTTTTTGCTGCTGACAAGGTTGGTGTGCTTCTTAAGAACGTATGCTTCCGAAATGCCTCCTGCAACATTCAAATTAAACAAAGCATTTAGAAATATATTATACTAAGTATGTTATGCTTTACAGAGAAGATCATGTACTTCTTACCTTGCTGTTATTCCTTTTCGGAATCATCATCATCATCATCATGAAGTACTAGAGAAAGTTCATTCATACACTGTGTACAGTGTTCAATCCTCGGATTTGGTCCATCCCAATCATCATCACCATTTTCTCCTCGATGCTTGTAATGTCGCTCACAAGTTCTGCATAAAGCTACTTCGATTGACATCTTACTGTGTAGAGGAAGGATGTCCCAAAAATTATGTACGTAAGAGGCAGCGTACGTATATAAAAATCCTGGTGGTAAGTATTGAATAAGATGTTTCGGCATCGACGATCTACGTTTATAGAACATCTTAATAGCCTCACTCACTCGTGAAACATAAATAAGATGTTGCGTATGAGCATGCAAACAGCATGCACATTTACACTTTTGTTCCATAGCGTACGATGTCGAAGCACACACTAATGAAAATGATAAAGATCTATTCTTATTTATAGTCTCGTAACAATATTCGTTAGCGGATGGTAAGTAACATCACTCATATGAATAATAAGACAATAGGCTGCTGTGTTAGCAGGAATGTTTTCAGATGTTTCAAATTCTAAACGAATATCAACTGGAGATTCTTTTATAGATTCTTCATGATAAGAGCAGTCTATAACTACAATCGGTGCTTTATTTTTAAATTCTTGAGGTGTAAATAGCGGACGATCTTCTTTCTGATAATACGATGATTGAAACTTACAAAACATGTCATAGAGCATCCCAAACTTATTTTTCTCAAAGTTAATGTCGATGTTTTCGTAGGGATACGTAATTCCATTGAGATATAGTCTAACGTGTCTTAATTTACAGTGATCAAACAGTGAGCTATCTTTTTCGTGATTGAATTTACGATTAGTTTGAAATCCAAAAATAATGTACAAGGGCTTCTCAGTAAAACGTGATGTTTTAACTGCCCAGCTATGCTTGTTTGTAGGTGGTAACACAGGATATTCATGCAGCTCCCAACTTCTAAAACGTATAGGTAATGGTGTATCATTTTCTACAATCTTGAGCAATCGAAGTTTTTCACGATCAGATAAGGTTACATGTGGGATCCGCCACAGTATACGATGCAGTGTTATTTTCGATTCTACAGGTGTTTCTACTGCTTTAAGAGAATTGTAATCACTTCGATCACGGATTAGAATAAGCTCTTGTTTTACGTTGATTATAATACGTGTAAAGTCTTCTGCGAATCCAAAAATATATTTCAGTGATAACATACCCGTAAAAGTTCCATCCTCATTAATCATCCAGTTGTTAGTAGCTTTTGGACACCATCCAGCCATCCGCAAAAGATTACCTTCTTCATCACAGAAAGAAGGGTAGAGTTTCATTGCGCTTGTAATACCAACATTCTTCGTTCGATCTATTTCAACATTATTTACTTCATATCGCGCTTCAGAAAAGAGAAAAGCTAGAGCATGGTTGTTTAGTTGTGAAGTGCTTGGTCCACTTCCATCAGACTTTTCTAATCGTCCTTCAATATAGAGGTAGCTTTCGTGTGGTAAGGTGTAAACATCTTGTTGATTAATAATAAAATGAATTTCATCATTGTTATTTAATCCAAACGTAAAAGGTTGATAGGAATGAAGCTCACTTCGTACTACACCTTCACGACTTTCTACTGTATTCGTAATGTCTAGCATTTCTTCCATTCTGTTGTAGTAGTGTATATCCTAAATCTTGGAGTATCTGCTTATGGGTATCTGTTAACTCGATGAGTCTCTGCACACATGTAGTATGCCTTCGGAATGTACACCGTGTTTTATAGATGGTTTTCATACTGGTTTAAGATGTAGTTTGTAAGCTACGTACGCGTGCTGATCTAAATGAATAAGCTGATTATGTTTATTTACAAGTCTAAGAGTAATGTTGCTAATGTGTTTTACAGACACAGGATGATAAAGAACTACTGCTGGTTTCTCACAAATAGTATATCCACGTTCCTCTGTAACAATAAAGTCGTGCAGGACGTGCGAAGGTTGTAGATTACTATTCAAGTCTGTAATAATATTACAAGTAATGTTCACATTATAATCATCGAAGAGTTTTATAGGTTGATCAGACTCGTAACGTACGTTCGGTAGGAGCTCCCTCGATGAAAATCCAAGCAGTGGACCAATCGAATCAGGTTGTGATTTGAAGTCAATCTTAAATGATGATTCAGTAACACATTTGTGCGTAATGTTGCTTATAGTGATTGAGAACTTGTAATTATGATTACTAAAACTATCTTCCCCAAACTGATCAATTAACGTACTTTCAATATAGTCGTGAATATCATCTACTGTATAACTACCTGAGGGTAGTGTTAGCACATACTCATCGTAATAGAACTTGTTTAAACCATCACGCACATTATAGATTTTATTGTAGCTTTCAAACGATACTAGTCCAAGACTATGCAGCTGATAACCAAGTTCGATTGGCGGATTAAAATAGATGGTTGTTTCAGGTCCTTCTCCACGTACAGCAAACGTTCTTTCACTGTTCGTCATCACGTAGACACTAATACACGTTCTCTACTGTCTGGGTTTGATATAAGAACATAAGACATAATCGTCCGCACATGCGTGTATTAAAGTTTTGCACACGGTTTTTATTGTAAACAATGTCTGCACTGCTTCCGAAATAACGTATGAGCTCAAAAGGAGGAGGTAAATCTCCATAACTATCAAAATACCATACTTTAGATTTACGTTTTACATAAGCAACGTAATGAGTTCCAGGTCCACGACTGTCGTCCAAGTTAATTACGGCACTTTCACGTTCACGTGGACGTGCTGGTAGTTGATCACGCATATACACTCCTCGAAAATAATGAATTCCTAGTTGTTTAGCAAACGTAAAAACTTCATCATGCGTTAGAGCTCGATATGGCAGAGCATTCAGTAGACGTTTTTTGGAGAAATGTAGATACCAAGCGCTTTCTTGTATGGCGCTAGCTTCATGTTCATACCTTTGCCTCGTATCGCAATTGCCTCCATCGTCTTGTTATGACGTTCACTCACTTTCAACTGTTGTTTCGCTTCTTCTACAGCTTTGACAGTTCTCGCTACAGCACTAGCACCACCTAGCAATGACCCTAAAGCTGCGAAGCCAGCAAACAGCGCAGGAAGAAATCCTCCTCGTTTTGGTACAGGAATAATTCGCGCACGTTTACTAAATATTGCTCTGCACTTTGGAGAAATTCTCGCTCTTGCTGCGCGTAACGCCTTAGTAATAGCTACACGAGGATTGTATTCCCCTCGAATAGCTTTTTGCGCAGCCTTTATAACATCTTTCCATCCAACAGTTTTTACTTTCTTCTTCTTCTTCATGTCGTTTGGATATCGTTGTTTCACCATGCTGGACACGACTTTACTAGTCAAGAGCAAATCATAAACTAACCGTTGCCTCTTGTTTCGTTTAATATATATATTACTATTACGTACTTTATGATTCAGTTATCATGAAGATTATAAAGCAGCAAGACACGCTACCTGTTACCGACATTGTACCACATCTCTTACCTAGTTCTAGTACAACTACAAGAAAACGTCATGGAACGTTGTTTCCTTTTACTGTTCGATGTATTATATCAGGTCCGTCGGGATGCGGTAAAACAAATCTTTTACTCACACTTATTACTTCTGTAAATGGTATACGCTTCGAGAATATTTACGTTTTCGCAAAGTCACTCTATCAGCCGCTATATACTATTCTACAAACTGTAATGCACGATCTAGTTAAAGATGGAATAAGATATTTTAAATTTAATTCACATGAGCAAGTACCATCACCAGACGATGTGCTTCCTAATTCTCTAATGATCTTTGATGATGTCGCAACAGAACAGCAAAACGTTATTCGTGCATTCTTTAGTATGGGTCGACATAAATATGTTGATTGCATCTATTTGTGCCAAACCTATTCTCGTGTGCCCAAGCAGTTGATACGCGACAACGCAAATGTTATTGTGCTTTTTCGGCAAGATGAGCGCAACATGCGACATGTGTATAACGATCATGTTAACACTGATATGACATTCGATGACTTTAAACGTATGTGTGCTAAATGTTGGTCATTACACCGTTACAGCTTTTTAGTTATTGATAAAGAAAGTGATGTACAGCATGGACGATATCGCATGGGTTTCGATCATTTTATATGCATTAACACAGAATTACAGTAACTACTTGATTAAAAACCATCATCATGTTATTATCTAGCAAGGAGATCACAAAACATATCATCCAAGCTCGAAACAATATTCGACGGAAATTTAAAGAGCTTAAACGTATTCAAGCAGACACGGATTTATTTTTAAAAACACAACTAAGTACACCACTCAAAGAAATTTTTAATTCTACTTCATTACCGCAGTCTACTTCAAGTTTTGCTTCTATGCAAACATCATATCATAAAGAGAAGCATGAAGAAGAAAAGCATGAAGAAGATACGGAAGAGAAGAAGCAGGATGTAGATCAAGAAGAGGAAGATAAGGAAGAAGAAGAAGAAGAACTTAATGATGCATCACCATCTAAGCGTGTTGAGTTTTTAACTACAGATGTTATTGCAGAAACACCTACTACATCGACGCAAAATCTACCATCTTTGTCTGAGGTTATGATTACACCAGAGTATCGCAATCAGTTTAGAACTTTTATTCAAGATACCTATGGATCTCTCTTTGCACCTTATATAGAAAAACTTTTTACAGGACAAACTGACACTACCTATGGTATTCGCTACGAAGATGACTGTTTCCGGATAGGAAATTCAAATGTTAAGATTAATAGCAACAAACTCATTGTAAAAGGTGTTACCTATAAACCTACGAAAGGACTCTTAGAACTTCTTTTCTCACGAATACCTGACAAGGATATAATTTTACAAGATGATCTTAAAAAGTATAAAGCAATACTTTTTGCTACCGATGCAACACGACGTAATTACAAGAGAACAGAACCTGTAAATGCGAATAAGAGTTACAAGTATCGTGAGTTTATTTCTAAGCTGTTTCCGACTGCACGTAGTTTTGATGTTATCTACAAGCCTTTGTTGCCGTATGTGGATGTAAGATACTGGAATGACCCAAACTTACTCGTTGAACGATTACAACTTTTAAGAGCATCGCAAGAGGCTGGTCACACTGGTCACGGATCAGAAATTCTAGAAATAGAAAGAGAACTACGTTATGCCGGTATTATTTTGTAATGGCTCGTCAAGAGAAGATCTCACCTGTAAAGGTAAACATCGCACATGAGTTACATAAACCAGCACGTCGCACCTACTGTCGCAGACGCGTTATTACACGAGGAAAAGATGATCTCTGGCAAGCAGACTTAGTAGAAATGATTCCATATGCTTCTAGTAATAAGGGCTATAAGTATCTACTTACTGTTATCGATGTGTACTCAAAGTTTGCTTTTGCACAACCCGTGCGTTCTAAAACAGCAGCTCAAGTTAAAGAAGCATTTAAACATATTGTTGAAGAATCGAAACGCTGTCCAAGGCTTCTTCAAACTGATCAAGGTAAAGAGTTTTACAACAAGGATTTTTCTTCTTACCTCAAGTTACTTGGCATTCAACACTACTCTACGTTCAGCAATCTCAAGGCAAGTGTTGTAGAACGCTTTAATCGTACACTCAAAACAATGATGTGGCGAGAATTTACAGCGCAAGGTTCATATCGTTGGATTGATCTGCTACCTAGACTTTTATCTACCTACAACGATACACCTCATCGCACTATCGGAACAAAGCCACGTCTTGTTACAAAGAATACACCTCGTCTAGATGCTATTCATCTTGTAATCAAAACAGCTGATCCACGTCGCTATCGCTTTAAAGAAGGTGATTTCGTTCGCATCAGCAAACACAAGTCTATCTTTGCAAAAGGATACACACCTAACTGGAGCACTGAAATTTTTCAAATCAGAAGTGTTAAGCTTACTAATCCAGTTACGTATTTACTTCGCGATCTCAGAGGACAGCCTATTGAAGGAGGATTCTACATCGAAGAACTGCAGAAAACAAAATATCCTGATCACTATTTAGTTGAACGTGTTATTCGACGTCGTGGTAATAAACTGTATGTTAAATGGCTTGGTTTTAATAACAGCTTTAATTCATGGATTAATAAAGAGGATGTACTTTAAATCTTATGTGTGTTTTCTTTTAATCCTCTACGTTTCCTTTCTTCTAAGTCACTAGGACATGCTGTAGGATTAAACAACACCTGTAATATGTTTTGACAATTCATATTTATTTTAGACTATATACATACATTTTTATCCTTTGTTTATGTTACGGTCTTTGACACTCAGTTTTCGTTTTATTGCACCAACAACGACAAGTGCTGCTATATTCTTCTGAGCAACTAAAGCACTAGGTAATAACACACACACACACACACACAGCATAACTTTACGAAGCAGATTTTAACAGCTACACGACACGCAGGCAGCATGTAACTACGTATCAGGCGAATGTGTTCTAGGGCCGCAGGGGAGATGAAGCACGAAGAAAAGAAGATCAATCACTCTATTGATGAGTCCACGCCCAACATGCTTCCTCATCTTTCTCCCAGCACGTTTCTTCACCTTTTCCTTGTTAACTCTCTCTACAGCCATGATAAGTGTTTATAAGCGAAGACAACTCGTTAGTTTTAGGTCCGTGATACAGTTTAATTAGTTGACATGTACGGCACTGTCTCACAGAAGGTCTTCTAGCTAAACTCACGTGTTCATGATGTAAACTACACGTTTGAAGCTCTGACAAAACAGGATCTTGAGTCCACTCACGAGGCACCTTATCCCAAATCTTCTTTACAGCATTCGCAGCTACATTGACCAAAAATGCCTTTGGTAATGCATTTAACTCTTCTTCAGTAAAAGTGTTTAGTTTCTTTTTGCATGCATAAAACTTTACGATCGCCTTTTCAACTGCGTTACACTTAGTATCTGTTAGAAATGACATGATGTCTTTACTCTACAAATGTTTCTTTTACACTAAGGTTATTTCGACACTGCAGTTTACATATGTTGTTCACTTCCCGGCATTCACTGCGACACAACCAATCAAAGAGCATGCATACATGTTGTAAAGACTGTTTAGTTGTTTCTCTACTATGCTCTTTCGGAAGAGTTTTAAATGATGGGCACCCCAATTCATGCATGTCGATAACTTCACATGATGATGGTAGAAAATCACGCAACCCCCTTTAAAAGAACAAGATCTGCTCTTGACAAATGTGCATTCATCATTAAAGGTAGAAAACGATAAGGTATTCCTTTTTCTTCCCACTTCAAACGTAAATTGTTTTCAATCCACTGAGTCTGCTTTTTATCTTCATCTGTTTGCAAACAGTAAGGGAACGGTGGACTAAATACTAAACTAACAAGTTTTGGTGCCCACAACACACAGCAATCTAACACAGCCACCTCTTTAAACACAAACTTGTTTCCGTTTACTTTAAAGCCTTGCACATCAACTATTAATGTTTTCGTCATGTTTGCACTCCACACTCTATCACTGTTTCCCGAAGACTAAAGCTTTTAGTCAACGAACGGGTTTAAACATGCATGATAACGTCATCACAACAGCACGTGCTTACTCTAGCTTACCCGATGCGTGATTAAACTTGTTCGAATTTACCGCCACCACATAGAGTGCAGCAGCGAGGTAAGCGATGTATGATGGCGGTAGCTAAAGATGTCAGCACGGTGCTCTGTTGATTAAAGATGGCTGCTTGTCAAAAAGATTTTTTCAAGTTATCCGCCACCACATAGAGTGCAGCACTGAGGTTTGCGATGCAATATGGCGGGTGACAGCTTGTCAAAGGTAAGTAGCTAAAGAGGGCAGCACTAAGGTTAGCAATGCAAGATGGTGGATGACAGCTGTGACGTAAAATATTACCCGCAAGATAGCACCACGATGCCCTTTTCATTAAAGATGGCAGCTAGAATTTTTCAAATTAACCGCCTCAAAGGTAAGTAGCTAAAGAGGGCAGCACTGTTCTCTCTGGATTAAAGATGGCAGCTTGTCGAAAAGAATTTTTCAAATTAACCGCCTCAAAGGTAAGTAGCTAAAGAGGGCAGCACTGTTCTCTCTGGATTAAAGATGGCTGCTTGTCGAAAAGAATTTTTTCAAATTATCCGCCACCACAAAGAGGGCAGCACGGTGCTCTCTTGATTAAAGATGGTGGATGACAGCTGAAGAGCGAGTAGAATTTGTTTCCAAATAAGAGCACGTAGAATTTGCCGCCACCACATAGAGTGCAGCACTGTTCTCTCTAGATTAAAGATGGTAGATGACAGAAAAGCGCATAGGTTTGTAAAGCACGTAGAATTTGCCGCCACCGCATAGAGTGCAGCACTGTTCTCTCTAGATTAAAGATGGTGGATGACAGAAAAGCGCATAGGTTTGTAAAGCACGTGGAATTTGCCGCCACCACATAGAGTGCAGCACTGTTCTCTCTAGATTAAAGATGGCGGATGACAGCTGTCAGAAAAGCACATAGGTTTGTAAAGCACATGGAATTTACCGCCACCACATAGAGTGCAGCACTGTTCTCTCTGGATTAAAGATGGCGGATGACAGCTAACGAAATTGCCCGCATGATAGCAGCACAGTGCTCTATTGATTAAAGATGGCGGATGACAGCTGTCAAAAAAGCACGTGGCTTTGTTTCCCAACAAGAGCACATAGAATTTTTCAAATTGCCGCCACCACATTTCAAAGGTATCTAGCTAAAGAGTACAGCACTGTGCTCTGTTGATTAAAGATGGCGGATGACGGCTGTCAAAAAAGCGCGTGAGTTTGTTTCCAAACAAGAGCATGTAGAATTTTTCAATTTGCCGCCACCACATAGAGGGCAGCACTATGCACTATGCACGGTGCTCTCTTGATTAAAGATGACTGCTGTCATGTGGAATTGCCTGCCACCACATTTCAAAGGTAACTAGCTAAAGAGTGTAGCACGGTGCTCAAAGATGGCTGCTGTCAAAAAAGCATCTTTTCAAATTATCCGCCACCACATTTCAAAGGTAAGTAGCTAAAGAGGGCAGCTCTGTGCTCTATGGATTAAAGATGGCGGTTGACAGCTGTCAAAAAAGCACGTGGCTGTCAAAAAGCACGTGGATTTGTTTATCTCGAGCTAGTGAGGTTAAGTTGGTAGCACTAAGGTTTAGGCCCGCCAAGATGGCAGCACTGCCGATGACAGGTGACGAAAGAGGGCAGCACAGCGCTCTGTAGTTTGAAGATGGCGGATGACAGCTGTCAAAAAGCACGTGGCTGTCAAAAAGCACGTGGCTTTGTTTATCTCGAGCTAGTTAGGTTAAGTTGGTACCACCGAGGTTTATTCCCGTCAAGATGGCAGTACTGAGGTTAGCGATGCGTTGTTGTCTGTCAAAAAGCACGTGGCTTTGTTTACAAATCTGTCAAAAAGCACGTGGCTGTCAAAAAACACGTGGCTTTGTTTACCTCATGCTAGTTAGGTTAAGTTGGCACTACTGGGGTTTAGGCCCGTCAAGATGGTAGTACTGAGGTTTGCGATGCGTTGTTGTCGATGACAGCTGTCAAAAAGCACGTGGCTTTGTTTACAAATCTGTCAAAAAGCACGTGGTTGTCAAAAAGCACGTGGCTTTGTTTACCTCGCGCTAGATAGGTTAAGTTGGCACTACTGAGGTTTAGGCCCGTCAAGATGGCAGTACTGAGGTTAGCGATGCGTTGTTGTCTGTCAAAAAGCACGTGGCTTTGTTTACAAATTCAAATTTCCCGCGGGAGGTGGAGGAGACCTCTGGGAGGCCTCTGGCTGAGGTGGAGGTGGAGGAGGCATCTGGGAGGCCTCTGGCTGAGGTGGAGGTGGAGGTGGCCTCTGGGAGCCTGAGGTGGAGGTGGCCGCAGAACCCGCCTATTATACTACTTCTCTTGTTTAAAAACGGCCGCTGTCAAACAAGCACGTGGCTTTGTTTTCAAACAAGAGCACGTAGAATTTCAAATTGCCCGCCACCACGTAGCTAAGGTGGCAACTATAAGGTTTAGTGCCGTAAAGATGGCAGCACTGAGGATAGCGATCGTCTGTTGTTTAAAGATGGCCGCTGTCAAAAAACACGTGGTTTTGTTTACAAACAGGAGCACGTGACTTGTTTAAAGATGGCCGCTGACAGCTGTCAAAAACATGGCTGTAAAAAAAGCACGTGGATTTTAAAATTGATCGCCACCACGTGCCTAAAGTGGCAACTATGAGGTTTAATGCCGTAAAGATGGCAGGACTGAGGTTAGCGATGCATTGTTGTTTAAAGGTGGCGGATGACAGCTGTCAAAAAAGTATGTGGCTGTCAGTTTGACAGCTGTCGAAAAGCACGTGGCTGTCAAAAATCACGTAGCTTTGTTTACAAACATGAGCACGTGGTGTTGACGTTACGGTGACGTAGTCTTGACGTCACGGGGTCGATTACCTTTGGCCGGGGTCGATGACCTCGGGTGCTGACGCAGTAAAAAAATGCTGACTCAGCGGATTCAGTACGCAGATAGCCCCTCTACTTGTGTCGGTGCGACGTAATGCCACTAACAGAAAAGAAAAGAAAACCTACAGCCAGTTTATAGTAATTGGACCGGGTCAGAAAAGGAGGTGAGGATAGGGATAATTGTACAGGCTGTCGAAGCCTGTCCCACTAATCTGGGGCGATGATTAATGACCGACAGATGAAATGAAATTAAATGATATTGGAGAGTGTTGCAGGACTGAAAAATGATAGTAAAAACCGGAGTACCCGGAGGAAACCTGTCCCACCTCCCCTTTGTCCGGCACAAATCTCATATGGAGTGACCGGGATTTGAACCACGTTACCCACCTGTGAGAGGCCGACGTGCTGCCGGCTGAGCCACGGAGGCTCATATTATTATTATTATTATTATTATTATTATTATTATTATTATTATTATTCGGGGCTGCGTGGTCGAGGCGTGCTTGGTTCTCCCGAAAGGACGTGGGTTCGAGTCCCCGTCAGGAAGTTATAAAATTTAAGAAACGTATTTCCACTTCCGGGGGTGCCCATGGGCCTGAGGTTCACTCAGACTATATTAAAAATTCCTGGGGGCAAAAGGGGCGGGCGTAGAGCTAACCACTCTACCACGTCAAGTGCCGAGGTTACGGATAGTGGAGGCTTTTACCTTCCACCACCCCAAGTGCTTTCATGGCCTGTACGGAGATGACTTTGATTTTATTGTTATTATTATTAATAATAATATTGACTACTCGCCAATAATGTCTGCCCAGAAAACACTTCTCACCGTTTATAACTATGGATCTCAGCAGCTGTATAATGTCCTAAATATGATGACATTTAAGAATTGGCTTTACGTCGCAACGACACAGAGAGGTCTCATG